>NC_138657.1:7329550-7688625 GCF_964273445.1 Streptopelia decaocto
AGCATAAGCCATGCTGATGGTCAGCACTGGGCAGGCCAAAGCTTTCCAGTTTTTAGGCTTTCTCAATGCAGATGAGGGCAGTGGTGCAGGTATGCTTGCATGCTTTCTGCTCCTGTAAAACAGTCAGTGAATGAGAGGGAGGGAAGAGCCATCACCAGTAGTTTAAAGTGCTACCACATTGCTCTCTTTCACCTCTTCAGCCAAGCCCTTTCGGTATGCCAGGTTGTGGCTTTGCCAAAGACGACTGTTACTTTTAAGAGGTCAGTGCTGCAAAGGGCTATGTGTGTGGCATGTGCATTTTGAGCCCTGCAAAGAGTTAATCCTCCCTTCACAGAGCCTTCGGGAGACTCAGAGGGCACCAAGCCAACAGAAAACCACCCCTCAGAAAGCTCCAAACCCTTAACGTTGTGTAGAGGCAACTCGAAGCAACCTTGGTCCGATGTGAGCAGGAGACTGAAGTCTCCAGCCTGCCCGACAATGAAGGTGTGGGCATACCTGCTCGTCTGCACACGTGTGCTCGTGCACTCGGCATTCCTCGGTTCTGGTGGGTTTGGAGAGGCGAGGATGGGCATTTTTGGCACGTCTCTTTGTCTGAGGAGCGGACGCCAGGGGAGCAGCGGCCTCCACATGAACCCCTCCCCGGCCCTGTGCCAGGCCGCCCTGGCCAAGCCACACAGCGGGGAGCCCTGTCACTTTCCCCACGTACTAAAAAAATAAAAAAGAAAGAGATAAAGTTAAACCCTCCAAAATACTAACACGCAAACCCAGCCTGCCTTCCTCCCACCCTGCTGGGCCGCTGTTCAGCGGCGGCCCCTCGCTTCACCTCAGAGGACACCCCACCACGGCAACCCCACACGGGACACCCCCCCACACACACACTGCCGGGGGTGCAGCCCTCGCTGAGGGGACACTTCGGTGTCCCCGCTCCCGCCGGCGGGAGGAGCGCGCGGGGCTGTTGACAAACTTGGTGCGGCAGCCGCCTGTGTCAGCACAACTTGAGCGGGAGGAGGAGAGGAGAGGAGGCAGCGCCGCGCGGGGCCGGCGGGAGGCGGCCGCGGGGACGGAACAGCAAATGCTATTCAGCCCGAGCAGTTTCAAGCCGCCCATGCTGGGGAATTACTGTAGTCTAGCTACGGCTGTTAGCGCTGGCTGTGTGTGCGAGTGTGTGTGTGTGTGTGTGCGTGTGTGTGTGAGGCGGTGTGTGCGTGCGCGTGTGCCCGCGCGCGCCGGGCGGCAGCTCGGAGTTGCCGCCGAGCCGAGGGGCGAGAACGGGGGCGCCAAAGTTTGCCCCCCGCCCCCCCCAAAAAAAAACCTCCCTGTCCCCGTCCCCCCCACCCCAGTAGGACTCTCCGAATTTAAAATAAAATAAATAAGAGCACCCCGAACGTGTTCTCGGGCAGGCTGACAACCGGGGTCAAGAAACAGCTGCTGGAGTTAATGTTTCTTCCTCCCACTCCGTCTGATGGCGGTGCCCGGCCAAGACGAAGTGGGAGCGGGAGCGCGGCTCCAGCCGGCCCGGCCGCGGGGGGCGGGCGGCCCCGGCGGGTTGGAGCCGGGGGAGCAGAGGGGTGAGGGGGCAGCGGTGGGGGGTTCTCCCGGCTGTGGGGGTTTGTTTTCCCCCCCTCTCCCTTCTCACCGAGCCTGGCAGGCGCAGGCACGGCGCCGCACCGCCGGCGGGGCTGGTGCCGGCTGCAGACCGCTGCCCGCAGCGGGCTGCCGGGCACCCGCCCGCCCTCCGCCGGACCCCGCTCCCCGCCCACAAGTTCGGGGCGGCCGGTGACCCCCGCCCCGGGCTGGCCTCCGGGCCCGGTGCCGGCGGAGCGCCCACCCCGCCGGGCGGCGCGTTCTCCCCGGTCTGTCCTCCCTCACACCCCCCCCAGCGGGGGCCCCGCACGGCCCCTCTGGCCGGGAGCCCCGTCGCCGCGCCGCCCGGGGCCGAGTCCCAGCGCAGGGCTCCCGCAGGCGGGCTGCGGTGGGTCCGGCCCCGGCAGCGCTGAGCTGCTGCGCGGCACCCAGGGAAAGCACGGCGGTGTGCCTTCCAAAACTAATTTTCTGGGTGCTTGCTCAGAGGCCCATTTTGAATTTAAAAGCTTAACAATTCCCACTGACCCAGCTGCTCAGCACCTTTTGAGGACCAGGCTCCAGCAGCGCCCACCTTTGAGCACCCGTTTTTAGGGAAAATGGGCAGAATTTCATGTTGGGGAGCAGTAACGTTGGCGTCGGTCTTGTTTTTAGAGACAAGGCTGCTCACATTTAATGAACGTCAGATCAGCCCCACTATCTGCAGAGTTGCAGTTGCTGTTAACTGCAGTGTCCTGATGCTTCAGCACCGCGCCAGCTGCCACTTAATGTCATGACACGTTCTGCCGTGTTGTGACACAGCTCCATCATGTGAAGGTGTTGTATCGACTGGTATGTGTCTTTGGAATATTTATGCATTCAGCATTGCCACGGAGATGTCTATTCATAAATAAAATAAATGCAGCATGAGTACTATTGACATCCTGCAAACATGGCTTGTGAGAGACTCATTAAAATCAGAGCTGTCCAGTAAGCCCTGCTGCCTCCTGGCATGCTTGCCTATTTCATTTCTTCCTTAATTCCCTGTCCAGGATGGTTCACTATTCCAGCCTATCGCTTTATATCATTCTGTGAACTCCGCTCTGTCTGCTGCTTTTTCTCGACTGGTCCACTTTGCTCTTTCAGCTATATCCTCCACACAGCTCTTTGCCCAACTACACTACTTGCTGCTAATTAATGCCTGATTTTTTGCTATCTAAAAAAAGACAGCTCTTTGACTAGACACACACACACATATACCAACATTAACTCTTCTCTTTCCAAAGAATGAGTGACATGAAATCCAGATGCTGAAGTATCAGTTCAGATTTCCTATTGAGTTCAGTGGGGTTTCGTATGTGTTGGCCAGAGCTATTTACCTTTAACCATCACTCATCACACAGATGGGCGCCCATTACCCTGATTCAGCCTTTCTGTCTCAGATTCACCCATTGCTCTAACTCACATTCACCCATTACCCTAATTCAGTCTTCGTGTTTAATTCTGCAGTTCTGATGAAGCACCTATAAATATTTTGTTTGCACTAACCAAGGACTTTCCTGAGCCAAATCCTTGGCACTGCAACTTATACAAAACTGAATTGCGTTTATTTTTTTCAAGTTTTTTCTACAACCTCAGAAGAATTAACTTGTTTGTTCTTGCAATTCAGAGGCTTACTCCAAGCACTCAATTTGCAGTTCATGCGAATTGTCTCCCTGGCTTTTTCAGCCATCTTTTTTCCATGCAAGTAGCTTCCAAGCATTTATCTGCTCTATGTCCAAGTTTTTCTCATGTGCAAATAACAAGGAACTTAGAACAATATCTGGAGTTCAGTCAGATAAGAGTTTGATCCAGAATCTCCAAGAAGCTCTCCAAGAAGATCTCCAAAGATCCTGAAGGTCATGAGAAGAAACCATTCATTCCTAAGGCTTAATGCTACAGCACAGTGATCTAGCACATCAAAAGCCTGAATTTGGGAATTGGGAGTTGGAAAGAAAGAGCATTTTCAGCCTCAGGCTGGGTAGAGACAAGCTATGACATGTACTGTTTCAGTCTTAGATTTGGAGGAGGTCTTTGCCATGTCTTTGCTAATGCTGAGACAAGGCAGTGGTCCTACAGGAGACTACAGATCAGTCTGTGAGCAGGCACCTCCATGTGCAGATTAAGGAGGGTGGATGTATGAGGAGTTGCGTGTAGGCTGTCCTTACACCCGAAGCCAAACAGTTCTTCATGTTACACCGTTAGAAACTAGCACAGCACAACTGAAAAGTCACGGGGAAGCACAGGACCCCTTTTGAGTCTGTACTTCAGTGTTTCTCCTGAGCCTCTAAGATTTAGTCATAACTGAAAATCAATCATTTCAAGATACTGTTTCCAAAAGATTTATGACCTACCGGCAGTAGCCGGGCAGCATTTTGGATAGTTATATCTGCATAAGGATTGCTCTGTCCTTACTTGCTATGCCAATGCTGACTTCATGGTCTGTTGCAGAAAAAAAGATTGAGAGCTTCTGTTCCCACTGCTTGATACATAAGGACAGTGGAACAATCGCTGAAAAGGAAATTTTACAAATTTGCTACCAATGAAAGAAAACATTTTGTCAAACCACATGATTTTAGATGAGGGAACGCATTGCCACAATAGATAACTGAGGTCAAGTAGTTTCCAGGCTACAAAAGAAAGCAATGTTTATTATGAGAAGCAAGAACACTCAAAACCATAATAGATAAACTAAAACAAACATGTACAGAAAGAGATATAAAACCTCAGTTTCCGCATCTTCACTCAATCTGAGAATAAACAAGTGAGATAAAGACAGATACTATGCAGATTATGACACATCTTTACTGACGGTTACTTGAACTTTTATTTGAAACATCTGATTCTAGTGACTATTGAAACAGATTAAAGAACCAAAGAGAACAGGAGATCTAATCCCTAAATGATACACCTATGTTTGTTTTGAACTAAGAAGAAATTGCAAATTAATGAATTGTTTCAAACTGTGTGGTCACTTTATCTGCTGGAAAATACCTACTGTGGAGGCATACTCTTTCCATTAGATTTGTTGGTGCATGTGACTTGGGTTTCTCAAGCTGAGACTCTACTATGAACCAGCTTTACATCCACTAAAACATTTTTTCCTGTATATACCTATAGCAGAATCTAATTTTACAAACTTGGCTCTTGTTTTGATGGCTAGGAAGTCATTCATCTCCGTTTTGGGACAATAAGGGTCTCGCTGTGACACTGTCTTGAGCCAGATTGCCTTGGGTTATGAACACATGGACAAGTCACTGGAGGGTAAGTTAGGATGTGAATTTGCAACAGTCAGTTCCTGTGGTGGAGCTGACTGTGTCCCTGCATAAAATGAGTGTTAAGACTATCTTGAATTGCCTCACTTTCATACCTGAGTAGAAACGTGAACACAAGCTGTTCTCATGTAGTGGGTTGCACACTTCAAATTCACAGTTTGACTTGCATCTGTGATCAGGGTCAGGATGGGATTTTCCCACCCCATTGAAGTTTCCAGCTACCACACTTCACTTACGGCTGCTAGGAGACACCACGAACAACTTTTTCATTCCTCCTGCTGCAGGACAGAGCAAATAGCCAGGGACATCACTCATTGACCGGGCAAGCAAAGACATGGTAGCCTGAGACAGCACTGTACCCAGCTGCCTGTCCTGTGCATGGAACGACAGCACAGCTCTACTGTCAGCTATCCTGGTCTGCGGCCTGTAGTTGGTGGGACTGTCAACACAGTTGGCTGAAGGCCAGGTGTGTTTCTGCCCTGGTACAGCCTACTGCCTCCCCCACCCCACATTTTTTTGGCCATGCACCAGTCTGGCCAGTCCTGCCCACCATGGCTTGTCTTGTGTCTGCACCCTTATGTTGGGCAGATGTACAACTGCCTTGTTACGGAGCAGCCAGGAGTGTCTTTCTAATGTGTACCCATGTTTACACCAAATGGAAATTAACAATGCAGAAGTGAAAACAACTAATCCTAACTGGGTGTTTTTCTGTATATCTGACCGTGCTACTCATAGTTACCCCAATGCAGAGAACAGAAATGCACATTTCAAAGGATCACACAATCACAGAGTGGTTGGGGTTGGAAGGGACCTCTGTAGATCATCCAGTCCAACCCACCTGCTAGAGCAGATTCACCAGAGCAGATCACACAGGAATGTGTGCAGGTGGGTTTGAATGTCTCCAGAGAAGGAGACTCCACAACCTCTCTGGGCAGCCTGTTCCAGGGCTCTGGCATCCTCAAAGTAAAGAAGTTTCTCCTCATATTCAGGTGGAAGCTCCTGTGCTTTAGTCTGTGTCCATTGCCCCTCATCCTGTCATTGGGCACCACTGAAAGGAATCTGGTCCATCCTCTTGACACTCACCCTTGAGATATTTATAAACATTGATGAGATCCCCTCTCAGCTTCTCTTCTCCAGGCTGAACAGACCCAGCACTCTCAGTCTCTCCTCATAAGAAAGATGCTCTAGGCCCCTGATCATCCTTGTAGCCTGGCACTGGACTCCCTCCAGTAATTGTTGAACTGGGGAGCCCATTTTTTTAGCACTATTAGAAATGCAGCCTGTGAAAATCACTGTTACAGGGCACAAGGTTGTTGCTTATCAAATCCAGTTAGTCATTACTGCGATTTTTGCTGTGATTATGAAGGGTGACAGGTCTACACACCTTCTGCTGTTGGGTGCTCCATGCTCCGGTATATTTTCAGCAACTCTCAGTAACAAAAGTCTAGTGTCTGTAGGAGGTTTGTCTCCTACTGGCCTTGGTTCTGTAGATTCATCCAGTGGTTGAAGTGTACTTCAGTGTACTTGGACACTAATTAACCATCACCATGGCCTGATATGGTGAAGAAGTCACATCTGGCCATGGGGTGTTTTATCCTCCCCTTCTCGCAATGCCATCTCCAAGAAAAGATGAGCCAAAGTGGCAGAGTAATTCGGCTGAGTGAATTGAATTGAGGTGGTTTTAAAGTCATCCAAGGAACTTCATCACTGTACAACATCACCCCACGTATTTCTTCAGCGTTTTAAACAGCCCTCCTCATTCCCAGCCCTTGTTCCCGTACCGTTGTGCTGGCACAGCTGTTTGTTTGGCTGGGAAGGAGCATCTGGAGGGGTGGGAGAGCTGCTTGTGCCAGATTCAGCCCCTCTGCCCGTGCAGGTCCACGGAAGGTCATCAGGAGACAAGACCCTCCAGTTTTCACATCCAAGTCACCCGTGTGGTTTTTTTTCAGGACATTTGGTCGGCGATAGCTGTAGTATTCCAGGTGCCATTGTATGGCCATTCGTTGGTAAATGTTGACTTGTTCACGGCAACTGCTGTGTATTGGTTTTCATTAGAAATGTAACACAAACTAGAAGCATTGAAAAAACAGCAAAAGCAGCAATTATGCATGCGATCATCACAGAGAGTTTGAAAATCGTGCTTCAATAAAGCTTGAGTAGAGAGAAAGCAAATTCTTCCACATGAATATGACTTGCTTTTGCTTTACTAAGTGATGGCAATTATCAGTGGTATTAAAATATATTATTTTGATATTTTTCGCATGATTTTGTGACAGGGAGGGTTCAGCATTATAAACAGTATCTTCTGCTAATCAGAAAAACACCACCATACCCTAGCTAGTAATGTTCTGGAAAAATCCCAGAAAATAGGAACCCGTTTCGCAGACTGCTAGAAAATTTCCTGAGAAGCTCCCAAAGCCAGCCCCTGTCTTCTAGAGAAAAACAAATAAATACATAAATGAAAGTTCCTCTTAACATTTGATCCAGAGAAAGTGCTTAGGGGGCTTTTAGAAGACAAAGTTTCTCATGCAGCTGATGATTCAATGGAAACAAAATATGCTTTTACTTTTTTTTTTCTTTATAAACATCTGGTAGAAAATGTGCTTTCACAAGATGCTGAAAGGCTCTCCTAAATCCCCCCCAAATTTTTCCTAATAACTTCTCCAAGCATCTGTGGAGCTTCAGTAACCCAGGGAATTTTAATATTATTAAATAGCACAAATTTTCACATTTTTCATTATTTCCTCTAAACTGGGCCTTATTTTAACAAGCATTTCAAAAACCACCTTTCAATTTAGCCTCTAGTTCAGCCTGCTGTTTTATGTATATTTTCCTGTAGAGTTCTTGGTGACTTCTGATAAAATTACATTATTTTAGAGGAGTCTTTGTGATTATCTCCCTTTGCAAATATCAGAAAAAATGAAAGGGAAAAAGGAAAAAAGCATCACCCATCTACAAAAAAGCAGAGAATAAGTAATGTCAGAATTGATGATTTTTCACACACCTGATGATAGTGTGGACAGGTCAGAATGCTGCCACTGATGTGCCATTTTGGGTTGATGATGTGAGCTGCCTTCAGAGGTCTAAATTAGTTACCCGTGAGCTCCCCACCTCTCAACTGTGCTGCAGTTCAGTGCATTTCTGTCTTTTTACTGGTTTCAGTCTACATTTGTATTATGTCCTAGGTAGAGTCTAGGTCTATATTAGTCTGGACCTTAAGCCTAAGCGTAAGTCCCCATCCTTGATAAAGCCTATATAATCAGCTCACTGCTGTGCTGCTAGTCTTGAAAAAGCTGGATGGCTTCTGTGTGCGAAGGAGCTCTGGGGCAGGTGCAGAATGGCTTTAAATCTGTCTCCGCACCGGTGCTGATGTGTGGCATGAGCTGCCCAAAGCCAGGAGGGCAGGAGAGTAACCAGTGGGTGCAGCCCCCAAATGTCAGTATTAATGCTTCAGCCCATCCCTGGGGCAAATTCCATTCATCCTTCTTTCAGTCATATCCAATGCGCTTGTACCTCAGTGAAACATGTGCTTAAATTTTTCCCCTTTGCCACAGTAAGATGCAGAAGTTCGGTAAGAACTGCTTACTTAGCAGTGGAATAAAGCATTTGGGGAAGAAAGGCCTCCAAAAAGTAGTTTACATACCTGTTTATCTTATCTAGACCTCTGTCCTTCCTGATTGCAACCCAAACGTTCCTCCGTGTCTCAGTCGGGTTCCCTTGAAAAAGTAACTTCCTCTCCGTGAAGGCTCCTTTTTTAAGCCTGCCAAGTTTACTTGATCTCTGGCTTTAGCCAGCCCTTTCCTTTCTTGCTTCCAGCCACCTGCGAGTTAGCTGCAGAGGAGGAAGTGTCTTTAAAATGAATTGTTCTGATTTGTCTTTGTTAATTGGCTTGTCATAGGCTTGCAACCCTAGTTATGAGGACATGAAATTAGAAGTGATGAGAATTTGTTACAGGAATCCATGTGTTTGTCAGAAAAGAAGTTCAGCTCCAAGGCCTACAAGTAGAATAGCTAGAGATACTCATAATAGGGTTATAGGAGGGACAAGGGGGAGGATGAAGGCATCTACTCAATATCTTACAATTCCGCATAGCAAAAAGTAAGGGGATTAACAGGAAGAGCTGAAAGTCTCAGTGCATGATCAAAACTGCAAGTTAATTGGCATAGCAGGCACTTGTTCTTGTAATTTACATGACTAGAATATTAATATGGAAGGGTATAACTTGCTCTGGAAGGGTAGGGAGGGCAAAAGAGTGTTTTGTTGCATATCAAGATTATACAAGAATTGTTCTCAGGTCCAGGATGGGAAAGAAGGTGGGTTGTAAGTTTGCGGGTGGAAGTAAAGAGAAAAAATGAGGGCACTGTCACAGCACAGGCTTTTGTACACCACTGAAGCAGGAAGATTAAGTGAATGATGCTTTTGTAAACTGATAGAATTGTGTGAAAACACTGGACTTGGTGAAATGCGGAAATTTAACTGCTCTGGATATCAGGTAGGAAAACAGAAAAATAGGAGACAAACCAGCAAGTTGTAGAAATGTCTTGAAAACAATTGTATAGAATGGGGGAGGAGCGGGGGCTGAGGTGTAAGAAACAAACAAACACACATAAAAACAAAAGCAAACATCAAAGAAACCCAAACGAACAAACAAACCCCCCTCTTCTATATTTTATTCAAGCCAGCCATTGGGGTCTGTTTGAGAATGTGAAGGTGTAAAGCAGCTTGGGTTAGACTGACCATGATATGTTAGAGTTCCCATACCTTAACCTGGGAAGACAAAACGGGTAGGCATCAAGAAGTCATTATTCAATAAATACGCAGAATTTGAAAGATTTTCTGGAAAACAAGTCTGAGATATCCAATAGAATTGACAGTTCCTTTAAAAAGTTGTATTAAATGCAGAAGCATAAACTCTTCCGATGCAGAAGCACATTAAGAAATTAATGTAGCTAATCAGGAGTGTTTCAATCATGTAAAACACAAGAAGAGAGTATAGGAAGTTGGAAACTAGGTCAGATTAAAAAAAAAAAAAAAAAGTTAAAAACATGGGGATAAGTTAAAAGGCCTGAGACAAAAAATGAAATACAACTAATGAGAAATATAAAGCATAGCAGGAGGTTTATTCTAAAGGCGTTGTAGTAGGAAGAAGAAAATCAAGGGAGAAAGTTTATTTCTCAAAGGAAGAAAAAGATACTGATATTAAAAAAGGCCGTATCTTTGTATCTTAACAGCAACAAAACCTGTGATCAGACAACAAAAGTATTCAACAGCAAAGAAAAAGGGGTAAGAAGTGAGACTACAGTTGGGAGGGAAAGTACATTGGAAACCTGAACAACATGAGATGTATTAAAATAGGTTGCATCTGTTGAATTTTAGCCTGGGTATTATTTAGAGATCTAGCCATGGTTGTCACGGCATTACTACTAGTTATTTCTGAAAGAGCATGAAGGTTGGTTGAGGTTCTAGATTGCTGAAAAGAGGCAAACAAGAGAAACTCGCAAAACATCAGTCACCTTAACTTCAATTGTGGACCAATTAATTAAACTATTAATGGGCTTCTAAAAGGCAACAAAGAGGTAAGTAGCAGCCAACATGAATTTGTCAAGAGCAAATCACGTCAAACCCATCTAATTTTCTTCCATGACAAAGTAACTGGCACCAAGAATAGGAAGAAGCTGTAGGTGTCACACATCTTTGACTTCAGAGGTTTTTTGTCACCATGCCATCTAATTCTCATATGCAAGGTAGAGAAACGTGGCTCCATGAAACTTCTGAATAGCTTACCAAAAATGTATTTTGGGAGACTAGGTAGCAGAGATTCATTATTAAAGGAGAAACACATATCAAATGGGGTTCCATGTTGGGGTCTTTTCTAGTGCAATACTATATAGCAGTATTTCCATCACGGGAGTTTTCTAGGATGAAGTTAGATGGACCACATATACAGAACGATGTGTCTGGAACTGAATCTGAACTGAGGCGGTGGCATTGACTAGAAGATATTTGAGAGATTTCCTACGACTCGTCTGAGTGAACAACTTTAAATTATTATGACAGAGGTGGGGCCAGTCAAATCAACATGTCTTCAGCTGCCTCTTGTTTTTCAGTCATTTTACTTTGGGTTAAACTTGTATAATCATAAAGTACTGTAGGAACTACATCAACATACTGGAGTTACTGCAGACCCTCTCCAAATCTGTCGCAACCCAATGAGTGCTGCAAGTTAAAATTTAAGAAATTGTATACTCATTTTTCCCCATACATAGGTTCTGAGGTTTTAATAAATTTACCTGAACAAATGCAGCAGTTTTGTTTAATCTAGTTATATTAGTCGCATATGAGTGCCACAGATCTCTACAGCTCCTTCTTACTGCCTGTGGTACATGTATTAATGAATAAAAAATTGATGAGCTTTAGGCTTTCCTTTTTGCTTCCCTTCCCCTCTCCCACCAATGACTCAAACAATGACGTAATAGAAACTTTACTGAAAAACACAAACCTTTGATGTAAGTAATGTCCAGCCTGTTGCAGAGGACAGAAACATATGGATAGGCTGCAGCGCCATAGGAGGTGCTGAAAAAATACTCAGGTGCAGAGAATTCACTAAAGGACAAAAGCATGTTTTGCTGCTAAGAAATTTAATTTTCAGTATTCGGTAGTTGTGGCAATTTACTGCGGTTCAGTGGGAGCCAGTATTAAAATGCATTTAATCCCTGGTGTCTACAAAACAACATGTGACTTAAATTATATGTGCAAAGGCATAAGCCACAAAAATTTAGTCTGTTGCCTTTTTGGAATCAGGTAGCAGCTGAAGTTTATAATCCTGCAAGTTTTGTCTGTGAGGAGAGAAGCAGATGCAGGAGCTGGCAACGGTGACAGGATCCAGTTTATTTACCAAGAGCGTACACAAGATTGTTTCTTTGCTTTTCCTTTGCACCGCTCTGCAAGTATCTGATACTGTGCCTGGTGCTTCCTTGCTCTTAGTTTCCCTGCTTTTTTGCCCATTGCATTCATAGGCATGAAAACAATAACCAGAGATTTCTAATTCAGATAATGCCTAGCCTCCCTACCCCGCTGTGTTATAAGCACATAAGCTCCAGTAGGCAACACAGTATAGTTTTATTACATACCTGTGTTCTTCGTAGTGGCCTCTGTTGTTTAAATTACCTGACTGCACAATAGCAATCAGGTAATTTTAACAGCTTCTTTACATTTGCACCACATGGAAGGTGCCTCTTAAACTGATCAGTTTTAGCTATGCTTAAATGAACCAGTAATGTCATCTGTTGCCTGTATTTAGATGCATCTAACAACTATTCACAACAATTGCTAACAAAAGCATTGGGAATTGTGCAGGTTCAGGCAAATACACCTGAAGTCTTCACCCTGGGCCTGGTCCAAACCTCAGTGAAGCCTATGGAAATATCCGCACTGATGTCGGTGGGGTTTGGATCAGGACCCAGGCTTCTCCAGCCTTTGCTCAGATCTTACTCTGGCAGTTCTCCCATTGAAGTCAATGAGATTATTCCCCGGTATAATAGAGCTCACCGTCAGGAAGATTTTAATGATATTCAACCCACATTTTCCATGTCTCCATATCACCCCATTATTCCTAGTTATGTCTCATTATCTTCTTTTTTTTTTTTTTAAGAACCCAATCCTAACCTCCTTATGCAGGCAAAACTCCTACTGACTTCGATTAAGGAAGCAGCATCTCACTGTCATCTTTACTGTTCGGAGGCTGCTGTAATGCCCCCCCGTTATGTCATCATATAGGCAAACCACGCATGGTATTTTAGCTTGTAAAGACTGCAGTGCTGAGCCTATGGCTATACTGAAGAGGAGAGGAAAATGAAGAGATTTGCCAGTACAATTTCAAGACATACGGCAATATGAATTTTTAAATAACATTTGATCTTATAAAAACATTTTATCATCTTTCCATCAGACGTACAACCTCACAGCTATATAAAAATCTGTTGTAAAATTATTGTAAGTAGTTTCTTTGATTAAGAACTCAACATTTGTGGTTTAGAATAGCTTTATAATTTGCTGTGGACAAGACAGATAACGTGATACCTTTTTCGCAACTATCATTTATTATGTATAATTTGGCCTTTCTGGATAGTTGGATTGGAACATGTCCTAAATTACCAGAAGTTAAATACTTCTTATACATACTAAAAATGGTAATTTCCTATAGAATTTTATTAAAAGCTTGGGTTTTATTTAGAATTAAGACATCACGTATCTCCCATGGTCTCGATGCAAATTAATTTTTTCACGCTTACAATTCTGTTAGCTTAAAAGGTTAAACTCTGGTAGTGGAATCTCATTGTTTTATCCTCTCAGTCTGTGATGTACACAGAGTTCCTTCCCCTCCATCTGGTCACTGGTCAATTGCGTACCAAGAGAGAGGACACTACCAAGGCAACCTGGGTAAGATGGCACCTGTGGCTGATGGGCTAAAACACCGTCACACTTCAGCATAGAGCAATGCCAAAATCACCTGCTCGGGTGTCACTGGTAGTTGTACCTTTTAGTGTTTTTTAAAGTTCTAAGAATGCTCTCTTTGTCTTAGTTTGCACAGCAATGGGCACTGAATAATGGGAATTTATGGTATTGTGGTAACAGTAATGATAATATTGATAATAAAATAATATTGACTGAAAGAAAGGGTGTATGGAGATTACACAGTATGTAATGAATACTCCAAAATGTATTCCCATCGCAGATACTGTGTGCTTCCCCACCCTGTTCTGAAGAAATCGTATGAATTCCTTCGACGTAGATACATGGGATTCCCCAGTGAGGACATGATTTTGCCAATTAGGGATATCAAATGCACCAAACAGCTATGGCAAATCACTTTTTCTCTGCATGCTAGATTTCTCCAGGTTTTTATCATATCCCAGTAATTAATCATTGTAGATTTACATGGGTATTCCCTTTGGTATTAGTTATGGTTATCTTTCAGTAACTTCCCAGACATCACATACATTAAGATTAAAAATGTAGAACATTATTGCATGCCCCATGTTCATCGTTGTTGTCCTTATTTGCCCTAGCCCCTCCAGTGTTATGCTGGTTTACAGCAAATGGAGGTCCAGCTCTCAGGTGACTGTTCACACCTATTTATTTAATATGATAAATCACAACACTCTAATGTTTGTGCAGCTATGGAATTCTTTGGGATCACTGCTCTGAAATTCAGCATATTGAAGAGGCATTTTCTCACTGACTGAAGAAGTATGTTTCTTTATTTCGGTCCATCTCGCCTTTTCAGATACAAGGAGGCACAGATAATTTAATATGCAGCAAGGTATGCTAAAGAATTATCTGAAGAGTCCATCTGCATTATCACTTCTAGTTCAGACCAGTTTGCTTTTCAAGTGGATCTCCCAATTATCCTAACTTACCATTCTTTTGTTTGCATTGCGAACCGTGCAAATTAGATTCCTTTCAGATAAAGCTAAATAAAGAAAACAAAAAAGCACCCTGAGAGCCCATCCAATTTGTTCCTACATGACATTCAGTCCACAGGACCAGACTGAAGTTAGTCTTAAGTGAAACCTGCAAAAATACAATGTGGACATAGGTCCACAAGCACCTCTCTGTAGATCTTCATTGCACTAATGGGGACATACCCTTAGTTGCCTGTTTGAAAGAGGTGAGTCCTGTGGTGTTTTTCCTATTATACTACATCTTTTCCACTCCTGGTGTCTCACCTGATCCTTCTTTGACCATGTACTGGTGGTGCAGCTTTTCCAATAAAACAAATTAGACAAAAAATCAGCAGGTAAGGAGGAATGCTTGTCACCAGAGCCCAGACACATTCTTGGCTTGTTTACAGAACAGCTAAGAAGGAGAATGGGATGAAATTCATCCCTCTGGCTTGAGTGTCTTGTATGAGAAGGGCATTATCAGCTTGTTCAGAAAGAGCATCAGGTTGGATGTTGAGCCATCTCTAACGTTTAATTAAAACTAGGGAAATTAGACAGTCACCTTAATGCATTGTGTGTGTATTTATTACTTATTGTAGCTATACTCTTCCGTGTCGTATACAAAAACAAAAAAAGTCAGGTTACATTCAGACATGTTTGAAAAGCATCTGCTTTTGTAATCAGCATGATATGAGTACTGTTTTTATCTGATATTACATGAGCTTCGCAGCAACATAAATGTTGGACCGTCTGCATCTCCTATTTCCATTAACCTTCTTTTCCTCATTAATAACTGACCTAGAGCAACAAGAGCCACCCATGAATTTAAGCAAACAGAACAATCCACTTCCCCAGGCCCAGTGCTTTTGGCTGCATTGAGCCTTAACGTGTCTGCTGGAAAACATCTACAACGCCGCAGACAACAGCTTTTTACTGCATTTCTTCGGTTTCACACATTTAGCTGCTCTGTCCCTAACATAATAACCTAATCCATGTATACTAAAAAGTCTTTTAATATTCTGGACCTGGAAAATTAGCCAAAAACCCCTACAGAGATAAGCACAATAGAACACAGTTTATTAACATGTATCTCTAGTGTAACGGATCCTGATATCCATTTATTCTATATATTCTTTCCAATCAAGACCAGCTTTGTAAATCTCAACTGTGAGGTTATATCTGATGAAACAGTAAAGCTACAGTGAAGAAACAATGCACAAAAATGTTTGTAATGTAATATGAAAATGCTGATCAGGATTTTAGTGGGCTGCAATTGACCACATGGAATTTTTCTGTTAAATGATAATTTGATATTAAAATTGTGCAGTATTTAAATAATGTAATTTTGATAATGACAGTGAAATACTATTTCTGTAACGCAAGCAAATAATAAACTTTTTCTCATTCAAATGAAGTATGTAATATTTCAGAATGTTGTACTGTTATACATTTTTAAAAGAACTCTGCCATGAAATAGAATGGAATACTATTGTATTTCAAATATATAACAAAAACTGGTGAAGTCCCAATATAAACATATTGAAATGCCATGTTGCATTTATTTGGGAAATCATTAATCCTGCGGGAGCAAGTCCAACTTTTTCTTCTAGACAGTTTTATTACAGCGTGTTAAAAGAGGAACTCTTTAGAGGAACCTTAGGAACTGTTTCTCCATGTAAAGCTGAAAACTGAAACTGTGATAGATGTTGACCTTCCAAAGATAAATGTTAATTCCCATGGATACTTAGGGTTCCCATTGCTTTTTTTCATTGTATCAGGCTTCTGAGACAAAGGGGTTTAATCTACTAAGGATCTGACCAGAGTGAAGTTTCACTACCAGGAAAAAGTGCTACTTCATTTGTGACATTCATCCTACGAGTTTTTCACTGCTGTTTGTGCAAGAAGTTGTATTGCACCATTTCTAAGAGATCTTCAACAAATTTTGATATTTGGAGCAGCTAGAATGAGGCAAGCTCTGTAAATCACAGAATCACAGAATCGACTGGGTTGGAAAAGACCTCAGAGATCATCAAGTCCAACCCTTGGTCCAACTCCAGTTCATTGACTAGATCATGGCACTAAGTGCCATGTCCAATCTCAGTTGAAAAACCTCCAGAGCCGGTGAGTCGAGTCCAGCACCTCCCTGGGCAGCCATTCCAATCCCTGATCACTCTCTCTGTAGAGAATTTCTTTCTAATATCCAGCCTAAATTTCCCCTGGCAGAGTTGAAGCCCATGCTCCCTTGTCCTATTGCTGATGCCTGGGAGAAGAGACCAATCCCCACCTGGCTAGAACTTCCCTTCAGGTAGTTCTAGAGAGTGCTGAGCTCACCTCTAAGCCTCCTCTTCTCCAGACTAAACAAGCCCAGCTCCCTCGGCCTCTCCCCATAGGTCTTGTGTTCCAGTCCCTTCCCCAGTCTTGTTGCTCTTCTCTGGACCCGCTCCAGCACTTCAGTGTCTTTCCTGAACTGAGGGGCCCAGACTCCAGGTGTGGCCTCACCAATGCAGACTACAGGGGAAGGATCACTGCCCTTGTCCTGCTGACCACACTAGTTTGGATACAGGACAGTATCTGCGAGTTAGTTCAGTTAGATTTTTAATATATAACATTCCTGCCTTTTCTTCCCTTGGGGCTTCTTCCTCCTCCTCTGCACGGGAGACTTGGACGCTCCTTCTCCATGGGCAGAACAGGCTCCATTGCGAGGTTTTTGCGTTTTCTATAGCAGGCTGTGCAATCTGGGGCACCAAAAAAATAAAAGAAAGAGGCATACTTTGATGTTTTTAACTTCTGGTGCTTCTCTCTTTACAGCTGGCAAGTGGAGTGGTGCAGATACGTCTGCACCACATCATGGGGATCTTTGTGTAAATTGAGGTGAGTGTTGGGTGGATGATGACTTGCATTGTGCCCCCTTTGATCTGTGCATTTATTCGCATTTGATCCCTGCACAACACATCCAGCCACGTACATTCTGTCTCCTTTGTCTGAGGCTGCTAGATACTACATTGGGCATTCTCTTCTGTTTTCTTGAATGTATGTTTAAAGTGGAATACATATATATATATATATATATATATATATATATATGTATAACATTCCCTTATGCCACTATATTTCATTTGCAAAGAGATGTTTTATATACTGTAAATTTTACTTCTTACCAAAAATACATTATCCTGGAAGCAAACTGAGTCAAGTGTTCTCAATGTGCCTGTAATTCCTTTGCAATTGTGTGAGGTGTGAAATTCACTTGACTGTTCTTACTGAAAGATCTGAAGGGTGGGAGATAAAAAAATTGTTTTACTTCTGCCAAGCAAGCATGGAGAAGTATAGATTATGTATATCATTTCTGGAAAGAAGATGGAGGAGTCGTGGTTCCAAAATGCATCCTCAAAAGAAAAAGGACCTACGACAAATATTTTCTTGTTGTTGTTGTTGTATATATTATATATGTAAAGACAGAGTAACGGTTTATTACACCAAAAGATAAATGGTCGATTGAGCTAAATAGAACTTTGAAGTAGAAAAAAAATGCAGAATGTCCCTGGTATGAACTTATTTTAAAAAAGGGATATCTCTAACTCATTATAAAAACCAGAAACAAACTTTATTGGGGGTTGGCGAAATGGTCTTTTTGGTATTTCTTTAGGTGGATTTAGGATCATTTTCACTCTTTATTTGAAAATGATGATCCACTCATAAAAGCAGGCAACAAATTGCATAACAAGAAATTTAATTACTAATTAAATGTGGGACTCCCAAGTAAATACCTGCGTTGTTATTGGTGATATGGTGTTTTGCCTTCTCAGTCATTACCTTCGCGTGGCACTAGGAGGCAATCTGCTATTAGAGGTGTCATCCCTCAGGCATCAAAGTCCTTGGATATTGTGATATTTCAGCATCAAGTGGCACTGCTCATGAGAACCTCGTTGTGTGTCAAATCCCAGCCTGCATTACCACCGTCTCCTTAGCGTCTTCCATGTACTTTCAGAAATTGGCAGATCAGTGATTGAGAATGCTTTCCCGAGACTCTTTGACCACAGGTTTAGCCAGTTCTTCAATTTCTAATATATCAAATACATAAGTGAGGTTAAGTGAAGGGATATTTAGACTGCAGGTCTCGACAGGGCAGTGATGGCCAAATTGCCTGGGTTGACAAGATATATGTGTTTCCAGGTGTAAGAGAAGTTCATGCCCAGAAACAGATCAGCTTAGATAACCTTAACAGGGAAGAATTATGCATCTCTCTCTAGTGTGGACATCTCCAAGATAGAAAGCAGCCAAAAAGGGGTTAGGGTTGAAAATGCGCACTTGGGAGTCAGGAACTAGTGAGCCAGCTAGGTACAGCTTAAGCTCTTAATGGCATTTTTTATTTCTCTTTATCTCGGTTTGCAACCTTGTTATTTTTCATAGTTGTTCTGAAAAACAATCGATTAATGTTTTTGTGCCTCCAGATGTCATAAACATATGAAAATCATAGGCAAGCCTAGGAGAAACTTAATAGTTCTGTTTTCACAATAGGGCCAAAAAAGTGTACAGCGCTGTGCTTTATGTAAGGCTGTGGTCGTTTGTTGAAAAATTAGGTTGAATAAATATTCATGAGCTTGTAGATCTATTCCATGTGCTGAATTAGCAGGTGGTCTTTCAAAAAGAAAAAGTAGCCTAAGTATATGTCCTGCAAGACTGCACCAGCATGTCTATGGCACGTGGGCAATAACTGAGCTTGCACAGGCAAGAGCCTTCCTGGCTGCTGAGCGCTTGACTTTTACACAAATAAAATGATGTAGGGTGGCAAAGTTCTTCTGCCATCGTTTGGGAGCAAATGTATAGCTGCATATCTTATAATTCTGTTTGGAACAGTATTTAGAAGTTTTGAAAGATCCGATGCCTGTCGCAGAGGGACTCGGAGCTGGAATCTGGCTTTTAGAAATGCTTCCACAAGTGTTTACCAAGACAGAAAGCTGAATTTGATTTGGCTGCGCTCATGCTCCTTTTGTTTACTTTTCGTGAATATTTTAGCTAATAGGTTTACTGCTGGGGTTGTTTATAGAAACAGCACATTTTAAGCAAATATTTCAAAACTTTCGTGGATAATGTATTTCAGACTGACAAATGTAAATGTTTTCACAAGAAATCTAATTATAAGCCTTGGTGATTTTAATGTACGTTTTATTATGTAATCATTAAATCCGGAAGTACGTCTACGAACACTGGGTTTTACATTTAGTTAGGAAGTACTAACTATGAAGAGGGCATTGCAGATCACTCACATGACCCCCCAGAATTCTAGATGTTAAGCACTTCCAACAACGTAGTATAAATCCTCAGGCCTTTTCATTCCCTTAGATGCCGCCCTTTGCATAAGCCAGTCTTAAAGTCTGTGTTTCAGGAATTGGGATGTATTGTGGTATTGTTAGGTAGATCAAAAGATGCAAAAAGAAGCCAGATACTGCACAGTTTTCAAAGAAAACAGAGAATCTTGAACTGGGATTTACATATGTGGCAATGGAAAAAAATTCTGATCATTTCAACTTTTGAATCTGTTTAAATGTAATCTTTATTCTACAAATTCTCCTGCAATTTTGAAATCTTGTATAGAATTTTGTTGGGTTTTTTTTTAAACCTCTCCCTTCACCTTTCAGAAAAGAAATAATGATCATGTTTATGTCTCTCTAATATAAACATAATTAACATTGGTGTTATATGGAATTAATTCTGCCTGTGAGGAAAGAGCTTCACAATTGAATCACAGATACGCTGCTGTGCAGTTTGGAGACGTGAGCTTTGCTCACAAGACAATGGGTTTATACACCATATTCCATAGATTCTCATTACATACCCGGTGTCAGCAAAATTATATTAGCCAATCTCAACACTTGCATCAGCTCATATTAATATTATTTGTAAGACAAAATGGTCCTTGATGTTACGCTTCTACTCATTATCAGAGATCATTTTGCTCTAGAATGTTAATATTAAAGTTTATATATTATAGCATTACTATTTGTTTTAATCATTTCCAATAAAAACAGCTACTGTTTTGGTGACTTGTTTTATTTTCTTGTATTTCCTGGCAAGTAGTGCTTGTCTTTTTAAGGAATACAAGGACAAGTTTGCTGCAGCTCAGCTGAGAGGCTGATTCCATCTGCTGTGCTTGGTGGTTTCCACTGAAACCAGTGGTCTGGACAAGGCATATGGGTTGGATTACCTTCTTCAAGCTGGGTTTGCTTTGTTTTATTTTGCTTTGTTTTCCTCAAGGAATAAACCTGAATAAATAGCAAATTCAGGTTTTATTTTGGAATAATTAAACATACTTCGATTTCAAATTCAAGAGCAAATTTACCGTCCATGCATAACCAGAGCTCTCAGTGAATACAATGTGTATGTCTTGCCAGATCATTCCTCATTATGTAATATTTGAAATATTGAAGCCTGCTTGCAAAAAGGAAATAATGGAAAATGTCATTGTGTTGGCATATTTTGGGAAATACATTATGTTTTGTTAATAGTTTCCAGAAAGTTGTAAACCCTGGAGTACACAAATGTAGTTCTAATCGCTACCTTATCAAGGATATTTTAGCAAAAGAACTGAATTTCAGACCTTTGTAAATTATTTTTGGCTAATTTTAAGGTATTTGTTGTTCACCATTGTGATTTAGGACAGTAAACCTTTTCACTATAATATCATCTGTTTTCAGGAAGAAGCAAAGCAAACCATTGAGACCCCAAACTGTTCTTACTCTGTTCAGATCTTAATAAGAATGTGAAATCTTCTTCTATTAGCATTTACATTTGTTTCAGTGCTCTACTTTGGCTATTCTGGTTTATATTTCCAGCTAAAATGGACAAATTCTACAGTCATTTAAATCCATCCAACCCTATCGACCTCAACCATATTCTTGTCCTGATTTACAGCCTCATTAGGATTTTAATGATGTAAATTAAAGTAGAATTTGCTCCTAAATCTTCACTCTAAATTAAAGAGCGTATTCACCTCTCAGTGCAGGATGTGGGAGTATGCGCCTCAAAAAGAAAATACGCAGCTAAAACTTGGCAGGCAAGGTCTCAGCTAGAGGGTGGATGTTTTTTCTTTAATGTTGAGCTCACTTCTTTCCTTAGATAAGCAGCCACACATTCCCATGTATCTTGTAAAATCTTTAACAGTTCTACACATGCATGTACAAGTGTAGTGGTGTTTTTACAAGACAGACAACAATTCTTACTCACATATCTTTCTGATGAGAGAATCAAGTCATCAGTCTAAATGTATTTGGCTTCACTGAAGTTGCAAGACTACGGAAACAAGAGATGCTTACCAGCTCTTGGTACTTTCCTGGAGTACCTGTAGTACAAAATCAGGCCCTTCTGTACCAGAGGTCCAGGCCTAAAAATCTCTAAATGGGAGGTGAATGAGAAAGTGCCTTTTAAATTATTATTATTAGTAGTTGTAGTAGTAGTAGTAGCAGTAGCAGTATTTATTTTTTAATCTTAGCCTTAAAGCCTGATCCAGCACTCTCAGAAGACAGAAGAAAAATTCTCATTAATTTTAGCGGCCTGAATCAATTCCTGAAAAAGTATCTATGTATCACTTTCAGTATCTTCTGTAGATTTCACCCAGAAAACCTTTATTGTCCCTAACACACTGTCTACAAAACAGTGGCAATGAAGGACTTTCAATATGTATATTACACAAATCCCACTGTGTTTAAATACATTTTACAACACCAACTGGGAAGGGCCATAAGCAGCACATTTACTCTGCCCTTATGCTTCTTGTAGCTCCGATGTATGTGTAACTCCTACCAGAGACCCATGTTACCAGGGATCATTCCCCTCTCGCCCTCAAAATTGCGCCCATCACCAAAGAAGATATTTTCCAGAACTTGCTCTAGAAGAGTCACTTCCACATAGTCTTCTCTTAAAATAATCAGAGAAGCAGAGCAATGGGAGATGAGAATGAGCCTGGGCAGCTGGTTTGAGATGCTGAGCCTGGAACTCATTCAGCCACTGCCATCCAACTGCCAATAAATTGTCAACAGTGCCATGCACATTATACATAATTAAAGTAGAACGATGGAGTGGCCGGTAACACCAGCACCATGGTTGGGGGATGCTTGACCAGGGACACAAATTCACAATGGCAGCAACATCGTTGGTACCAGATCAGGCTGCATGTCATATGGACAGGTTTGAATAATTATGCACAAGAGGGAGAAGTTATGAATTTCTTGCTTCTATTAAATTAGAGCTGTTAGGCTTTGAGTTTATTTTAAAGCAGACTGAAGCTTGATTACTTTTAGTAATAGGTGAAGTGCTCAGAGTCAAGAAGCAGAAGAATTTTTAAAGTTCTTACATAACTCTAGCGATATTTTTACGCATATGAATTGGCAGGTGCTTCTCACAAACAAGGAGGTGACTTTCTGAAAATATATCTGCCCCTTGAGTACAGCATTAGCTTATTTTGTAGCTTTTATCAACAGCAGAATTCATCACCTGTAAAAATGAAGAAGGTGGCACTCATTTTCAGCAAGAAGTAATCAGGAGGAAGCTTTCCTCCCCAGAACAAAATGAAGCTGTGAATGGACCAGATCAGGAAAGGAACATGATCAAAACTGGGCAGTTTTCAAATTCTGCACAAGTGTTCAGACTCCCCATGTCCCCCCCTGCACCCCAAGTCTGTCAGTGATTGCAAGTGTTGGGGATCCTGTTATCTCTTCAACGTGATCGCTGTGTCAGTGGACATTATTGGTGCAAGGGGAGTGTGCAGGATCTGGTCAGCGTATACATAATGTACGAGTTTTGCTGTGCAGTGGCAAACATGCGGTCCTCCGCTGAAAAAGGCAGTTTCTGGAAAGACGGGGGGGCGGGTAATAAAAAATAAAATAAATAAATCAAGTGTTTAATAACAGTGCTGGCAGTCCCTGGTTTATATTAATTGTCTGTGTTTGCAGGATGCAGCCACCCTGAGCACCCAGCAGAGAAACACTCGGATGGCTGGGGAGGAGCGGGGTGCTGTGCACCTCACCTTGAGGGTGGCACGCAGTGCGTTCTGCTGTAAATGTTCATGCATTACCACGCAGAGACCTGTCTTGGTAGGGTTTCTCTGGATATCTTAATTCTGCTGATGCAAAGCGAGAGTGAAATTACAGGTGCCAGTTTGCAATGTCGAATGCTGATAAACAACTTGCCATTTCGCAGTGGCTGGTCACATCTGGAGCCTTTTGGGATGCAAAAGTACTGGAGGATTATTGCAAAACTTAGAGACACTTATGTTACCATAACTTTTGTTTTTAAGCTAAATTTGTAGGGTTTTTTTCCTTCTTTTGGAGGATTTTGTGGGTTATATTATACTTACTTAGCTAACCAGCTAAGTCAGCAGCAAAGCAAAAAGAGAGTCAGACCTATAGCTTGTGTCAGAAAACTTTTCTAGTTTGACCTTAGACTGAAACAGGCTGGTATAAAACCATGGATCAGTGGATTCTGTTCCATTAACTTGGGCGTATGTTAAAACTCCACAATCTGCACCCCCAGCTCTGACCGCGCACTGTAAGTTAGTGCACAGTGTTCAACACCAATGTACCCTGTTCAAAACAAACTATGATAAATCTGAGTTTTTCTGTTTCCGCCTTTATCATAGTACTTCTATAACATAGAAAATCCACAGACACACATATAGAGACAGAGAGATGGATCCATCACACAGACTGTGAAGGCTATGGCAGTAAGAGTCCCTTGCTCTTCCATTTTCTTATTTTTGCAGTTATTCCTATATGGACTACATTGATATAACAGCCGATGTGATTTCATGTATCACTGCAATCTACTATTGTCAAAGCACCCGGTTACTCTCTCTTGAAAATCCCAACTGAAATATGAGAGGCTGTTATGAGTTAATATTTGTTGATAATATTATTTGTCATTTCTATTCGTCAGCGTGTGCATGGAAACAAAAAAGGGGTTGAGAAGGGTTTCATGCTTCACGTTTCCAGTACACAGTAGTACTTTAAAATCCTTGCAGAATTTCCATCAGGTCACTGTAGTAATAATTATGCATGTATGCAGTTAATGTTCCCTGACTGCTTCTGATCTGCGATGTCTGTTCCCTTTCTGTGCTCTCCTGTTGAGATCATACAGCCTGAATATAACACACAGCAGACTGGCCAGAGCTCCACACCCTAGCAAATTCATAAACCCTGCTCGTGGAAGAAATATTTCAACCCATACAAAATAAAAACCTAAATGCTAATGTGCACCTTTTTTTTTCCCCCCTAATGGGTATGTATACTCGTTGTGTTAGAAATATCTGAAATGGCTTTGATGTATTTTCTGTGATTATCCACAATTTCCTGTTATGTAAGGTATCTCTCGGGGGACTTCATGCTCAAGAATAGGTTGCACTGGGAATTATAACTAAGATCTGGCCCAGTCTGTTTTTTTAGCTCACTGAGCATTACTGTTGTGGAGATCACTGTATTTTCCCCCATACTGTTTAGTGTGTTTGTATAAAATATTCACTCTGAAACTGAGAGTGCTCCAAGTTTATCCTCTTGCGGCACACGTGGTCTTTCATGAGAATCCAGTTAAATATAGGGTTTTTTGCTTCAGAGAAGATGTTGTCAAGTTGGGTCTGGCTTTCTTCCCCCTTTCTGTTTGAAGGTCAGCGATCATTTAGGACAGTTTTCTATCATGCCTTTCAAACGCTAAGGCAGTGTTTGTAGTAGGACATGGGCCATAATTTATCAGTGAGTCTCACGTTGTTCTTCAACCCCTTTCTGGTAACATAGTGCAGAGAAGCATGGTTTCGTTGAAGTTCCTGCTGGATGATGGTAAACATCCATAGCCGTGTGACTTTAGTCCTGTCACAATGCCAGACACAGTGCTTGAATCCCATCAAGAGGCATTTGGTTGCACATTAATAGTTGTGGGAGGAGAAATATGGTACTTCTTCCCTTTGACCGTATGTGCTGGATGCTGGTGTCACCTTTGGTGGCTTTCTTGGGAAGAACAGTGTGGGGGACATAACACTGAAGTTGGCCACGCACCTCGGAGCTCATCAACCTTGCCACCTCCTCCACCCAAGCACATGATCATCCTTCTTCCACTTTCATGCGTTTATTGTAGCATCTCCTACCTCGATTTCATACCTGGCAGTGTCCTTGACTTTCAGTGTTTTCCTTTTATTGTCCCTCCTACAGCTGCTGCATTCAGAATCTGTTCTGCTCCTACTTCCATCTTATCCTACTCCTCCAGCACAAAACAGCTTTGCACAAAGAGGGTATGTGTGTGTTTGCAAATGTAAGTGCACGTATGAAGAAAAATCAGCACATGCAGGATTTTTTCCATTGTTTCCCACACCCAAAGCTGCCCTTTTTGCATTTCTTGACATTTTCTATGCGCAAAACACCATGAGACAACTTCTTCACAGTCCCGTGGCTCAGTGCAGAAATATCAATGGCTTTAAAATTCTGCCAGTAAAATATTTTAAGAGATATTTAAACCTTTAAATGTGTCACATATATTCAGTTTTTATTAACTGAGGAGCTAATAACATACAGATTTCCTTCATTATTTTTGCCCTACCTATCTGCAGACAAGAGGGCCCCAGTTGTCCTCCTGCTGTTAGCGCTTTCCTTTTATCTATCCCTGCATTCCAGCACCCAAAAGGAAACAGAGAAGCTTTCACATTCAGTTAAAATGTAATAAAAATCCTGTACTTTTGGCTGAGACATACATGCTATCTTCATGCAAACAAAACGAAAATAAGCAGCGGATGCCTTGGTGTACCTTAAGGGCATTGGTTTTGTGATGCTCTGTTAGCTGGTGTAACAGATGTACAGACGCTACGCAGAGTCCGTAACTGCGCCACGTAACGTTAGGTTGGATTTTTACTTCACCGAGGGATTTTTCTTGACCCTGGCGCTGGTGGCAGAAATCCAGAGGTCTTTCAACAAAGCACCAGCTCAACGGCGTCCACGGAATTGCCCCTTCGGAGCGCGGCACGAATGCTCCGCTCGCCATCCTGCATTGTCAGCAGGCAGAGAGCAAGAATTACAAGGATTTACGGCTCTCTGAATACTGCTGATTCATTGGCAAAACCGGAGTTAAATTGTACAATATTAGCACTATTCATAGGCCTTCCACCCCTGTTGCAGGCTGTAATTTCTAAAGACATCGGCACTGGTGACAGAAACCCGAGATCATTTGTGAAACCCTGTGGCCAGCGCCGAAGCAGAAATCACTAGTAGTTTCTTACTCGCAGCTTTACTCTTGTTTGTAAGCTGGGATTTTTGTAAACTACCTGAAAATGTGGCGCCTGGGTAAGTTGATAAGGAGCATGACATGCAGATTTATGGATGCATTTAAGGAAAAGAAAAATGTTGCTGATCATCTGAGTAGCATTCTGGATTAGTCTGATGCAGGAACAACTGCATCCTGATATGTTGTCCCTATAACATGAGATACTGGGTGCCTGGATGCTACACTTGACCCTCAAGCCTTTCCTGACAGTCAGCTGCAGTACTTCAGATGCGCTGGTAAATGATATAATGAATATGGTTAAAAGGAGGGGGATACAAGGGTTAATGAGCTGTTGGCATTTCTCCTCTGCTTTGTGGTCTTGCTAAGTGCACGGAATAACTTCATGCCAAATTCAGAACATTTGGGAGTCCTTATCAGAAGGAATCTGAAGTCGGGCACAGAAGGTTCATGGTGAAATGAGGATCCCTCTAAAAAGATGTGGTTGCAAAGAATTCACTGATACTGACACTATTTGTGCCAGGGAAAAAAGAAAAAAAAAAAAAAAGAAAATACAAGCTATGTGGCTTTTCAGCTGGATCCCCAGGAGGGGCCCTAGGACCGGTTTTAATCCCAGGAGGTGCTGAGCCCCACAAGGCAGCCAGGTTGCTACTTGGTGAGGCACCTTGAGATTGCGATCAACAAATCTGGGGAACCCTTGAGTTTTGAATTATGTTCACCAAGCTGTTCTTCCCTCCTGCCAGGTGATGGTCTAAGATAGCAAGCTGCAGAACCTGTCCTCGAAGTACAGGTTCTCTCCTCAAAGGTAAATGCCTTTATCACTAGTCTGCAGGGTCATATTCACTTTTTCTGCATAATCTTCCTCAAATCTGGCGTGTGCGTCTGGGGAGGTGAGGACATGGGTCTATCTTAAAGCCTGCCAAGTCTCTTCTGTCCTGTGGTGTGTTGAAAAAAATATGTCCAGAGCTGTATTTCTGGCAGGTTCTGATTCTATGTAATATATCCCAAGATTAATTACCAGGAGCAGTGAAGGGAACCTGGATAGAAAGACACATAGTTTCTGCAGTGCGGTGGAAGTTAAGGCAGGAGATGTCAAACCGGGCTGTGCAGTGCCTGACAAAGTGTTGAGTACAAAGGAACAAGCCTACAAAGCCACATCTGCCGGCAGCTGGAAGGAGATATTTTAGATCACAGCATTCTGCTTAGTGCTTCAGTCCCAGACAAGCCCTTTTCCAGGTACCTACGTACACCCTTTACTTAATCCAGCCCATTTAGTTTACACAACATTTTAAAGAATTAAAATGCTGTGCAATTAGTACTGATATTGTGGTAGCTCGGGCAGGATCAGCGCCGCACTGTGCTAAGCTCTTCCAGACGGCTAGATAAAAGTCTCTGATCCATAAAGTAGACAAGGCATTAGTAGAAATACAACAGATAAAGCTGAAAAAACAAAGCAAGCTGCAACAACAGCCCACAACATTTGTCCGTGCTGAAGGGCTGACAGTCAATCTCACGTGGCACGGAGAAGGGGACAAGCAGAGGTGGCTCTGCTTGACCTCACAGAGCACTAACAGTCGCTATCAAAGTCAGAGGAAATTGCATCCATTTTACTGTTGAAACGTACAAAATGTACAAAGCTTTCCTAGCATCCACAAATGGTTAAATAGATGAGAAAATAGAGGACAAGAGCTTGCTGTTGTTCTTCAGACTCGACTTGTATTGCTTTCAGTGGCCATTTAACCTCGATAAAGGCAGAGGGATCCAGGCGCAATGTTTTTAATTACAAGTGGCATTTCTAAGCCTTCTGTGGTCTGTGCCTAATCCAAAAAAGTGACTTCATTTTGGACTCTGGCAGTATGGATGCTCTGTGTAAAAGGCAGACTGCAAACTAGTTTCCATCCTGCTTTAATAATAGGTTCACAATCCAAAAAGGAACTTTAAACACTTTAATATTCAGACTTAAAACTTTCTTTCTGTAAAGGGGTTTACAACCCAGCAATAAAAGACTGCCTTTGAAAGTTGACTTAAAAGGTCTTAGGAAGGTAGTGGATTTTTAGATTTAAGCTTCCAGTATTTTAAAGAACGATAAAACACTGAACGGAGATAAACAAATGGGTAGCTTGCATGAGCAGTTCTACCCTGACTAGGTGATGGAGTCAACCTCCTTGGCACAGTTAAAATGTGTGGGATGCTCCAATGCAGGAACACTTTCAGTAGGGCTTTGTGGAAAGCGAAACTGGTGGGGACTAATGCTGCTGGGACAAAGTGTGAACCAAGCTCTTCTGCAGCTGCACAAGTAGCCCTTACCAATGGGGGCAAAAGCATGCGGAGCAAAACGGCATGTGAAAAACGTAAAGGAAGAACTGAAATAAGGCTAAGATCTGTTTTCTACGTGGCAGACAGCCAGAGGAAATATTTTTCTGCTGGGTGGATAAGGGCTTGTCTTCTGCTGAGGTGCAACCAAACCTCACTGAGACTCCTGTGAGCTTTCAAGGAATTGGCAGGTGCCAGGGCAATCCACGTGGAAAAAACCCCAGGTTTTATCCAAATTATATGTAAATGTTCTGATGCATGAGCTATTTACTGTTTCCTCTGATAACGTAGTAGGACGTTCACTGTTAGGATTTTTCCCTGTATTTCTACAACTTATTTATTCTATTGATTTCAGCTCAGTTTGCCTAGTTATGCCGCTTTCTTCACAGTCAGCTATTCCGTATGAACCCCAAGGATCCATCTTTCCCTCAGGAAGCTCCTGCTGGAGTCTGCTGCAGCATCCCTGAATCGACTGGTTAAGCCTGTGCCATTTATATTTGTATTCTTATGGCCTCTCAATGCTGGTGCCTTGCCAAAGCCCCATAGTCGCCTTTTAGCCAAGCTATTTATATTACATATATATGTATGTATAAGAAGATAAATTCTATCACATCAGCATCTGGACATTTTGCTTTGCTCCTTCTCTAAAATTACCTCTGTTTGTCAATATTTTTTCTCAGGATGATGCCTTCCACATGAGATGTGAAATCACAGCAGAATATTTTATGTGGGAGTCTCTTGATGTAGAGGAACAAATCAGCCTTAACATTAAAGATCTCTGTCGACTTGACTTTAACCTGGTAGATAGTTATCCCTTTTCACAACAAGGCAAGCGGCTTTGCTTTCATTGTCCTCTGTCGCCCAGCACAGGAGAACCACAAACTTTCTCGGGTTCCAGCACCACCAGCTTCCAGGCAAGTGTCACGTCACTGCTGCCGTGACACCAGCACCTGTCCCCGTGGCAGGCAGGCTGTCCCTGGTCACACCAGCTGAGGTCCAGTCCTCCACCCCCACCAAGCATGACCCTGGCAGGGCAGCCAGATGCGGCAGGAGCCCATGGGGAGCCTTGCGGCTCCATCTCCTCGTGGAGGACCAGAGGTGATGTCCTCAGAGCACTGAGGTCAGGGCCATGGGCAGGTCCCTGCTGCCTCTTGTTCTTCTCTTTCGAGAGGCTTGAACTCCTCGTCCCACATGGCAGCGTTCTGCTCGCAGACCATCCAAATTAATTTTTCAAGTAACATTTCATGAGGCAGTTTTCAAATGCTTTCCTGAAATCCAAATATATTACATCTACTGATTTCCCATCATCTGCTAATTTTTGTAATTCCATCAAAAATGCAATCAAGTTTGTCTGGAGAGGTTTATTCTTTATAAATCCCATGATTCAATTTACCTGCCAGTGGAGGGTAAAGGACTGAGTCAACCTTTGCAAGCTTAATCAAACTCATCCAAACCTCTGCGCTCAATAGATTGAACTGGGAGTTTTGCAAGAAGAGGCTTGCTCTAAGCATTTGCCTCAATTTGTGGTTTCTAATGGGATGGAAATACTGGAAGAAAAGGCTTTGGCACTGCATTTCAGTACTTCTCCACTGTTTAGAAGCAGGGAAAAGCATAAAAAGAAAAAAAAAAAAAGAGAAAAAATATGTTTGTTTTAAAGTAGACTGTTAGAAACTGTGAAAAAATGGTGCTGCAAGATGAAAATGCAATTGTTAGGTAACAAACAGTTTAGTTCCTACTTTACTCTTAACTAGTTGCTTCCATTACCACTGCTGAACTTGCCAGATAAAAGAAAAAAATCAAGACAAATAAAAATCTTAGGCAGTTTGGGTAGATTTTTGTTCCTGAGATTCCACTGGCACATCTGGCGTCCTCTAGAGCCCCAACCTAACAGACAGTTGACTGACGTGCAATTGCATGGCAGACAGACAATGACTGCTATTTAAGACTCTTAAATTAGCACAGCATCTGATGAACGTTGAGACCTTGCTCACTATATTTCTCCCCACTTCAGAAAAGAACACCTCAAACTTGTCTTTCTAAAGACTTATATGTTTATTTTCCTAGACAGTTGCTTTCCCTGTCAAAAACCTTATCCTTTCATTTGCTTTCTACCACGTTGTGGAAAGCATTTGTGTTTCTGTTTTTATGGTCCTGTTTGTTTTTATGTATTTGAATTTAAAAGGGCTCTCGTCAGTGTTTTTAATGCCTATACTGCTCAGAGAAGGGAATTCTTAGGACTTGTCGGGAACTTGGGTGCTGAACCCAAGATTCATGAAAGGTTATTTCTATAGACAAAACACTGAGGAATACAATATTGAGGCAGAAATCAAAATTAAACTTGAAAGAGGTTTAAAGAGAGTGAATACATTGTATACTATTGAGTGAAGTAGGAGTTGCCTTAAAGATGAGTCTGGTGTGCTGCTGCATGCAGTTCTATCAACTGATCAAAATAAATGAAGGAAAACAAAATACCAGTCTGGCTGATTTAAGTGTAAAATACCTGTTCTTTGAATATTGGCTCAACCATGAACAAGTTCAACATGGAAGCTGCCAAAAGGGATGAAATTCATAAGGGTGTGAGGGATCTACGGACCTTTTTTTGTACTGGGGAAGCGCCTTGAGATGCTATTGCAAGAGCAAGTGCAGTGAGAACATGTGCCACAGGTCCTCTGCTGCGGCTGGGACAGCAGCACCGCTTGGGTCATGCTGCATTTGTATGGCTCGTGCTGTCACTGGGAGATACAGCGTATTTTGGCTAAAAAGGCTTAAGCAGCAGATGCTGAAGCAGCTTGCTGGGCAGACCTGAAAGGAGAACCCTCGGAGGGTGACAACAATGGGGCACCAGGCTCCAGGTTCTCCAGCAGGGTGAGGATGTGCCCACAGCCTGCCCTGTGTGCTCCTGTCACAACGTTGGGTCACCCTGGCTGGTGGACACTCCTTTCCCACCAGGTCCTGGGTAGTGAAGAGATGGTCTCTTATTTAGAGATCACAGAATCACAGAATGTCAGGGATTGGAAGGGACCTCAAAAGCTCATCCAGTGCAATCCCCCCATGGAGCAGGAACACCCAGATGAGGTTACACAGGAAGGTGTCCAGGCGGGTTGGAATGTCTGCAGAGAAGGAGACTCCACAACCTCCCTGGGCAGCCTGGGCCAGGCTCTGCCACCCTCACTGAGAAGTTTCTTCTCAAATTTAAGTGGAACATCTTGTGTTCCATTTGGAACCCATTACCCCTTGTCCTGTCATTGGTTGTCACTGAGAAGAGCCTGGCTCCATCCTCCTGACACTCACCCATTATATATTTGTAAACATTAAGAAGGTCACCCCTCAGGCTCCTCGTCTCCAAGCTCCAGAGCCCCAGCTCCCTCAGCCTTTCCTCACACGGGAGATGCTCCACTCCCTTCAGCATCTTGGTGGCTGCGCTGGACTCTCTGCAACAGTGCCCTGTCCTTCTGGAACTGAGGGGCCAGAACTGGACACAATATTCCAGATGTGGTCTCATGAGGAGAGACTAGAGGGGCAGGAGAACCTCTCTGACCTACTGACCACCCCCTTCTAATCCACCCCAGGTACCATTGACCCCCAGGTCCCTTTCCCCTACACTGCTCTACAACAGGTCGTTCCCCAGCCTATACTGGAACCTGCGGTTGTTCCTGCCCAGATGCCAGACTCTGCACTTGCCCTTGTTCTATTTCGTTACATTTTTCCCCACCCAACTCTCCAGCCTGTCCAGGTCTCTGGATGGCAGCACAGCCTTCTGGGGGGTCAGCCATTCCTCCCAGCTGGGTGTCATCAGCAAAGCTGCTGATAGTACACTCTATTCCCTCATCCAAATCATTGATGAATATATTGAGTAGTACTGGTCCCGGTACCGACCCTTAAGGCACTGCACTAGATACAGGCCTCCAACTGGACTCTGTCCCATTGACCACGACTCCCTGGCTTCTTTCCTTCAGCCAGTTCGCACTCCACCCCCCTACCCCAGCATCCAAACCACACTTCCTCACTTTAGCAGCAAGGATGCTGTGGGAGACTGTGTCAAATGCTTTACTGAAGTCAAGCTAGACCACATCCACCGCTCTGCCATCATCTATCCACCTCGTTATCTGAATTTTATCTGAACCTGGGATAAGCAAGAACAGACTAGGACAGAAACAGACCTTCTACAGGCTACTATTCAGGCACAACCCAGAAATTGCCATGGAAATTTCACCATCAGAAAAATCTGGGAAGGGAAGGGAAGGGAAGGGAAGGGAAGGGAAGGGAAGGGAAGGGAAGGGAAGGGAAGGGAAGGGAAGGGAAGGGAAGGGAAGGGAAGGGAAGGGAAGGGAAGGGAAGGGAAGGGAAGGGAAGGGAAGGGAAGGGAAGGGAAGGGAAGGGAAGGGAAGGGAAGGGAAGGGAAGGGAAGACCACATTCTCTTTTCTTCTCTGAGGAGCCAGTTCCACTCTCTGACCAACATCATGGTAAAGAAACTTTCCTAATGCAAAGTCTGAACATCCCCTGATGCAGCTTTGAGCCGTTCCAACACATCCTGCGGCTGGATTGCAGGGAGAAGAGCTCACCCCCTCCCTCTCCATGTCCCCTCCTCAGGAAGGTGCAGAAAGCAATGAGGTCACCCCTGAGACTCCTTCTCTCCAAATTACACCAAGCCAGAGCCCTCAACCGCTCCGCACAGGACAAGCCTTCCAGCCCTTCCACCAGCTTTGTTGCCCTCCTCTGGACACATTCCAGAACCTTCACATCCTGCTTCAATGGTGGGTGCAGAACTGCTTCAAGAGGAACACACAATACTCCTTCAGCCTTGCTGGAGTTTTGGGAGCTGCCAGTTTTGTCTGGGAAACCTTAAGCCTTCCAGCTGTGAACGGGAACTAATGATACTGCTGAGCCATCTCTGTAAAATTCCTCAGACCTACGGCGCTTGCTCAGGGGAGAGCTGCCCTCGCAGAGCGCAGCTCCAGCATCAGCAGAGTCCAAGCAGGGCAACAAGTGTGTGCAGGAGCAGAGGAAGGAGCCCCAAGCTGCTCTGCTAAGGGGAATGAGAGCAAAGGGTGAGCACAGGCCCCAGAAAAGGGGGAGGAAGCAGTGTGGCTGGGGATAGACACCCCACCTGCACTGGTAGTAACACCGAGACTTGCTCTGCGGTTGTCAGGTCTTTATTTTCTTTTACTGACTGATAATGACTCCCAGAGGGCTGGGAGCCCTAGAGGGCCAGCTCATGCCCCAGCTGCTGGCCCAGCCCTGGTTTCGGCAGCTCCTGGGCCGTTCTTCTAGTGCTGCCGGCTGGGGGGCCTCTTCGGGGCTGGAGAAGAGTCCTCGGGGCTGCCAGCCTTCCTCTTCAGGGCTTGCCGTGGCCCGGCAGAGCTGCCTTCTCTACCCCGGCTGGGAGAAGATGGACGTGGACCAGCCTCGTCAGGCTCCTCCTGGGGCTCTGCCTGCAGGCCAGGGGCAGGAATCGGGGCAGAGGGAGGGCTGCCGGGCCCGTGCTGAAGGGCAGCTGCTGAGGTGCTGGGGAGGAGGTCCACGTTGGCGCCTTCTGAGCTGCTGGAGGAAGCTGGGCCAGGCGTGTGAGATCGTCCTGGGGAGACAATGGGGCCAGGGGCAGCCGCGGGGCTGCCTTCCCGCTCCCCGGCAGCATGGCCGTCCTCCAGGCCCAGCCGACGCTCAGCCTCCCTGCTGCCGAGCTGCGCAGCGACGTCAATCAGCCGGTGCACAAACGTCGCCGCTCGGTTTTGGAGAGTGGCCTCCAGCAGCTGCACCAGCTGGTCTTCATCCAGCCCAAAGAGGAGCAGCATGGGGGTGAGGAGCGCCTCCACTGTGCCTGCCCGGGAAGAGCGTGTCCCAAAGAGCCGGCGCAGCTCCTGACGCACCCAGCTCAGGACGGGCTGCAGGAGAGCTGGGTGCTCCTGGAAAAAAGAGGCCCGCACCCTGGGCCGGAGCCCACGCACAGCAGCCGCGGTCACCATCCCCACAGGCCATGCTGCTCTTGCTGCAGCTCTGCGGGCAGCTGCATTTGCAGCAGCTCGTCCTGCCTGCCGGCCAGCAACTGCTCCTGCCCCAGGGGCTGCGATGACGTGCTCCTGGAAGTCGTCATCCCCCCGCACGGAGTGCAAGATGGACGTCACCCTCCTCTTGCACAGGGGGCACTCGGGCTTGCTCTCAGCCCACCGCACGATGCATGGGTAGCAGAATTGGTGCAGGCACGGCACCACGTAGCTGGCCTCCTCCCAGCTCTCCAGGCAGATGGCACAGCGCCTGTCCGGCTCCGAGGCCATGGTCTCCACGTCCTTCGGTGGGTTGGCGGGAGCTGTGGGTGTCGAGCTGCTCCCTCTCACCGGCGCTGCAGCAGCCGCTGTCACACTAGAAAACCAAGAGAGGCCACAGTTGTTGGCTGGCGCAGGGAGAGCTGGAAGAAAAGCCCAGGTGCCTCCAGAAGGAAAGCCTCCCAGCTCCCCAGGGTGCACTGACCCTGCCCAGCTCACCTCTGCTGCCGCCAGCGAGCCGCCTCCTGCCTGCCCCGCTTGCCTGATCCTGGCAGGGCCCAGCAAAATCCTCCGATGGCTCTGGGGTTGCCCACTGAGAGTTGCAGGAACAACTCCCCAAACACAACGCCAGCACCGACAACTGTCTCTCTCGACACTCCAAACCGCGCCAACTCACTCGGCTGGAGTGCAGTCACAAGACAGCTGGGTGACGCTCGGCGCCCGGCTATAAGCTGAGAGGGACGCCTGGTCACAATGGACTGCTCGGCAACGTCATAGTCCATCGCGACATGACATCAGAGCTTGCGTCAGGAGAAATCTTAGAGGAAGACCAGCATCTCTGTCCTGCCTCTGGCTTCTATATATGTGTATCTATCCATGCCTTTAAACCTCTTTTCATTTGTAAGACCAAATGATCCATTTCCTATTTCATATATGACATTACAAGAAAATTAAAAAATAAAAAAATATGTGGAACCCCCAGCACCCCACTAGAAAGCTTTCTTTTCCTCTCAAATCTGAAGAACTCAAAAGACCAGTAACCACTTAACTCCTCCTGATTTTCAGGAAGAATAATATCTAATATAGCCCTTGTTTTTCTGTCTTTTCCTTTCCGTGTTTCTTCGTACATGTTAGTAAGTCAGTAAAATTAGGAAATGCCTAAGATCACAGAATGTCAGGGATTGGAAGGGACCTCAAAAGCTCATCCAGTGCAATCCTTCCATGGAGCAGGAACACCCAGATGAGGTTACACAGGAAGGTGTCCAGGCGGGTTGGAATGTCTGCAGAGAAGGAGACTCCACAACCTCCCTGGGCAGCCTGGGCCAGGCTCTGCCACCCTCACTGAGAAGAAGTTTCTTCTCCAATTTAAGTGGAACATCTTGTGTTCCATTTGGAACCCATTACCCCTTGTCTTACCATTGGCTGTCACCGAGAAGAGCCTGGCTCCATCCTCCTGACACTCACCCGTTACATATTTATAAACATTAATGAGGTCACCCCTCAGTCTCCTCTTGTCCAGCTCCAGAGCCCCAGCTCCCTCAGCCTTTCCTCACACGGGAGATGCTCCACTCCCTTCAGCATCTTGGTGGCTGCGCTGGACTCTCTCCAGCAGTTCCCTGTCCTGCTGGAACTGAGGGCCCAGAACTGGACACAATATTCCAGGTGTGGTCTCACCAGGGCAGAGTAGAGGGGCAGGAGAACCTCTCTGACCTACTGACCACCCCCCTTGTAATCCACCCCAGGTACCACTGACCTTCCTGGCCACAAGGGCGCAGTGCTGGCTCATGGCCATCCTGCTGTCCACCAGGACCCCCAGGTCCCTTTCCCCTACACTGCTCTACAACAGGTCATTCCCCAGCCTATACTGGAACCTGGATGGCCTCTTATTTGCAGTCAAGTAATTCTCCAGTGCCTTGGAGAACCATTGTATCCATACCCAGATACGCAGGTAGTCCTCCTTTGGAAAATAATGGTAAGTAATTTTATTATAATTTCTGTGGTAACAAAGAGTGAGGACCTAATTTCAATACATTTAGAATAACAATGTGCCTAAGCAAGTGCATATTTTAAGATGTGTTGCTCGTGCACTAAAAGGTCCCAGGCAACTTCTGGCAATCGGGAGAGACTGTCTACAATAAACCTCCCCACAGCAGGCAGCTGCTCGGCCTGAAAATTAATTTCAAGAAACACGACTGACCACTGAGCAATTTTAGCAGTAGTTTTTGCTGAACCTTTTGTGGTAAACAATGTTGTTAGCTGAGCACGGAGTGACTGGACTTCAAAATTAAGAGTCAGGCCTACAGGCAAGTACAGAAATACTGTGGTATGCTGGAGTGTCCTTTGTTACCAGGCACACTCACCTCTGAATCCTCACACCGAAGTGCAGCAAAATGGGCGACTTCTATGCTTCTGTTCATCTGCTGGCCTGAACTGTTTCTGAGAAAGTAAATCTTAAAATATTTCAAATAATAGTTGGTTAAAAGATAGGCTTAAAGACCAGCTTTGAGAGATACAAATAGCTTATAAGCAGTAAACAAATGCTTTTGCTGTCTGAATGTAAGATTTCCTTGGGAAATGTAGTTGTCTGAATTCAGATTCAAATTGCAAGACAAGAGCGAAGATGATAGATAGATAGATAGATAGATAGATAGATAGATAGATAGATAATAGATAGATAGATAGATAGATAGATAGATAGATAGATAGATAGATATTCAGGAAAAGATGCATCAGGTGTTCTTAAAGGAACAAGAAAAAGGAGAGAATCTTGCCTTTTCTGAGTATTGTGCATGATCCTATACAAACTGCATTTTCTCAAGGATCTTGAGAGAAAAGATAATATCAAGAAACTTTTTAATAGCCTCAAAAGACTTGGATAGTGAATTGTATGAAACATTGACTATTTCTATGCCTTTTGCTTTGGCTTGGTCATTTTTAGCTCAAGTCTTGACATAGCTGGCTTCTAATGTACACTTAATGATTATAGAGCATATTTTAAGCTCTAATATGCTTTTCATTATGTAAGACATTTTTTATGTTTCAGATAGCTTGGACAATGTCACTAAACTTGTCAGATTCCCCTTCTGCTTCTCATAAACTAACACAATACTGTTGAGTTAGGCTTCATACTCCTGCAGAGAAATATCCAAATCCATCCAAAAGATTGTTTACATTGACATCAGAGGGGATGGAAAACAAATTACGACATTTGTGTTTGCGTTAGGAGCCAGATACTGCCAGAACCATGGAAATCTGTGGTAAAACTCCGATTGGATGCTAGCATTTATAAATCTATTTTTTATTTTTAAGCAGACCTACTTTGGAAACCTTGAAACAGTTTATTAGTCTCCTACTGTTTTGACTTCCATCTGTCCAAGTACTTCTTGAATGAGAAGGAGGTTGTTGGGTAATAGCTGTTGAAGAGATATATATGTATCTTTATATGTGGTAGATTCACTGGAAGGGGTTAAGAGAAAGATTTTCTTCACAGTTTTCCTCATGTCCAACCAAAATTTGAAGTTTGTTGTTTCCTTACTCCTTAGCAAGAATGCTTAGTCCTACACCATGATCCATCTTGGTTCAATGTGAAAATTGCTCATAAATAGACAACATGATCAGACCTGCTGCGCCTGGGTTTAAAATTTATTGTTTCCCTAGACATTACAAGTACCTATAGAGGTGAAAGGGGATTCGTAAAAGACACTGAAAGAGAAAAAAAGTCTGAGTGGAAAAAAAGGTATTGCTTAAAATTTACGTTGTAGAATCAGTATGTAGGGAGAAAAAACAGTAGTCTCACAAAAGAAAGACAGGGAAAAAAAGCTACCATGTGGAAATGAAATGGCTCCTCAATTCCTTAGTACTCTGGGCAATTGAGATACCTTTTTCTAGTGAAACACTTTTATTCCCACATTCATGTATGACATTTTTTCCATTTTAAGGTGGAGCATTTCAGGCTTACAAGACACTTCAATACACTGAACGGAGAATGCCTAAAATCTGAGGTAAGACCCAGAGTCTTGTCAAGAATGGATAACATGATGTAGCTTTTCACAACCATTAATAAATGTCTTGCTAGTTCGTCATGAGCTTGTTGAACTCAACATCCTGGAAGAGACTTGATGTTGGGGCTAGGTAAAAATGGCATTAGAAGGACCAGCTATGCAGGGAAATTAAAATGGTGTCTTTCAGAAAAGGTTCACGATAGGACAGATGTGCCAGACTCAGGATTGCTACAAGGGTTTTGTACTGGACAGAGTAATAAGAAACTAAAAAACTTTTGGCATTTCAACTTTATTGAAAAAGGGTACAAAGGAACCACCTCTGGATATTGTAAAACTCACAAATAAATTCTTTACAGCTGCACAAGGAAAGATAACAATGAGAGCCCAATATTTCATTCCTAGCACAGTAAAAAATCCTATTATAGCCAATGCAGTTATGGGTGCACCAGCTGTATCCTGGGAATTCTATATAACTCCTGTCTATTTCTGAACCAAAGCCCCTGAGGCCAGCTTGCAAGATTAAAAACTCCTCCTCTTTCATATACACGCCCTTCCACATGCCTGTTCGTTTACCAATGTCTGGAATTAAGTAAGCTGTCATAATTGGACATGATACCCTTCCAGGCCAGGGAGAAGCTTCTCATGAGCTGCCTTCCTACCCTGCACTCTTGTATATTAGCTGTATTAATATAAAAAATGCACCTCTTTCTTCCTTACTGAAATCTATACATTGGGATGCACCAGTCATTCATATCTTGTGCTGCTGGAAGGATGTTTTGGGGTTTATTTTAAGTGCGGAAGAGAAATAAACAAACAAACAAACAAACAAACATCTCTGCTTCTCAAGTCCACTTTTAAATCACCAGGGAAAAAAGGCTACCACAGAACAGGTAAGCATCAGGAAGCTGGGCTATAAACATTGACCTCGGGCAGGAAAAAGGATAAAAGAGAAATATTTTAAATAACACAACTCACCTTCAATTTCAGGCTTCTTACTCAGATATCCTAGGAAAATGCCATGCCAACCAGGCTACCAGCTGTAGGTATATGGAGAACTCAACAGGAGAGAACAGATGGGAGAAGTGACTGTTTCCAAGGCAGCCCTAAGGCATCTCTGTTCCCTTGTTCAGGACCTCATTTCATAACCTGCTCTGCTCCAGCTGCTCAGACCAGCACTTGGGTCCCCTCACAGACCCACGGGACCACCCTTCGCTGGACAGAAAGACCACCTGGGGAGAACACAAGTGGCTTCAACCATGAGAACCACCCTGCCTCCGTAAAAAATCTGTCGCGGGCCAAAACAAGAGAAGAGCTGATTCAGTTTGAGCAAGAAACCAGCAGAGGAGTCATAAGCAAAGGCTTTTATTCAAACATACCATTTATATCCAAAAAATGGAGCAGTGTCAGCTCCATCCAGTTCCATGACTGCTGTAGTCTCCCAACAGGCTCCCACATCACTTTGCGTGCAAATTTCTCCTAGAAAAACAAACAAAGGCTAAATTTATGTTTGCCTTAGACCTAGCAGTCCCTGGAGACTCTGCATTGGGGCTGTCCTCTCTCATTTTGCACACTGAATTTCCAGCAGTTGGCTTAAATGAGAAAAAAAAAAAAAGAGTAAGAGCCCTTTAAAACATTGTGATGTGCTAAACTTGGGCAATTAACTTCAATTTTGTGCTCAACTTGTTTGAATGTGAAGCCAGAATGGACCTAGAGGTGAACAGCAGTGGAAGGTGTATTATCCAGACGGCTTCCTAGATATATCTTTAAATGATGGAAGCTAACAGCATCTTTAAACAAGACACACTGTACAGAGAGCATAGGTGTAGATATATACCATGCTACAACTGCTGTGCTACTGTTTACTTCTACTACAGTTCAACCATTTGTGCCTATTCATCTTCAATAAACTCTTAATATTTTTCTTCTTCCAGATGCCAGAAGTGATCATTTCCATACTTCCCCCTGGCATGGTGATGGCAGAGTATTTAATATGGAAAATCTCCAGATTAATATTAGTTTCTCAGTTGAATCAATAATTGCACATACATCAATGAATTGGATTTTTTGATCTTGAATAATCTTAAATCAGTGCCATGTGACACTCACTGATGTCAATAAATAGTACTTTGAAAAACAAGGCTCTACTCTTTGCTTGTGGCTCATCCAGGACCTCCACAAAGGCAATTTCAGGATAGGGACCTCAGAGAAGAAAATGATGAAGCAAAAGTGCAGAGAAGAAAGGGAAGGGAAAGGAGAAGTAGAGTTTGCTCTTTCCATTAATATTAAACTGTCCATTTTCCAGCTGCAGACTCATGAAAAGGAGACTTCTTGGTGATTATCTAGTAATTCAAACCTTACAAACCCACCTCAGAACACACAAAGACAAGGTTAAAAAAGGATTTTTTTATTGCAGTTTCATGAAATCTGATCCACAGCAGAGCTTAAAGAATTCACTAAGCTTTTGAACACATATGCAGACTGGTATCAATTTCTTCTTTTATTTCTTCCTTACCAGATGAACAATATATAAGAAAAATATCGTGTGTGTGTGTGTAAACACAAGTAGCTTTTATACATGGAAATGCCAAAGAATACAAGCAATAGTCTGGTTTCTATAAAAGGCTCTGTCTCACAAAACAATCTGCTGCACAAACCCAAAACAAATCTCTAAAACAATATTCATGTGTTAACATTACAGAGAGGGCTTGCCTTTTACCTGTTTACCTATTCAGAATAGAAACCAAGAAATATTGAATCAAGGATAAACCTAAGTAGCCAATTATCTTCACAGCCCCTCAGCACTCTTGTCACAGAAGATGTTTAGAGGCAAAGGATTCCCCTCCCAAGCAGGTGCATCCTTGCTGCTGTGACACTGCCCCATTAAAACCCTGATTAACCCTTCTTTACCTATAGACAACTCAGAATTAAAAGGTGGTAATTTGGTCCCTCTGGAGTAGTTGTGTCTGTAACACACAGTTGTAACAGGGACCGAATTTACAGTAGTTCCTCATATCTCCCAGTTACCTAGGAAAAGTCAAAGGATATTGACAAAGTTCTGCAGCATGTATTATCTGAAACTGAGAAATAAAAAAGTTCCATCTACTCTCAGTTCACTGACAGTCTGTGTGAAAAATGAGCAACATTATTTTACTTTTTTTTTTTCCTTTCTTGGTTCCATACACTATCAAGCATTTTTAATCAATTCTCCTTGTTATTTTGCTGGATTTTTGGAAAGGTTCTGTGGATTATACTCCTGTAATATTTTTGTTCATTTATGAATCTGTGATCTCTTGGAAGTTAAAGAGAAACAAAACCTACATAAATACAAATTAATGAATAACGCCGTGGTTTTCTTTCTGAATTTTAACACTGCTATTGGCCAGCTGTTAAACAATCAGTCAGATCTGGTAAACTTTGATTTGGTATGTGCTAGTGTTTTTAGTTATCACCACCATCACCCTGGGCCCCAGGTCCAAAACAGGCTGAAATTTTAGGAGTTTTCAATATGTCTTTTATTTACAGGACATTAAAACCTCAAGTACTTCATAAAAAGCAGAAGCAGCTCAAATTTTGGTGTTGAAAGAAAATGAAATAACAGTCCAGAGGCTATCAGAGTCCAGTGGCACATTTCATATAGAATCAGAGAATCACAGAATCATTTTGGTTGAAAAAGACCCTCAAAATCATCAAGTCCAACTATAACCTAACTCTGGCACTAAACCATGCCCCTAAGAACCTCATCTACACGTCTTTTAAACCCCTCCAGGGATGGTGACTCCACCACTGCCCTGGGCAGCCTGTTCCAGCGCTTCACAACCCTTTCCAGGAAGAAATTTTTCCTAATATCCAATCTGAGCCTCCCCTGGCACAACCTGAGGCCATTTTCTCTTGTCCTATCACTTGTTACTTGGGAGAGGAGCCCAACCCCCTCCATGCTACAACCTCCTTTCAGGTAGTTGCAGACAGCAACAAGGTCTCCCCTCAGCCTCCTGTTCTCCAGGCTGAACAGCCCTATTTCCCTATCTTTCCCAGGTTATACACATGAAAGAAGGCAGGAAAGTTCCACAAAACTCCTTTACATCTGAATGTGTTGATAGAGCATGGCTGATATGGTACTTCACTGGGATGACACTTAATTCACCAATATGTGCTCAGTAAATACATGGAGAGAACCGTTTTATTTATCTTTTGTCTTAAGTATGAACTTCTAATGTAAAGACCTACACAGAGACTAGAACATCACGTTTGTTTTGTAAAACTGTGTAAAGGTTTGCCAAAGCTGTCACAGTATTATATCTTTGGCCATTTATTTCTCTGCATCTTCACTTGGAGTACTACTGCTTGCTTGGGAATATTTTTTTTTACTAACAGAACTTAATAAATGTAAAAATGTTGAGAGTTCTGAAAAGGTTATTTCCCCTAATCATGGTTAATTGATGGCTAAAGCCGAAGTCTTTCCGCTCCTACACCTGTGCAACCCAAGGCCTGCAACTCCAGGCATACAGCCCATAATATTCAACCTCATCAGTATTGCTTCACAAAATTGCATTTTGACTAATCCTAAAACCAAAAGAAATGGATGTGTTAAATAAGCCTGTTGAAGTTGACAGCAGTCTGCATATGTCAAACCAACTCTGGAATTATCGGCAACTCCATACTGGGTTCATCCTTTTTCTGCGACGTATTGCTGAGTGCAGTGACCCTGAAAACCCTGAAAATAAATGCAATTTTGATTCTGCTAATGTGATTTCTGCACTGTGTTGGGGTTTTTTGTTTTGTTTGTTTGTCTGTTTGTTTTTCCATAACACTGAATGCTGAAAGTGGCAGCTAAGGCACGATAGCACTAAAGTCCTCACCCACAAATCCCTGCACTGATGTCATGCAAAGACAGATCTGCCCATGTGGAGCTTTGTGTAGGGTCGGGGTCCAGCTTAGCCTCACATCCACCCACATACCCAGTTTTCAAGCTGTTTTTATTTTAGTTATTGGCACATAGAGCACACAGAATCACATTCCTGGTGTGACACATCACTGAACCGGCAATGGTGACTTTCAGCTATCCTTCAAATTATTAATAACTGAGGCTATGTGTTGAGGGTTTTTTGTGTGTTTTTATTCTCACAGATTGGGTTCTCTGTTAACATATAGTTTCAGCCAGGTAGCTTAAAACAACCAGTTTTAGCCATGCTAACCAAAGAAATGGGGGCAACATGCTGCAGGTTTTTATGTATGTGTCAGTCATAAGTTTAAACCATTACCCAATAATCAACCAATCTTGACAAAACAGCAGCAATTCCAGTTCTTTAAGTGAAACTATATGGCTGGGGAGGAGAGGGAGACCGTATCTGAGCTTTTCAGCATGAGAGAGGCAACATAACTTCAACCTTTAGTGAGCACCAGAGCTGGCACACAAATGAGCGTCTGTGTGTGTGAGAGCAAGCGAGATGTTCTGAAAGCCCCTCCGGTGGAAACTGCGTCAGGGAGACCTGAAACCACATAAGACACCACAGAACAAAATCTTAAGAGCTAATATGGAAGAAACCAGTACTCACAAACGTGTTTTTTTTCCATTGGCTGAACTTAGATTCAGACTGTGTATCACTGTGTGCTCTTTACAGATAATTTCCAATACTCTGAACTGCACATGTACACAAACTGGAAGCCAGAGTACATACTTACATCTGTGAGCAACTGTATCATTAGCAGCTAGAACAATAAACTAATGAAAGTTTTAATCTTACCAAGTTCTATTTCTAAGCTGGACATATTCGGGTTCATCCTGGCCCTGTCATGGATGAACTGTGTAACAGGAGACTGCAAAGCATCTGTGCTTATTCTCCAAAGACAGGAGGAAACTGTAGTTCTCACTGGAAAAAGAAAGTGCAAGGGGGAAGCCAGGACACAACCTAAGTTTCATGGGAGAAAGAGGGTGAGAAAGCGAGGACAGCCTGGGTTACAGAAGGGACTGCAGCACATTGCTGGTTCCAGCATACAGCAGTGCCTCTCCCTCTCCAGTAGCTCTGTGCTGGGAGATGTCTCCAGCTGCCTCAGTGAGCTGCTTGGCATCTCACAGGACCAATGTCCTTTAGCAGGAAAGAGTTCAGGCAACCAAATGCCGCAGAACAGCACTGGCTCTTTGCGGTGGTAGAGATTTTTTTCCAGGAGAACTGCAGCTCACCTATAAAAGGTATCATGGAGGGAAAAAGAGAGCCCTTACTGGCAAAAAATCTGGGTGATAAACAGGTTATTAGTGAGCCTTTCTTTGCAGCTTCTCTTACTGTACTGCTCTCCCTATCACTGTGCTACAATTACTTTTATTTCCTCCCAATTAGAAAAGAGGGACAGATGAAGATTTTGTTTTGCACTTGTGACCCACGCATGCCTCCTATCTTCACTCTCCAATAATGATTTGGGGCTCATCTCACTCACCTGAGCAATTCTTACTCATCTGTATGGCACAAGAATGAAAATTTGCAGAATGAAGTTCATAGTTAGAAACTCCACAGAGAGATTAAACATCCTGTAGAAGGAAGAAGGACTCTTCAGAAAGGCTTCAAAGCTGCCTTGGTCACATATCTGCTGAAAAAGAGGAAAAAAAAGCATCTCTTTCCCATGATATCTTGTCCAAAAAATCCTTCCAGTTACACAACAATAACTATATATAACTAGAATTAAAATAAAGGAGTAACATTCACTGACTTAATTTCCTGAATAGCTCTTTGTTAAGAGCTGTGTGAAACCTGCCAGTTAGATTAATTGATGACTTTGTAAATAAACAGAATAGGCAGAAGTATATAATGATTGTACATATTACTGTAAGCATGTGAGGAAAACCATGATTCTGTAATATAAGTTACATTGTTCAAATAAGTCTTACACAACCACACAAGTAATGTTTCACTGCAGACATTCTTAACGTTAATCCATAATGTAACTAGCTGCAGTAAGAGAGAGGGAAAAAAACCCACCCAGTTTGTAGCTATCATATATCTCAGACAGGGTGTTATAACATAACATATGTTTTAAAATGATAAAGACTTCCAAGAATAAGATGCAGTTTCCAGAAAAATATTCATACACGCCCAAACAAAAGCAAAATCCTGTAATAACTGAATAATTGCAGCTTTCTGCATCCAAGAAGTTAAAAAAAAATCCAGCCCAAACCAGCCCTTTTCAGTAGCTTAGCTGGTCAACGCTCTTATACACAAAGCCCTGTGCTCTTCCCTAAAACCTAAGAATTAATCAGCATTATGTAAGAGATTTTTATAACACTCTAAAAATACATTGTGAATTCCTTTCCAGTGTCGGACTGAGAAGCTTTAAAGTACTGTCACCCCTTCAGCCCCCTTTTTAACAAACACTGGATCTTAATTTCTGATATTAGAAAGTTAAATTTGTCTCAGCATTTGTGCCTCAAATCTCGTTAATTACAGTATTGGCCTCATGAGATGCAATTGCTACTGCTAAGAGCAGTGTCTATGCTCAAAATGATTGGAGCAAGGGCACAGATACACAGATATTATAGGTGTATAAACACTTGAAGAAGGAATTAATAACACAAAACTTCCTAAGACTATTTGGATGATTTCACGTTAATTTACCTGCTTACTAAGCAAACTTTTGTATCCTCATGACAACGTTTTGTTTGCATGGTGCTGATAGATAATACACCATGATAGCATTCCTGCAAAGGCAGTTGTAACATTAGCCTGGCAAATCTACAGCAGAGTCCTAAGAGTACCTTATTCCTTTTTGTGCTCTATTTTTCATATGCATAATAAATAAGTGCTAGCACTATTTCTGTATTTTCCACTGAAGGAAGGATCTCTAAGCAAAATTACAGAGTCATCACCTGAATGTTAATGGTAGCTTGGGAACCAGACCTGTGAAGAGAAGGAGTTTTAACACTGTTACTGGGAACGGAGCCACCCTGCTCATGTCCGAGTGTCCCTCCCTGCTCTCCCAAAGTTCATTCCACTCTGCCCCAAATCACAGCTCGAGCTACGAACATGCAAGGCGTTTGCTGTCCTTCAGACCAAAATAAATCAAGAAAATGCAAATAAATTACACCAAGAAAGGGAACAAAGCATTTTTGCCTGTGAAAATCTTGTAATGGAATGCATATCCAAGGACATTACAGCAATCTCATAATTGCATTTTTAAGAAACACCTCAATATTGTCCTTTTCCAGAACAAAACTTTTACCCGTACAAGGCTGACACAACACTGACATAGCCATCTTCTCAAAATAACCCCCTACCCTTCAAACCACAAACAAATCAATCAAAACTATTGAGGCAAACAAAACAAGAAATTTCACAAGGGAAGAAGGAAGGAAAAAAATAAAAGGAAAAAAAAAAAAAAAAGGAAGATGCCCAGGAATCCCTGCCTTGCCCAGGAATGATTTGACCATTGTTATCAGTTTCATGTGGAAGCTGTGCTGATACTATGGCTGATGGGTGGCAGCATAAAGCCTTGGACAGGAGGTAGTCAACACATCCGATGGGATGATAATGGCTCTTCCACAAGGGCAAGTAAACATTTAGATTAAAAATATATTCTGGATTACGATGATCTTGTACTAAAGTAAGTGTCAAATACCCATTGTGTGTTTGCCCACAGATATCCACGTTCACTCTTTTCGCTTCCCTCACCAACTCATATTTTTTAATATTTTACCCACAATCCAAGTCCTTCTTTGTTCTCTGTTCTGATTCTTTCCCTGCCTTTCTTTCTTTGTACCATTTTCTGCTACCTGTATTCACACTGAATGCAGTCAGTCACATGGCTAGCCTCCACCTGAACTCCACAGTACAAGACATGTAAGTATTATTTGGTACAAATCAGGGCAAAACACCTCCCGTTAGTTCACGCTTCATTAAAGTGATCTTCTCAGATTCTCTCCCTAGTCTTTCCCCCCTTTTATCACCCAAATGCATTGTTCTTGTACTTTGTTTCCTTTTTTTGTTCTCACTCACAGTCATTTTCACCTCCTTCGGTTCCTCTTTTAGCCTCTCCTACCTTCCATTCCCATTTTCTCTTACCACTTAATTTCTTCTCCCACCATAACCCACCGTGTTTCCTGTAGTTTCGATGGCATAACTTGGACATAAGCAGGAGCCCGGGTCTTGTGGGGGCCGGGGTGACCACCGCCCATGGGCTGCACGGAAAGCTGCATTTACTTCTTTTATCAGACCCACTCCAAACACTCTCTCCTGCTTACCTGTTAATACAAAAAAAAAAAAAGGCAAAAGCCCAAGACAGACAAACAACTTTGGCACAAAATGGCTTTTGTTGCAGTATGCTTTAATCTGATGAATTATTGCAGCAAGTTGCAAGAGCGCACATCCCACACAACCCGCGCCCGTGGCGGGAATCGCAGCTACACACACCTTGGGCTCCTTCCTCGTGTCTCTACTGCTCCATCACTAATTCGTTCCAGTTGCTCATTAATACTCTCAGTCCCCCCCACCAACCATTTCAACTCACCAGACGTTCCCTTCACTCTACCAGCTCAAAATCCAGAGGAGATATATATAGAGATATTTTTTTTTTCCCCCTGCAGCTCCAATGATAAACAGATGCTGGTGGTCTGTGCTTTGCACAGCCTCCCCTCCTCGAATTTTGCATGGTCCTTGTTGTTTGTGACCTTCGCCTGCCAAGACAAGGGTGAGATGGGCATATTCACAACCTGGTCTGATCAAAAACCGCTCCAAGGGCTTGACATTAAACACTAAAAGTCCCCTCCTTTGCACACGGGTAGGTTTAACAGATCAGTCATAGGTTTGTGAAGATAAGCAAGTATCAACTGCCACAAAATTTGGGATTATACTTTGGCAACAAGGGCAAAAATAAAAACACCAAACAAACACAACAACAGAGACTGGGGTACTTGGAAAAAAAGCAATAGATGGTCCCAGTGGTTGCTCTCTTCCTATAGTCTCTCTGGAGCACGCAATTATTTGCAATGTACCTTTAAAAAAAACTAAAGCATTTCCTTGAATTTTCTGTAGGTTTTTTTTTTTTTTTCTTTTTTTTTTTCCTAAGACACGCTGTTTTGGTTCAGGAAACGTTTCCTCCCAACCTCCAGTCTGTCAGCGCCGGTCTGGGCTCCGGCCCGCGGTACCCCCGGGCTGTGGGGGAGCAGGCACGGCCGGGGCTCGCCCGCCCCGACACGGACAGTTCTCCCGGCCCTGCCCGGGGGGGAAAGTGTTTGGCTTTGGGTGATGGGCATAAGGGGGCTCCGCGGGAGGTGCCCCGGGGGGAGCTGGGGGGTCCCCGTGGGGTGCGGGCCGGGCGGGAGCTCTGAGGGTTCCCAGGGGCTCTGGGGGTCCCTGTGGGGCTTTGGGGGACTCTGAGGGCTCTGAAGACTCGGGGGGGCTCTGAGGAGCACTGGGGGTCTTCGGGGGGCTCCAAGGGGCTCTGAGGTTCTCTGAGGGCTCTGGGGGTCTCTGAGGGGGCACGAGGCGGGAGGTGCGCCTGAGGTGACTCGGGGCTGGCGGCAGCCGAGGCTGCGGGGCCACGGCGGGAGCTGAGGGGGAAAGGGCGGCCACCCCTGCCACCAGAGCTCCCTCCCCGGCGTGGGCTGCAGTGGGGGTGAGCGGGCACGGGCTGCGGCGCCGGCCCGCGGGGCACAGGAGGCGGCGGGGAAGGGGCCGGTCAGAGCGGGCGGGCGACAGGGAGGCCGCGGGCTGGCTGGCGGCGCCGGCTGCCGAGCGAGTCCAGTCCGCAGTTTGCAGCTCGCCGCCGCGCTCTCCCTCGCCGGCAGCGGCGGCGGGCGGGTGGCGAGCGCTCGGAACAGCCGGTTGTTTAAAATCCTTCTAGAACCGTTTCTAATTCCCCCTTGCGCCGGGGAAGGGAGAGCGCGAGCGGGGGGGGAGGAGGAGCCGAGGGGGCGGGGGGGGAGGAGGAGGGAGCAGCCCGTCCGGGTCTCCGCCTGTCACTCACTGCGCGAGGGGCGTGCCCGCCCGCCGCGCCGACCAATGGGGTGTGTGTGTGGCGGCGTCTCCATGGTGACGGGGCTGTTCCCGGGGAGGCTGTGATGGGTTGACAGGTGCGTGACAGTCGGAGCTCTCTGCAGGCATGTACGGCAAAGGCAAGAGCAACAGCAGCGTCCCGTCCGACAGCCAGGCCAGGGAGAAGTGAGTACAGCCCCGCGGGCCGCCCGCGCCTGTCCGCGGGCGCGCACCCTGCGCGCAAACTAACTTTCCTGCCGGCGGGGCGGGCGCGGCGGGAGGCCGGACGGACCGGGGGGCCCGGCGGGAGGGGGCAGGCGGCCGGGGCCGCGCCGCGGGGCCGGGAGGGGCCGCTGACGGGGGTCCCCGCGGCGGGACAGCGGCCGCCGGCCCCGGGGGCCGTGAGCGGGCACCCCCCCGCCCCCACGCCTTCCGCGGCCGCTGCTCCGCGGGGCGGGCGAGCGGCGCCGGGCTCGCTGCCGTCCGCCCGGCCCTCCGCGGGACCCGGCGGCGCAAGGTGCCGGGACAACTTGGGTGACAAAGAGCCTCGGCCCGGGGACACGGGGGACACGGCGGGGAGCGAGGTGCTGGCGGGGGCCGCCTCCCGCCGTTTCCCAACTCGCCGCCTCGTAACTTTTCCCCGGGACCGCGCAGCTCCGGCGGCCGCGGCCCCGCGGCGCATTGTTCTCCGGGGCGCAGCGCATCGCGGGGCGGGGGGCGCCGCGCTCCGGCTCCCGCCCCGCCGAACAAAGGTGCTGCCGGGATGGGCTTCCCCCCTTTTTGTTGTTTTTTTTTTTTTTTTCTGTGTTTTTTTTTTGGGGGGGGGGACGGGGGTGTACCGGTGCGCAGCGGGGCTCCCTCGCACCCCCCAGTCTGAATCCGGCTGGTGCCGAAACACCCTGAGAAAACTACTTTTTTTTTTTTTTTTTTTTTTTTTTTTCCCCGCGGGGAAAAAAACGAATAAAATCTTGGGCTGAACCGCGCGAGGGGCTCCTTTATTCCCTCTACCCTCCCCATGTAGACGCTCCTCGGCTCCGTGGAGCGGGATGGAACCGCGGGAAGCGGCGCGGAGCGGCCCCCCCTGCAGCGGGAGGGCTGGGGGCGCCTCCCTCCCTGCCCCTGACCTGCGGATAGGACAGGCGAGGAACGAACTGGGGAGGAAAACGAGTTTTTGGAATGGACGGCGCTTCTTTAAGTTGTCTGTAGTGGCGGCTTCTTGGCATTTCTGAGGCCGGTTTAGGACGGGGGGAGGCGGCGGTGGTGAAGGGGCAGGAAAAGCCCGTGTGGGGAGGAGGAGGAGGAGGTTTCAGCCCGGGGAAGGTCGGGATGAGGCTGCTGAGGGGGTCGGGAGGTGGAGACCTTCGGGCAGAAACCAGGTTTGCACCTCTGCGCTGCAGAAACCGCGTGGATCCAGAATTGCGTTTAACATCAGGCTCAGTACTGATGAGTTTCCCTACAGGCAGTTTGTCTTGAACCTTCACCTAGAAGGGTTGTTTTTTTTTTTTTGGTGGGTCTTGTTTGTTTGTTTGTTTGTTTTTGTGGTGGTGGTGTTTTATTTTTTTATTTTCCTACAGTATTTTAGACACTGCCTAATTCCAGAGGCTGGCATGCATGCTTGCTGGAACAGAGGCAGGCCAGACATCTCTGTTGCTACAGGAGAGGGAGATGCTAGGAGAAATTTAAAGTGTCGTTATGTTTGGGAATTTCACCCATAACTTTGCAATGGAAAGGTAGAGGAAGACAGAGGCAGCGCTGATGTGGGATGTTAATTGCTGAGATGAAGGGGGAGACACAACTTGGGCACTAAAATCTAATCAACTAGTGGCACTTCTCACTCCCAGCGTAGGAATAATTGTAAAAATAATTGCTGAAGTGGCTACTGGAAACACTGTTTATTGGCATAGCAAAATTATACAATTAAACCTTTTTCTTGTGTTACATAGTTGCTGATGCTTGCCAATACACTTGGTAGGTTCCTGAAGGGCACAATAGGGTCACACTGAGGGACTAGATAAAACACATCTATAGGGCTGCAGTTTGCTGGATCAGAGGAAGATCTTGTTCTTTTAATTCTGCGTTGCAGAAACTGCCCAAGACAAGCCACACACACAACTGTTCTGGTCCTAGGGGAGAAACTTCAAGCTGTTTTTTCAGTCTTCCTCTTTCATTGTAACCGAATTTTCTTCTGGATTCTTGCTGCCATAAAGCACATAATATTTCATGTGTTATGAAAATGCTTAATAATTTTCAGGGCAAGCCTGCCAAACTGACCTACTGCCAAGTAGCAACTGCCCTCCTAAGTAAAGTTACGGGGGGCCTGCTAGATGGTGCTGTTTGATTTAAATACACTTTATCTTCCACTCCCTGTAACAGCTGGGAATGTGGATTCCTCGTGTATAGATTATTTTATGCAAAACACTGAAATGTATCGTTCTTAAATCTTGGACTTGACAGATCGGTAACTTCTTGGTAGCATCTACTCACAGATAAACACAACTGGGAGTTTAGAAACACCCTCTTCCTCTCTCGTCTCCTTCCCCCCGCATAACCATCCTTTAATGGAAAAAAAAAAAAAAAAATTAGTTTATGATGTGGAGTACAATTATATAGTCTACATTCCAGATTTTTTTGCATTACCTTTTTTCAAGGGTGTTCTTAGTAGATCTGGTTACATCATTGTTGTTTGCATACACTTTCTTTTTGACATCCAAAAAGCTGTGATTATTTTTTTTTCTCATTACATTGTTTTACAGCCATGCAATGCTTCTCCCAAGGTGGTGCATGAGTTCTTGTTCTGCTCGGAAAAGTTGCCATTGAATTACATATCTCTGCAAAGATACAGCTCTAACTTCTGCATGAGATTGTGTTAATTTGAAAACCACAGAGAAAATATGTGTGTTTGACAGATACATTAAGTATTTATTTAATCAAGAACAGGATTATAATTACGATTAATTTGGAAGTTTTTAGAATAGAACGGTGTCGTGTCTCCTCAAGGTTTTAAGTGTCTAAAATGTGTAGCCAGTAGCTGACCTCCAAAATACACTTATAATAATAAATACGCTACCTCGGGTTTGGACGGCCTAATTATATGGAACATGTTTCTTCCCATGAGGATGTCTGCTGGCGGCAGGACTAGGGTGTGAAAAGAGTATTTATCAAGTGTGGAAAAGATGTGTGTTGTTCAGATGTTGTTTGTAATCAAGGATGTGATATATTTTACAGACCAAGCTGGTGCCAGGTATGTTTGTAGTGTGGTATCTCACTGTATGCTGTCTTTAGTATTTATTTCCTTGGATATTATGTAATTTTTATTAAAATGAACAAGTTTTGTAAGTAATTTGTAGTAGCCCTTGGCAAATTTTCAGTTCCAAAGATGGCATTCATTTTATGGTCTTTCCCTTTGTCCCTGTTGCCTGACCTTTGGAGTAAATTATCTTTATTGTGTAGTTTAACAACCTATGTGAAGTGTAGATAGATGAATTTGGGAAAAATAATACTTAATTTTATACCAGAGGGCTGCACTGCAGCACAGCTAGGTAAAACACTAAAAATGAAGCCACATGGTACCTGTGAGGCACGAAGAAGATGAGAGAAAAGTCACGAGTAGTGTTGTGCTCCTTCTTCCTGTACCGGAACAGCTGTGGTTTGAGTTCACGCCATTCCTATCACATAAAGGAGGGGAAAGTTGTACTGATACAACAGTAGCTCATCCACCACTCATGCTCTGCCAGGGCCAAATAATGCTCACCGACATTATAAAAGGAAAAAGAATACAATTTTTCTAAACATCCTCTTTTGTTATCTCTTCACAGCAAATATGTATATTTTTCCTTATTCCTTAAAACTGGATTAATTTGGATTAAGATCTTGGATCTGCTGACATCTCAATGAATGGTGAAACCGTGTAATCTTCTAATCTTGCAGAAAGAAGGGCAAGACTATACAAATCTTGTATAGCTTTTCAAACAGGGCTTTCATAGGCATTTGCAAATGGAACTCCCTAGCTATATATAATGTTTTAAGTTAGAAAATATACATAGAAAACGAGCAAAAAAGACCTTATAAGGAAAACTGAATTCTGAAGAGATTACGTGTTCTGCCTTCAGTTGTCTTGATCTTTCTGTGGTCTTGTAAAGCAGTCTTTTTCCCAGCATTTCCTTACCTTATTGGGGCTCAGCAGACATGTGGATTTTGTTTAAAAACTAACTGGGTGACTAGGGACTGTGATTTACATTGATACAAAAGGATGCATGATCAAAATAACAATAAAGAAGCAAATGTTGGAATCGGTTATTGATCGCTTTTTAGCTTGAAGTGGAGGAGGACACAGAGAAAGTGAGAACACTTGATTGCTGCTATCATAGTATTCTTGCCCCATTTTTTTGCACGACCCGGGTTGTAAACGTTTCATGAGTTTGCTTCTGTCCAGGTGGTCTCATGGAGGAAGATGGGTATTTTCCTTCTCCACTTTGCTTTGAAGAAGAAAGAAGATGTCTACTTCGTTGTTTCTGCTCCAGTCTGTTTTGGGTGGCTGCCTGTTAGGATGTACAACTCCTTTATACGGGTGGTGTGGGTTCCTGCCTTGGTAGATCTCTCTTCACAAGCTGGAAAGTGGAGTTGAATTTACACAATTTATGTCTTTTTCTCGTTGCTGCCAGTCGGATTCTCTGTAAATAGAGAAAAACTCACCAATGCTTTCCTCATTTGATTCTGCTGCTGTTTAGGAAAACAGATTTTTGAGGGCTTTTGAGGATCTGTGGATTTCTGGAGATAATTTGTTATGGTGTTGTTGTGTTACGTGTTTTTTATTTCCCTCCCTCTGCCCCCCCCAATTTGGAAAGACAGCATTACATGAATTTTCAAAAGTTGGCTTACCTCTTTTCACTGTAATGTTTGTAAGCTACATGCTACATAAGAATAATATACAGATTAAAATTAATTGCCTTCAGTGTTACATTTGCTGCTTATCCCTGGGAAGTGGTGAGCTAGTTTTTCAGGTTTCAGGTGGTGAAAGGTATATTGATCTTTCTCTTTTTTTTTTTTTTTTTTTTCCCCCCATTGGAAATAAAATTGCTGGTTTAATCCAACCTGGTTTGCAAAATTTATGTTCGATGGACTGATTTCGTCAATCAGATCTAACTTTTAAGAGTTGCAGGTATACTCCTCTGGGAGTCTGTGAACAACAGTTTTTTCAATTTTAGAAGAATATACTTTTTAATAAAGAAGAACACAGAAGGTTCTGGAAATAGGAGCTATTTCTCAGTAGTTGATGTTGATCACAGTGCTTCAGGTACTCCTTTACACTGCACCAGGTATGTTGTACAGCATAAGAAACTATTTCAGGTCATGTATGTACTGCAATTCAGACCACTAATAACAACTCCTTTTGTGGTGGAGATTTAACAGGTCCTGATAGTCAGAGCAATAGATGTGGTGGACCGTAGAAACATAATTTCAGTGCAGCAGTGCCCCAAAATACATACCTGAATTTTAAGTGTACTGCTCGTGGCAGGGGTGTTTGTTTCCATACAGTTAAGCACATACAAATACTTTATTGAACTGGCAAGAACCAAGATAAAAAAGATGCTTCAGATTCTGCATTGCTTTCTCTGGGCAACTGATCCACTCACAACAGGTTGGGGTCTTTTTGTCCTGTGCTTTTCCTTGGTGATGAACATCGTGAGGTGTCTGATTGCAGCTTTCGTAGGCTCCGTAGTGCCGAGCATAGTGCTGCTGAAGAGCAAGGACTTTGAAGCCCACTCGGACCCACTCTTGATGCACTCTTGACTACAGCAAGCATGATTCGGGCTTGGCTAAGAGATAATTAAATCTTCCTGGAGGAGACAGTAGTTAGCAAACCAGTGTATATTAATAATTCGTTTTGCTTAAATTACAGGCATATGCTAATGTCACAAATGCTAAAGTAGCCAAACAAGATTTTCGTAATTTTGCCAAACTTTAACTGGTTGGGTGGAAAGTTTATAATGGCATGTAAGCCTTGTGCTGATTAATTTCATTTATTTATGTGTAGAAATTCAGTTGAAATGTTTGGTCTCATTTTGAAAACCAGGCAAAGAAAAAATTTGTTTTCCAATGTTTTATAAATTCTTGCAACTTTTACGTGGAAGACCATTAGTACCGCTACCCTTTGAAACACCTGAAAACTAGTTGAAAAAGGATGAGGGGTTGTATTCTAGGGATGTATCTTTTTCCATTTGCATGACAAAGCATCAGAATTTAGCCAGGATACAAGCTTTTCCAAAAAGACCGCTTTGCATATGCTTAGGGCTTACTAAGTGTAATCGCTGAATATTTCATCTTTGCTGGGAGCGCAGCAGATTGTGGGATCAGAAGAGCAGCTTGGGGACAAAAAATGGGACTGAGCGCTGGTGGGAAGGAGAGTGTGAATTTGGGCAGTTGGAGCCCGCAGCCGTGATGTGCCAGGATGCAGAGATAACAGGGGTTGGCTCTTGGAGGAGGGTGGAGTAAGTGGGTGGACTCCAGTCAATGGTCTGGAGAGAAGAGACAAAGTGTGGCGCCTTAAGAGGGCTGGCATTGGGATCAGCGATCTGGGTGGGAGCTGGTGCATCTAGACAAGGACCATAGACGTGGTGCAAAACCGGGAGCAGAGCCAGGACAGCGATGCCTTCAAGGAGACAGGTCAGGAATTGGAAGTTTTTTTTTAGGTTATGAGAAACATCCGGTCCCTCTAGGTACTGGGAAATGACCGTTCCTTTGCTGCCAGCAAGTACCTGTGAGACTGAGGGGTAAAACGTCTTATCCCCAAGGTAAAACCTACAAGCTCCTACGAAATACTGACTTGACTGGAATGACAGAGAGGTGTGCGATAGTCCTCAACCCTGTAGCTCAGATGAGATGTCAGAGCTTTGGAAGGGACAGGTAGGATCTGCATTCAAAAGCAACTGGAATAGTTGCCTGTTAGTGTCCAAGTGCAGTGTCTGGGTGTTGTACTTGCATGCTCAATAATGTTATCTTAATTTGGAAAATATGGATGTGTACTAAGTGTTGTTCTTACTTTGTCTCATTTGCACATTCACTGATTTTTTCCCCCCCCTCTGGAAAAACTTTACGTTTTCTATCGTGCAGAATAAAGCATTGTTTTAATAACAAGTAGCTATTTGATAATTTTCTATTTTGCTGTCACGTGGTATGTTCCTTATGACTGACTTGCTGTTCCATAGCACAGCTGTTACTAGAGGAAGAAAATGTTGTTTCTTTGATGCCCAGCGCCACAGCATGTGGGTCAATGTGCATCAAGCCACTCCTGCCTGCCCACCCATTGTAGAAACAGCAGTAAGGTGCACAAAGATGAAAAGCAAAAATATTTACTGATTATTTGGTGCCCAGTTTGAGCTGTGTAGTTCTGATTTTTTTCTTGAGAATCACAGAAAACACTGGTGTGCACGTACAACTTCCACAGTCTCTTTTCCCACTGATTCTAAGGATGAGATAACCATTTTATCATGTCTCGCATCCAGAAGATGAGGAATGGAAAATAATTCATCCCCTGCACAGGCTTAGTTTCAGCTGGGTGGTTTATGACACAGAGGCATCCTGTGGCATGCCCGGGGGGGAGGACCATTTCAGACAGTCTCAGAAGGACCTGTCTGCAGCATGGTCCCCTCCACGCCACAGTCTCTGGGTACAGCCGCTGCTTCTGCCGTGCTTGGACTGTGATATAGTCCAGGGGACGATGGAAACAAGAGTCCTGTGAGCTACAGAACAGGTGAAGCCTGATTTCCTGGACGTCTGTCTTCTTGAGGTCATTCTGTGGTGTTCCTGTGAAAGCAAACAGCTGAAGCAACCTGCAGAAATGTAATTTCTTTTTTTGAGACTGCTGTCTCTTTTTTTGGATATACTTGAAAGTGGAAAACGAGCTCAGAAGTTATCCAGGGTGGACAGTTGCATACTTGCACCTTGCAAGCCTGCTTTCCATAGTGAGGGAGACCACAAACACATGATTGTGTGATTCAGGGTGGCATTGTAATTAGGTAGAGCCGCTTTGTGATGACGGCTCCATGAACCCTCAGGGTGCAGAAAAGGGCACGATCCTGCACAGCTTTGCCAGTGCAGGTAGTTAGCAGTTGCTCAAAACGGTTGCTTTTAAGAGTTTTCTGGAAAAGCTTATTTTGGCACCAGCAAGAACACAGCTAGACAATGGCCAGAAAGGAGTGTTGGTCCAGGTTGGGTTGAAGCTGAAGTTTCTTTTTCAGGTGTCTGCTCAGCTGAGCCACAGACACCGACGTGCACGTTATTTAGGTATTGATCAGGTAACAGACAGATGTTGTTTCAGCTACCGAGAGAAGACCTTCCTCAGATAGCAGCAAACATGTTAATTCAGAAATCTCGATAACCTCTGTGCATGCATCTCTAGGCTTAAGGATATTTCTCTCTTTCAGTCCCAGGAAGGCAACAGATGAGAACATAAAATTTATTTTCTAAGAACTGAAAGGTGGCAGTAGTCGAGACCATAGCGTCCTAGTTTTTTCTTTACCACTTCATTAAATATAAAAATATAAAAAATAAATATAAAAATAAACTTGATAATTTTTGTGGTGAGTCATTTTTTCCCCTTCAGATCTTCTGTGATTCTTTCTTCTGGACTCCACATTTTTTTCTCCACATTATTAGTGGTGTGTCCAGGTCAGAGAATAGAACTGAGCAGAATGAAATAATCAGCTCTCCTTTGAGATAATGTATACTACTTGGGTTTTATGTACAAAACATTGCTGCTAATACTCCCTATAGTCCTTGGAACACTTGCCCGGTGGGTTTTTTGTTTGTGTGTTAATAATCCATTTTGCAGTCCAGATGCCTTCCAGGTTCTTTTTATAATACCAATTATTCCCCATTTTATATTTCTGTATTTGATTTCTTATTTGTGCAGATAGTACTCTACATTTGTCTGTATTGAGTTTTCTCTTATTAACTTCCCTTATTCTGTTTGTGTCCCCAAAAGGGCTTAGAATATTTCCCAACTTATCATGTACACTTTTGCATTTCTATATACAACTCATTAATGAAAGTCTTTTAATAGAATTGGCTTAGGATAAGAAGAGCTTTCTTGGAGCGTTGTCTTATTTGTAGAAACATACTGATAATGACTCTTCCATTATTTTTTTGGATGTTGCTGTACACTATTTTTTTCATTTAATTAAGAATGTTTGCTTACGTAGAGGTCATGTGACAGAGTAAGAATCAAAACTCTCCTATCTTAACTTACAGTGAGCTATCCGTGTGTTCCTTTTTACTGTGCAGTCTCCCTTCCAACTCAACCAAACTGACCTGACAGGTTTTTCTTGACAGAGGACATTGGCTTTTTCTTATCTTTATATTCTAAAGGTGTTTATAAATTTGTTTCTGGAATTGTTTTCTGTACATTTTTTGATAGTCAAGCTGATGTTTGCATGAAATTTCTTTTTAAAAATGTTTTATACATGCTGTGGCATGCTAAGATTTTTTCCATTTCTTGTTTTTTTTGGTTTTGTTTTCTCCCATACCAGACTAATGTAATATGTAATAATCCTGCTCACCATGTGAGTGCTTGGACAGACAAGCAGAGAAGTAGTTATCCCACTTGGTGCTCCTCAGGCCACACCTGGAATACTGTGTTCAGTTTTGGTCCCCGCTGTACAAAAAAGCTGCGGCCAGGCTGGAGAGGGTCCAGAGAAGGGCCACAAAGGTGGTCCAGGGACTGGGAAGCTGCCATAGGGAAGGCTGATAGAACTGGGCTTGTTCAGCCATGAGAAGGCTTAAGGTGACCTCATCACCATGTGCCAGTATGTAAAGGCTGGCTACAAAGAAGTTGGAGATTCCCACTTTTATAGGAGTCTCATGGAAAAGACCAGGGGCAGTGGGTACAAGTTACTCCTGGGGAGATTCCAGTTGGACACAAGAGGGAAATTTTTCACAGTGAGAACAATCAGCCATTGGAATCATCTCGCCAGGGAAGTGGTGAATTCTGCAATATGGGACACTGTAAAGATTCATCTGGACAGGGCGCTGGGCCATCTTGTCTAGACTGTGCTTTTGCCAGGAAAGGCTGGGCAAGATGATCTTTGAGGTCCCTTCCAACCTGGTATTCTGTGGTTGTGTGACATTGGACAGCTCAGTTCTGCTCACCTGTGTCTCACTTGCTTCACTGCCATACTCTCCTAAGTGCTTCTCTGTGATTGTCCCCTAAGCTCTTCCTCTTCCCCTTCAACATCCACATCTTAGTTTTGGGAAAACTGTCTCCATTTGTGATAAAAGAGCCCAAATACGTATTATTATCATTTATGTTGCCCATTTATTTTCTGGAGGCTTTTCAAAATGCTTGCAGCCTTTGGCCAAGTATATTGGAGTTTTGGGGTTTTAGATATAAGCTGCACCCACCCATGAAAGAACAATGGATTTCCTTCTGAGTGTATTGAGAGCACGCTTTTTTCCCCTCCTTTTTTCCTGTGCAAATATTAATTAGGTAATTACCATTTCATAAAAATCTGGATGTGAGAAATGACACTTCTTATGGCAGGTGTGGTTTGTCAGCTGTGGTTGTGGATTGTGAGGGTTGTCCAGCTCCTCAGTGCCTCATAGCATAGAATTCACAGGCTGCTTGTTCCCATCCTTTTTAGGCTTTACAGTCTGCCTTTGGGCTTGTGTTGTGAAGTTCGGTTGTTCAGGTAGAAGCACTTAACTGGAAGTTGACCTTATCTAATGGGTTTGTAAAGTTAATAAGAATGTTCCACTATTGCGGTTAAGTATTTTTGCAGGTAGTTACAGGAAGGTAAAATACTATCTACGTTTTCCGTGGTAATCAACTTAATGCTTATAAAAGAGTGGCAGTGTTAGTCTTGGAAACAGTTTTATAGGTTGAAAAAATTACAGCAAAATCAGTGGTAACCCGAGGTAGCCTGTGTTGTCATGTTGGCCTTTCCCTGAGAAGGGCTGTGCTTTCTGAAGAAAATACTTGAGTGCAGAAATGGAACTATAATTCCTTAATAAATATGTTGTTCTTGACAGTCTCGGGACAAAATGGATCATGCGGCTGACAGGCTTTATGACTGTGTCATAAATATTCCATGATTTATGAGGCTGGAAGTAAGGATGCCACCCGATGCTCCTGCTACGGAAGTTGTGGTGCTTTATCAGATCCTGTAATTGCAACAGCAAGATTTGATAAACCAAAACCCCTTTGCTTTCTCCATGCTAAATGTCTTTATTTACTGTTCTTCTCTCCCAACCAACTGTCAAACAACAGGGGCCAGTTTTGGATGGCTGTGGTTACTCCTGCTTAGGCCAGCCTTTTTGTTGAGGTGGTGGCAGTGAGTTGATATGGTTAGGAGTGTGGATGAGTTAATGAAATTCCATCTGTTGTTTTGGGAATAATGAAGCTCCCCTGCCAAACGTGGAGCTGCCCTAGAAGTGAAGGTTGTGACTTCCACTGACAGTCTCTTGCACTGTTCAGCTCCTTTAAGTGTTTATTATTAAAACCTTCCTAAATTAGCATATATTGTATAGTTCTGCCTTGAAATGTGAAGAGTAAGTCAAAGGCCTTTGAGTGATATAGTGAAAAGTTGTCTGAATTTAGTGCAGCTTCTATAAATCCTTCCTAAACTTTGGATCACTCGTCTGTGGTGGTGGACAGCAGAACTGTTGGTGCCTCCTGCCACCGCACTCCCTTCTGCAGATCAGAAAGGCTCCTGTGATAATGCCAGTGTTAATAAAATATTTATAGGGTATTTTACATGGAGAGGACGCTTTAAAAACTTAAAGGCGTGTATCCTGGCCTGAGGAATTAAGTTTGTTTTTCCTCTGTGTTTATATGCATGTTGTAAGATAATATAAATGAAAGTTGATTTTCTGGTTTGGAATAGGAAAAGTACGTGATCAACAAATAAACACCTAGAGCTTGTACACAGGACAATACGTAAAAAAAATGCAAAGCTAGAAAAGATAAAGGAGAGCTTCTGATCAGAAGATGAAGAGCCGTGTGAGAAATGCAGAAATATGCCTCTAGTAATGGTAATATGCTTGACAAGCAGATCTGAAAGGTACAACACATTGGTGTTTCTGACTTCTGCTGCAGCTCTTCCAATTCAGTGTCACTTTTAATTTTACTATCTGTACATCTGATTCTTTATAAAAAGAAAGATGTTTACTCTTACAAGACCAATATCTGCAGACACGTGTAACTGCAAACCTTGTTAGACATATTTTAAAATACTTTCAGAAATAAAATGAGGGACTATAATGCAGCAAAAAGCAAAGGTGTATCTTGTGCTTTGAAGATGCAAGACAAATAATTTTTCCAGCTTTAGCTGTGGAATCTATAAAGAGTGAATGAAAAACATATTTTGAATTATTTTGCAGAACATCTTAAATAGATGATTAAAACCAAAATCAGAAGGGAATACTGGATGCAGGTATATTTGTATCAGTTCTAGTAACGGAGATAGTTACTTATAAATCTTTCCCAATATTCCCCAAACAACCCTGTAGGTCTGTAGTTAATTATTCAAATTCAGATTAGAAAAAAACTTTGGAGTTGCCTGCTGTCAGTCTCGAATTCTATGTGGGATTACTCATTAAAAAAAAGGCATAACAGCCAGGAAAAGGTTTTCTTGTCATAAACCATAACCATTTTTCAGGTAAAACAATAGAATTGAATTGAGCAGTATTTCACTCCTATTACTATGAAGTAAAGCTCTTATAAAATGCTTAAGAAGTTGAAAAAGGACTTTGTGGTTTTAATATTTAGACTGTGAGCCAAACAAAAGATTTGGAAATATACATCCATGCCTACAACAGATCGTGGGTGTACCTGTTCTGTATCTCACACAAAGACTTGACAAGGAGCATCGGCCAAAAGCTGCCAGCCGGATCAGGGACTATAGGAAGATTCACAGTGATAAAACAATTAGTTTTGTTTCTCTCTCTTTAATACCATCTTGATCCTTAGTAGCCTGAACAGTTAAAACACTGAGTATGTTACCCAAAGCTAAAAGTCTTTGTTTCCTACTTGGTTTTAGCAGCCAGATTTGCACACAGCGTGTCAGTTGACAGCTACCCACCAGTTATAGAGGTATACTCACAGCAATCTTAATTTTCATGGCTAAAGTGCTTGACAAGCTCCAGTCCTGTAGCTGGATGTCCTCTGGCATGGTCACAGGCTTTGAAACTGGGGAGCGTTTCTTAAAAGATAGTGTGGTCAAAGCAAAAGAGGTGGTGGTGCAAGGGGGACTTCTGCTAACAAGGGATGATGAAGTGCAGCTGAGAGGAAACACATAAAACATATTAAAATGTTTTGGTATTAGTTTCTGTTTCATTTAAAGACTAATTAGTCTTTGCACAGGGTATACATTTAATAGACAAAACATAATTAGAGGGGCTTTCTGATATAGTATTTAGTTACAGATAATAACTTTGCTTCTGCAAAGAGTTGCTTACTTAGAGCATGTTCATCACGAACATTGGAAATTCTCGCAAATTCAGGATACGATTTGAAAACTAATAAAACTGAGGGGAAACCTAACCTATGACAGTGTCATATGTACCTCGGGCTTTTCAGCACCTTATTTTGAAGCATTCACAATAGATAAAAGAGACCAACAGTTTAATTTGGCAAAGTAGTTGCTGTGTATTCTGCAGCATCAAAATGGAAATGTTTTCATAAGCTTTTCACCTTTGTAATTCAGTTATGCATTTCAGCTAAACTTAAATGCCAGTTCCTTGACAGTTACTTTTTAGCATGCCTGCGACTTTCTTGGAGTTTCTGGTTTTCCAGTCCAATAGCATATTTAAAGAATTAATGTAACTGCAGAAAGGTGATTATTGCATTGTCCAGTCTGAAATAGTATGTACTAATTTTCCATACTGGGGGGTCTGTGTGTATGTCTGCATAGGCCTATGTATCTATTCAGGCTTGGAAGACATGGTTAGTATCTTTGTCCTTAGAACAGGCAGCCGGACATCACCCACGTGTATTGAATCACAGTAGTAGGTTGATTAAAACAACCCAACCAAACAAACAACAAAACATGAAGAGGCATTTTCAGAGTTAGCAGGCTAACCTGCACTCTTGATCCGCTTCTGAGCTTATTTAGCGTCACCCTTATACTCTTATGTCTCTTAGTATGGACGCGTGAAATTTACTGTGTCCTACTGATGGCCTGCACATGGTCTGTTGTGTAATAACTGCAGTTAACTCACCAAGGCTGATTTTGTATTCAACACTTGTGATTTACTTCTCTTTGGGAGCAATGACAGGAGTACCCAACAACTAAACTTCTTAAAGCAAACCATTTGTATAGAGCAATGTGAATGAAATAATCTGAAAGCAACAAAAAACATCTATATAAGTACCTTTTTTCCTGCCTAGGAATGTACAACTCCCCTAATGCTTATCTGTTAAAACAAGCAGCTGATTCCTCCAAAAACCTTCTATTGGTTGTGTCTCCCTGGATAGACCCCGGGTAATTGACACAAGCTTATCCAAAAAAGATAATTTTTACTTCCCTTTTGGCGGCTTAAGTGATCTGAAGAAGCTTGTGAGCTTTTGTGCCCCACAAATTCATCTATTGGTGCTTATTTTCTTTCCCCCTCCCTTCCTCCCAGCTCTGTCGGTCTCATCTTGCAGATTTGGCCTGACAGTGTATTGTGGCTGGAGTCCAGAGCAGCACCTTCTGTTGGTGAAAGAACCTCACAGTCTGATTACATAGTTTGGGGAAATTCTGAAAGCAACATGAAAAAAACAGGATGAAAAATGTGGTGCTGTTGTGTTTTCTCACCTCATGGTCTCTCCGAGGTAATTCCTCGGCATGTGCGTTGCAAAAATGGTGTGTCTGCCTGTTGGCAATTAACTTTACTATGGTCATTCGTGAAAGGTGTGTTCTGTGATGTAGTCTACTGAGCGCAGCAGAAATACGTCAAATGGGTAGAGAATGTGTGCTTTGGGAAAGATGAGGTTAATTTACTGGATGCGGGGCACGGGGTAAGGTGAATGGAGTGGGACCTGTGCCCTTGTGCTAGCAGCAGATATTGCAGCTAAACATAAACATTCAAAGAGAACAGGCCAGACATTCCACTGTTCGAAACAATAATAAACTGTCCTGAGTATCGAGGTTGTGTCTGAGTAGTCTTTGCTCCACAGCCGTATGGGTGTAAGGATCAAAAGGTAAGAATGTATTTTGCACTCATATATGATGTGCCTGGCTACTCAGAGATGCTCCTTTGACCAGGCATCCCATCTCCTCTTCCTTCATCCTACTTTCGAGCACAGGAAGCTTGCCAGCATCTCTCTGCATGTTTTTTCATCCAACATGTAAAGCGAGAAATTGGTTCTATAAACTGGTAGAAAATGTTATAACATTCAGTGATGTGATTTATGAGTTAGTTTGTGACATTCCTTCAGTGCGGATGTTGTCACCTTAAGTTTGAAAAATAAGAAATAAATAATGTGGCCTGCGTCTGGAAATCTTGTTGGCTAAGAGGTTAATTTAGAGTATCTATAACCTTTCAGTTCCTGCCGCAAAACAGCGGCCTTCAAGAGGAGTGTCCCACTGGAGGGGAAGAGTTACCTCCATGGAGGGCTCCAGGAGCAGCCATGTGCTCGGCTTGGTCATTTACCTTTCTCTGAAGACCTCCAAGTGCCACAGGTCATATCCTTCAGGGCACGAGTACTGTGTGTACTACAAAACTGTTGTGGTAACCGTTTCAGATTGATGCCGGGGGCAGGAACAGCATGTTTTGGAGCAGTTTTGGCTGTTCTCCACCCCAGGGACTTCACGGTTGGGTTTGCATCCCCGTTCCCCCACCCCACCCCTCCTTCCAGTGTGTACTGTATGTTGATAGGGGTGAGTCACCTCTTTTATTGTGTTTTGAATACTTTCCTCCTAAATGTAGTTTATTTTCTGCAGGGAAGGGAAGGAATTTATGCAGTCCTGGTTCCTTATTTTTATCAGAGCTCTGCTAACAACTTCCAGCTGAGGGAGTTCTTGATATTTTTAGCCTGAGATATTTAGCTGTTTGAGCCTTTTTACATGTTTTCACTGATATATGTTAACTGGGGGACATGGGGTGGGGTGGAAATGGTTCTTGTCAGTTAATATATTCATGAGCATGCTTGCCAAATTGCCAGCACTTATTCCCAGGAATCTTAACCCTTCAGAATTGGGGGGAATTTTGAGTCCTGTTCTGCAGCATTTGAATCAGCATCATTACTCCATTCTCTACCTGATGCTGCTGTAGCCATGTTCTCACTGGATCTTCCTCTTTAAGAGGTGGTGTTTAGTGTTAAAAATGAATGTAATTGATATTCTGCTTAAAAAATGCGCAGAAGTAAATAAATGAAAAAGAGCAGAAAATTGTAAATGGGAACTTGCACTATAAAATGTAAGTTGTCTGATATTCTCTTTGTTCCTCTTTTCCAACTATCTTTCAAGCAGCAGAATCTTCTGTCTTATTACTAATGTTGCTGTTTTATTGATTGCCTACCTTACATTCTGATGAAGTTATTTAATATTCCAAATATTGAACTTGCTGGCACATCTTGTATACGCAGCATTTTCAGGTTGCTGAATAACCTTACTCTTCCATGAAATTTACATGAATGTTACTTTGAAAGTAAATATTAAAAATACTTCATATTGACCTTTTGTCTTTAAGAACCACTTCAGCCTGCTTAACCATGATTTTACAGATCCCACCGTAATCAGTTCTTTTTTCCTAACGAAGTTTCAGATAAAGATGGAGAGCTATCTTGCTGGCTTTGGCAGGGCTGTTTCTGTGTATTGAAAACAGTTATCTGTCTGAATAGTAGTTCCGTTTAGGTCACTGGACTGATATTTTCTTTAGGCAAATTATTCCTCCCAGTTTATTTGAGAGCATTGTTGGTATCGTTAAACTTATTGGTTACATGTAGATGAGCCTTAGTGAAACGTAGTGATTGCAGGAAATACTCCAGAGGTGTCTCTGTAGGAGTGAGAGGTGGGGGTGAGAGGGGCAGATGGTGCAAATCATTCTCAGTTTAAAATGAGAATCGAATGGCATTTGCTGTTGGGTATAAATTGTCCGTACTACCTTTTCCTTGTTATGCCTGCCAAGATATTTGTTTATATATGGCAATATATTACATTACCGTACTCCCATCCACTTAGTTATCACGTGCAATTCTGCAGAGTGGAGAGATGACTTCGTTACATCTACGCAGAGTCTTTGTCTTGAGTCCTCTGGTTGCCAGTCTGGTCTGTGGCATGTTAGAACCGCTTGAAGGCTGCCGACAACCACCAGGCTAGATCCGATTAATTGGGACCAGTTGGATACAAGTATGTGTTGGCAAGTCTACAGCAGCAGCTCTACGCAACCCACTACAGCAGCTCTTCACCTCCCCACTATTCCTTTAGAGACCTTCGACCTTCCAGGAGTCATTTGCGAAGCTGAAGCCTTAAACCTGGCAGCTAAAATAGCAGTAGCTGGTTCTTGTTTCTTTGTTTGTTTTAAAATAATTTATTTAATATTTGTTTCATCCTAACTCCCCTGCTCCGCCCTGAGGTTGGACAGTCACCATTCTCTGCTTAGACATAATCTCTGTTTGAGGATTCCAATTTAATACATGTGCACCAGTTTTTTGCTTTCTGTCGTTTCAAAGCACTTAGCAAAATATTTTTGTCTGTACTTACTAAGCACTGTGAAGATTTCTTTCTTGATTAGTGTAACCTTTCTGAAAACTCACCATTCTCAAGCTGTGAGTGGTGGGGCCTTTTAAAACCAGAGGTTCTGTGTTGTACACCTGGATACCATCTTCTTTTTGTGCGTTTTTGCATGGAGGGTCTCTATGCACCTTTCAAATGTAATTTTAGGTAAGCTGCTGTTCTGTGCTGTCAGTTTCTGTGCTCCAAGGAGACTGAGAAGGTGTGGAGCAACACTACCACCTTGAGTATGGTGTCTGCTCCGTGTTGGGGCTTCTCAGTGGGACTGCCAGATTAACTAAATACTAATCTTCAGCTTCTTAACACGTAGTGAGAACAGTCAAAATTCCATTACTTTTAATTGTTTTGTAACAGTCTAATATAATTACACTGTTGACATCTTGGTTGGGAATTTCTTGAGTTTTTTTTTTTTTTTTTTATTTTGCAAATCCATTAAATAAGTGTGGGGTTTCTTTTGTTGTTGGTTTGTTTGTTTTGTTTTGCTAACTGAATTTCCTGTGCAACTTCTTTCAAACTGCCATGTGAGTTGCACGGACCCTAAATAAACTGAGCAGCTGACTTATTATTTTGCCATTAGTACACCTAGTTTTTCCAATGGTCCTTCCTGTGCACGAAAAGCAATACAGTAAAATACTTGGAGGAAGGGAATATGTTACATAGAAGCTGCACTGAGTGGCTTCCGCTCAGTGTTCAAGAAGTTTTGTTGCCTTGTCTCAAGCTTATATTGGAAATCTCCTAATAATGACCAGGTTAACTTTGCTTTGCTTATGAGATCTGACAAGACCGCTGTCCTGGTGATTTTATTTGTTATATTCATGGCAGCCCTGGGGAGTGAAATAACTAGAGCAGGAACTAAGCGTTGCTTTCCTGCACAGCACAACAGGGCTCTGTAGCAACTTGGCCACTAGGAAAAACATCAGAGATTTTAAACAGATAAAGAGATTAAGTTTTGTCTCTGTGTGTATGTACTTAGGTAAAATGGACAGTCAACATGGGAGCAGCAGTCCATGTAGAATGAATGGGAGATAATCACCCATCCTGGTAACAGACAGGTCAAGCTGCACTGGAGTGCTTTGTAAAACCAGTCCTTACCCAGTCTCTCCTGTTAATCTTCAGTTCCAGTTTACTAAGGCTTGAAATGTAGTCCTGGTGTTGTAAGGTCTGCACCTACCCATAGGAAAATTTCTGTGCATTGTTTACCTTGAATGAAGTGTAAAAAGCACCTTAGGGGGGGCAATCTTCTGCTTCTTATCTGCTAATGTGAGAGAATGCATGTGAAAGAGCAAAGCAGCAGCCCCAAGAGCTGCCAGTTGGCCCTGAGTTTTTAGAAATAACACACGAGTACTCGGAATAAAAGTGCTGAAGGAAATTGTTCTTTGTTTAGAGTAGTGTACTGAATATGTGAGATTGAAATCACAAAAATTGACTTGAGAGTTCAGTTATATGATTTTTTGTTTGTTTGTTTGGATGTGGGTTTTTCTTTGTTTGGTTTGGTTTGTTAGCTTGGTTTGAGGATGGTGATCACACTTCCATGTTATCACCCGTGTTATGTTCAAATCCATTTAAGTTGTTTAGGTCATAAAAGCATTTGATGCGCCATGTATTAAACACAGCAAACTTGAACAATGTAGATGTATCAGGTCTCTAACAGAGATTGGTAACTTCCTGAAACAAAAATCACATAAATACTTTTTCAACATTTTGGGGGGGAAGAGTTGACACATCTTGAAATGATAAATGAGTGAAAAAGCCCTTAAAAGTTACCAAACAGCAGGAAAGATTATTTTGGTGAGAAACTTCACCCTCAAGATCCCCTTTACTCTTGCAATCCCTTATAATCTGTTAAGTTTTGTACTTTGCTTCCAGAAAAAAAATGGAAATACTCTTTCAGTGGTTTAATGAAATTGTCATTGTAGAGGTGTGATCAGTCTCATAGAAGAGTAGCAAATGTTGCCTGTCTCTTGAATTTGATGTGAGATTTTCACAAACAAGCAATGGCTTATTTTTCTTAATTGATAAGATAACCAAAATAGAGAGAGGTACTGAGAAAACAGTTTTCTCTGTTTTATTAAGTGGTCCGTCCAATGAAATGCAGATATGGCAGTGATTTTTTTTTTTTTTTTTTTGTCTACTTAGATTTAGAAGTGTTGCATTGAAAATTAAATGAAGCATAAGGATTGGTTTCCTCAGGAGTACTTGCAGCTGTTGTGCTGACCAAAACAGTGTTGTCAGGTAGTCATAAGAAAACCTCCAGCATGTCTAAAAGCTGTAATGGGTCATAAGCAAACGTGGGGCCGGGAATGAGCCCCAGTGCTGCCCGAGTACAAACACCAAGTTACCTGCAGCAGTGGAGGACAAACATTCATGGGCAGGGCATGAGGAACAGGTCTTCAGGCTTTTTTAGTGCATAAATTGTAAAAAGGAGAGTAAAACACAAGAAAAATACCAGATGGTTTTGAGTTCATTGTGTGGATGCAAAACGCGGAAACCCCCTTTCTGGAAGAAAGGTTCTTTTTCACGTTTTGTGAGCATGCCGACACCCATTGCTGGTGGAGCAGCTTGTCCCTGATGTCCCCAGCAGGTCCAGATGGGAGATGAAGTGGGAGCTGGTCTCTGAGTTCCCCGTTTTTTGAGAGGACCCTGGCGTCAATCGACCTCACGATTCTTAGGGACATGGTTTAGAGGTGGTCTTGGCAGTGTTAGATTAACAGTTGGACTCGATTATCTTTGAAGTATTTTCCAACCACAACAATTCTATGATAACACCTCGAACTTGGGGGCAGGACGTAAGGATAAATTGTGCATGACAGCTTGGATTTGGGGATGCAGTCTGGAAATAGAACAGCTGTATGCTGCCTGTTTTACAATAGCAGCCCACACCCAGGCCATGGACAGGGTGCTGTCCTGGGACTGATCCTTAGGAACAAGGATAGGAATTGCTTATCTTTGGGATTTGCTTTCCATGGAGCTAAAGAGGTCCCTCATACCTCTGGATGAGCAGCTGGGTTATACCCTGCACCAGTTAGGTAGTGTGGGACAAAGTGTGCCCCTCCTTCAAAACTACAGGAGAAGAAATGTGTGATCCCGGTGATAACAGCCAGGATTATCTTTCTGTGCACCAGCAAGGTCTTTACCATCTGTGTATGGAGATGGGGGTTGTCTGGTACAGGCTTTGTGAGGACATCCTTTTCTGCCTTTGTGGTTGGTAGAAACGTTTTGTGATTGTAAGGGGGTCTTGGTAAAAGGCGTAGTAGAAGGTAAAAGTTCAGAAGTAGAAGGTGAAAGGCCCAGGCAAACTTTGCTCACCATCAAATTGCAGTACTCCCATGGGGCTTAAATCCAGTCTAATGGCTGATGCCACTAACAAGCTACTAAGCAAAAAAGTCTTCTATTAAGAATTGTCTTCCTGCTCTCTTCCATGGCTATTACATCTGCAGGGAGAGTTAGGGAAATTGCAGGATTTCCTTTAGAAATATTTTATAAAGGTAGGCTCCATGGGGCCACAGACTTCTTTTATCCTAGCAAGACTTACATTTCTACGACAACTTTTTTCCCCTATTTCCACATTTCTAGGGATGAAGAGAGGCTGCATAGCCTGACAGAAAACACTGCAGAGATTAACGTGTTTCCAAGTGCATCTGTCCCATCTGTTGCAGTTTCTTGATTGATGCAATTACGGGCTTACCTAACTCTTGTTGTCCCTTGCACTGTTTTCAAGGGCATTTCATTTTAGGTTTTGGGCCTCTGTTATTTTCTTTTGGGTGGAAGGCAGCTGAGTCCCTGGGTTTTAGGTTGCACTCCTTTTACTTTTTACAGTGATTTTTACAGTGATTATCACAGCAAGGTTTGAGCTGTCTTGGAAAGAGAGAGCAGTGAGGAACCATTGAGTAGCCATCTTGTAAAAAGCAAGGACATTATTTAGGTCAGAAGCATTGTGAAGGGAACACATTACAAATAATGAGCAGCTTTTAACCATGCTGATCTTGCAGGGGTTGTCTGAGTTTCATGTTGAACTTGACAGATCTTTACCTCAGGTTTGCTTGGTCAGTTGTTATTCCAATACATGCATCTTTTTCTCCACATATAACTGTCATTTTATAGTTTAAGGACATCTTCAAAGCTAGTCAGTGCTGCATACCCCCAGGGACCGATATTCAGATCACTGAATAGCTGCATAGAGGAATGTTGGAAAGTTGTATTCATCACCCTGAAGGGTGCTAAAGACCTTTTTAGTGACTCCAAATTCCACGTGGAATTGGCTTGTTGACCAAGCAGTAGAAAGATTATGCCATCCCTACAGCTATGACTATCTGTAAGTGTGTGTCACCGTTTGATTGCAGGGTGACAATAAACCATGGTAGATGCTTTGTTAACCTCCCTCCCCGCTAAGGAAAGTCAATAGGAGGGCACAGATAGGCAAAGAGAGAGGACTTGCAAGTTGGAAAAAGTTAAAAATGTTTTACTAATGCTACTAATAAGATCGAGAAATTAATACAAAATATACAAAACCAATCTTGAATTTCGCGGCAGCAGCAGGGCAGGCACCCTGGGTCTGTCACAGGCATCAGATCGCAGGGATGGCAGGCAGAGTCCTCCCCAGATGGTGGCAATAGTCGAAGAGAGCGAGACCCTCGTGATCTCCCACTTTTATATGATGTATGACGTAGATGGGATGGAGTATTTCATTGGTCAGTTTTAGTTACCTGTTCAGTTTGCTCCTCCTTGCAAATATGGGACGTGCATTCCCATCAGCGACTGTGCATTCCATTGCTATGTCTACAAAAAACATGCAGCCAACTTCAGAAAAGTGCAGTTACTTAGAAGAACTTAGCTGAAAGGAAAATTCACTAAAAGAGAAACTGCTCTTGTTTTTAACAAAACCAGGACCATATGCCTGTGCTCTGCCTAACTATGTCTGCTCTATAAGCACTTAATTTCCCTTGGTAGGAGGAGACCTGGTGCCTCCATGTCCGGCTCAAGCCATCTTGGCCCGAGGAGCTGAAATGCCGCGTGATGTGTGTGTCATCCTGTGGTTATTTCCCAGTGTCTGTACTTCCTGTATGTTTTCTTTTGCTTGAATGTACATGAGTATTGTCTTGTACGTTTGCTTTCCTTTTTCCTCATATATCTTTCAAAGTAATCATTAGCTTCTCTTCATTTATGAACTTTAGACTTCCTTTCTCTTTTATGCAAATCATGTAGTTGTTCCTTTGTCAGCCTTCCGTGAACTTCATATGGGCAAGAACTCATTTTTTTTCTGTTCATGCTTTTGTATTGAGATGGCACATAGAAGGCATAATTTAGGTCGGAAAAGGACATTATTATTTTTCACATATACAAAGAGCAGCCTTGTCTGTGATTTATATTTTCTAATTGACATGAAGAAGATGAGTAATTTTGAGCCACATGAATTAATTTTACACTGTGAGCCTCTGTTTTTGTATTGTATTTTCCCCTGGTGCAATGTCTCTTTCCTGAATGAATCCAAACTGCTCGGAACAGGGAGTTAAGAGGCCATGCTGTGTCCCTCCTGATATCTGGGTAGGTTTGGTTTATTTATTTTATGTATTTTTTTTAAAAATGTGGTTTTACTTGCAGTTGGTTGTTCTCCAACAGAACATACTTTCAAAGATGTGCAACACAAGTGACGTGTAGCACCACAGATACTTTGGTTTGATGTTCCACCAACTGGCTTAGGTCACATTAGATATCGCAGTGTTGTTTAGAAAGGGTTGTCTTCTGTAAGGAAAATTCTGAATTTAATAAAAATATGCCACAAGTTTAAGCACCGTTAGAAAGCTGTGGTTGATTACTCACTCACTGAGTTGGAGAAAAATCCCAGGGAAGGGCGGCGCAAACAGCAGACTTGAAAACTTAAGGAAGTGGTGTTCCTTGTGTCCTGCATTAAGGAACTTACATTTCGCTATGCTCTAAGTATTTACTTTAAATTTAATGTAATTCTCATTTACATTTATAGTGAGAGCAAGCCAGTGGCAGCGCAGCAGGATTCACAGGATGCCTTATACATACTAAAACTAGTAACTGATTGTAATACTAAACATATATAGAATGTCAGCTACTTTGAAAGTGAAGATTGACGCTCAGTTAACACGTACCATTTCCAAAGCCTATTTTTAAAACCTAGAGTGGCAAAATACAGAGTTTTCCTAAAATTTTCATTCCGAGCTGAGCAAGCAAGAGTTCCTAGGCAGTGTCGGCTGAGATGATTTTGTCGAAGAGAAGGAGGGGAGTTGTTGTGCAGGCTTTTCGGCACCCGGCGTTATCTGCATGGGAGCACCCTGCTGAGCTGCGGGCTTCCGAGATTATTTCTGTCAACGGCAAGTTACCCAGAGGAGCAGAAAAGAACTGTCTGAATGGCGTGGAGGAAAACAAAAGCTGGTTGTAGCCCAGTGTTTGGGCAATGAGGATGTATGTGAGTTTTATAAATAACATATGGGTACCGACCTAGCATCTCAGCTGTCTACCTGAAATAGCACATGCAGGTCACAGAGCTGGGGAGAGAGATTTTTGAGAAGAATTTAGTGTACGGACAAGCTGCTGCCAGGATTTTGGTATTAAAATTTGCCTCAGCCTGCCTGGGTCATACCTCCTGCGCTCACAAAACCGGGTAGTGGGGTAACCAGGGTGAAAAACTAAATTTATCCAATAGTTCTATAACAGAGGCGTAAAAAGCTTCTTTTGTTGTACCTAAATGTGATACTGGCTTTGCTTATGATGGCATCGTAACATAAATTTTTGGGAAATTCACTGCATATTACTGAGTTCTGAGGTAGATTATAGGCTATGCCATTTGTTGTATTTTTATATCACAAAATGTTTATCACTGTGAAGTTCTTAATGAGTAGGGCTTATGTCTTAATGCAGCAGTTAAAATACTGCAGACTCTTTTGCTGTGGAAGCAAGGGCCAGTCCAGTCATGCTTTATAGTAAGGGTGCATTTATAAATTGTTTATAGAGAGCTAATAAATAATTAATGCCTGTTATTAAATAGGTTACAGGCATGAAGAGTGTGTATTATATATGGCAGTAAGCTGTTGTGGGGGAGTAATTTAAGGTTCTGCTTACTGCAGAAAAATGTTTAGATTTCTTAGAGAGAAGCGTGACTTACAAGAGTTCGGTGGCGGGTTCACTCTATTACTTACTGCATGGAGGAAACAGGCCAAGCTGAACGCTGCTGACCTTCTCTCAGGTGCCTGATGGCGTTTCATGGAGCAAACTTTCACGCGTCTTCCCTCCCTGATAACCCTTCGCTCCGGAGTCTGTGTGGCCTGCAGCTCCGAAGACCAACTTTGAGGCAAGGCCTGTGTCCGTCGTGGTGCAAACGTTCAGGATTCTTCTCTTCCTGATAACTGTTCACTTTGGAGCCTATTTTTAAAGCTCAAATGGCAAACTTTCAGGCGAGGCCCTTAGCTGCATGCAAAGCAGACTTTCAGGAAACAAAATTCTCAGAAGATAAAAAATTTAGTGGAGTAGAATAGCAGAAGGGCTGGCTCAAGCGGGGTACCTGCACAGAGGTCCGCCCAAGCATAGAAAACTACAAACTTTTATATCTTTACAGACCATTCACACCATGATCCAGTCCAATAGCAATATTTCACTGCCAGGTCACTTTGCTCCCCGTTGGAACTTTTTTTCTCTGACTCCACATGGGCATTTGTGTTGTTCAGTTGTAGACATTGTTTTTGGTCCATATCCTTGCAGGTGCCATTTTGTCTGGATAAATGCTTTTTTTCTCAGCGAAGTACAAAATAGATCCCACTTTGCAGGTGTCTGTAATGTCTCCACGTTAGCCTTGGATCGTTATTTTCCCAGTCAGTTCCATCCTTCCCAGCAAAATGCAAGCCAGACTTTATCTTGGAAGCGTTTAGTGTAGTCCGCAGTTGCTTTTGGTAAATACGAGCAGGACCTTACAGCTTATAATTTTAGGAAGTCTACCAAGTAACATGAATCAAAGAGTACTCTAAAAACCATACAACCTCATATCTCTAAATAATCCATTACATTTGGTGTGCATCTACGTAAGCTAAATGATCAACATTGAAATTGAATGGGGTTCATCCACTGACCTCTGTGTAGTAAAACCGTTGCCATACAGCTCACTCATTTAGGATGTAGAGCTCAAAGTGGGTTCAGCCAGGCTGTCGTATTCATGGAATGAAGTGGTTGTCCTGGGGGACAGCAGGATGGCCATGAGCCAGCACGGGGCCCTTGTGGCCAGGAAGGCCAATGGTACCTCGGGTGGATCAGAAGGGGGTGGTCAGTAGGTCAGAGAGGTTCTCCTGCCCCTCTACTCTGCCCTGGTGAGACCACACCTGGAATATTGTGTCCAGCTGTGGCCCCTCAGTTCCAGCAGGACAGGGAACTGCTGGAGAGAGTCCAGCGCAGCCACCAAGATGCTGAAGGGAGTGGAGCATCTCCCGTGTGAGGAAAGGCTGAGGGAGCTGGGGCTCTGGAGCTGGAGAAGAGGAGACTGAGGGTTGATCTCATTAATGTTCATAAATATGTAAAGGGTGAGTGTCAGAAGGATGGAGCCAGGCTCTTCTCAGTGACAATCAGTGATAGGACAAGGGGTAATACATTCAAACTGGAGCACAAGATGTTTCACTTAAATATGAGAAGAAACTTCTTCCCAGTGAGGGTGGCAGAGCCTGGCCCAGGCTGCCCAGGGAGGTTGTGGAGTCTCCTTCTCTGCAGACATTCCAACCCGCCTGGACACCTTCCTGTGTAACCTCATCTGGGTGTTCCTGCTCCATGGGGGGATTGCACTGGATGAGCTTTCGAGGTCCCTTCCACGAGACTCCCTGCGCCCACAAGCCCCCAGCGTTCAGCTGTCATTCTGCTTCCCTGTGGGTCTCCTGGAGGGAGTTCTTGGTGTGGCTGTGGCTCAGGTCCTTCCCTCCTCTGGAGCCTGAACCACACTGCTGCTGGTTTGGCTGGGGGGGGGGTGTTGAGTGCACCCTCCACATAAGCACACCATAGGTGTTGAAAGGCAGTATTTTGCCTAAGCGCTGCATTAAAATCCAAAACGAATAACCCTGTGTTAAAATCTGTAGTGAACATTGAATTTACTTAATACAGATTTATAAATACGTTATATTTAATAATAAATATAATACCAGGACTTTACTCCTAGTCTTTAATAAAACTCTGCTGAGGAGGGAATGAAGCAGGGTTGGCTTTTGGAGGTGACAGTGGAATCCAGAGCTGTGAATGCCCACTGCTGCACTGACAAGCTGTCTTCTTGTAACATACTAATAAATGGAAATTTTAAAAAACTTAATTAATGTGTTTTCTAAGTACACATAAGACCAAGTTGAGCACCAGTACTTTTGAAGATAAAATAGGGTATTATAACTTGAGTGCAAGATTTAGAGTCAGACCTCAGTTGTGTTCAGAGAAAAATTGTATTCTTTACAAAAAATATTTTCTGTTTCTTTATTCTTGGTTTTGTTTATTCTTTGTTTATTCTTGGTTTTAATGCAGCCAGCTGCTGATGGAAATGCAAATCTTGCATTTAATACAGGTTTGTAGATATGTGTGCTCGCTCTTGTCAGATCGGTTTCTCACTTTTCCTTTTCTTTCAAGGAGGTAATCTTTTGCGTTTAACATTTCACATCAAACTAAATTAATGACATAGATATCACAAAGTGTTTTCCTTCTGGTCATGGGAGAGCTGGCTCTTTGGCTGCCCCCTCCCAGTCCTTTTTTCTTCAATGGTAACTGCTTGTTTCTGTTCATTTCAGGCACAGTCCATCCTTTTCACTGTTTTAGCCTGTCTCTGCTAAGCAAGAGACAGGTCTGAAAGACACTCAGCTCTCAGCCTTTTGGGAGACCCTTCTCCAGTGTGTGTTCAGGATGAGGTTTCCAGCAGCTGTTCAGTAGATCCGAGACTGTTCTCTGATGTTGTCCCACTGTTGTCTCCTCTTTTCTTAAGATGACTTCTCTTGTTGTTTGAACAGCTCTGCAGAGAAACTTCATGTATGATGGAAGGGATGTAGTTGAAAATGTAGTGATTTGTAAGCCCACTGATTTAAACTGAAATTGATTTTATTTTACCTAATTTATTTTTGAGGGAACAGTTAATATAGAAACAGGAGACTTCAGTAATGAATCACAAGTGTTGTATTTCTTTTCACTTTGATGCAATTCAATGCAAGTTTAATATTATTTTCTTCACTCAGTTTTCGCAGTTATTCAGAAACTGGAATTAACATGTATTTGGAAAAAGCATGTACGTGCTGGAAGAGGATATAGTTTGATGCCTAATCTTAATTTATCACTTAAAAGTTTTATATAACCTAAAATTATATTTTCATAATAACTTGATCAGTATGAGTTGTTGAACTGAAGTGGTTGTGTCTGAAAAATTCTGATGCGTTCAGACTTCTTTTCCTGTGTATAAAACTGGAAAGAGGGAAGGATAAATTGATATATTCACGTAAGCTGGTAAACAGGAATATATAGTTTGGTAGTTATTCATCAGATGGTTCTTGAAGCAACTTGTACAATATTGTTGGAGAAGTCTTAAAGCATTGGCCCTGTACATACTCCTTTCCCGCCTCTGGTAGTACTAATTCAAGATTAATTTATCTTTTCCTGGTACCAAACAGAAAATGAAGAAAGGAAGATGAAAGTAACAACTGAAGCGTGGAGTAGCAGCGTAACTATTACGACGTGTACGTAGCTTTGTGCCATGAGATCAGATCTATTTAATACCACATAAATAAGTTGAGTCAATTTCAAATAGTGTGTAAACAGCCTCTTAAATACAAATATTTGCTCAGTATTAATATTCATATTTTACTGAGAAATGTAAAACACGTGGAAGTTGTGTAAGTCTTTGTAATAAACTTTTCTGTGTTCTCAAGCAGTTTGATCAGAATTCTTTAAAATGTCACTGAGAATAAATTAAAAATGCTGCTCAGGCAGTAGCTCAAACCTGAGCAATAGGCAAAGTAGTGTTTATATTTAAGAAAACATTTTGGAGTATGTTTTGAAGGTTACTTTTTTTTTTTTTTCCCCACTATTATTACAGAAGATGTTTAGGCAAAATGCCTTACCGCTGGTCATATTTTGGAAAACGTTTTATGAAACTTTCCTTAGCAAGACTACGTCTATGCTTAAAGTTCTTGCACAGAGCTCACCAGTATTTTTAAACTGTAAACCTTCACTAGCTCTTTCCTTTTGGTCATAAGCTGGGAGTTTAAGTGCTTCTTGCCCACGCTTGACGTGCCACTGGTGGTCATGCCCAGGGGTGTGGGTGATTAGGGTCACTGCCCCCTGGGTCAGGACCTGTGTGGCGTTTGTGCACTTCCACTCCCTGACTTCTGGAAGCATAAGCTGTCTGGCTGCTGAGAACCCGTCTGGTTTTGTTCCTCCCCTACCTCTCTTCTCCTTCCTTCCTGCCCCATTTTGCCCCCTTCCTCCCCATTCCTCCCCTCCCCACCCCGTTTTCCACTCCCCCTTTCCCCGCTTTACCTCCTTCCTCCCCTGCTGGCTTTCTTGCCCCCTCCCCCTTCTTGCGCCCACCTTTCTCCCCCCCCTTTGTCTCCCCCCCCCCTTTTCTCCCCTCTTGCCCCACCCATCTTTTTATCTTCTCCTTCCCTTCTTCTTCCTTCCACCTCCTGTTTTTTCCCCTCCCCTCCCCTCCCCTCCCCTCCCCTCCCCTCCCCTCCCCTCCCCTCCCCTCCCCTCCCCTCCCCTCCCCTCCCCTCCCCTCCCCTCCCCTCCCCTCCCCTCCCCTCCCCTCTCAAACAGTTGGTAGTATAGCTTCACAACTGCAAGGTTTTGTTTTGTTTTATTTTTCTGGAGCAACTCTTTATTAGACAGATTTTCAAATATCTTCTTCCTGTTGATGAAATTCTTTGTTTGGAAAATACTCTCACTATAAAAAATTGTGGGCGGATATTGAAACTAATATTTTTTATGACATACATTTCAAAAGAAAATATTTCCAGTAACTTCCAGTTTGGAGTCTAAGCAAATTATCTCTGAAGTTGTAAAATACGTATTTTTGGGTTGTAGACTGTCCCGTGGGCAGTTTGAGAGAGGACTCGAAGCTCAGCAAACTTGTCATACATGAGCTGTAGCTGGCGGCTGTGTGCCTGGGCTTATCTGGAGTTGTAGCTGGGTGGAAACGTTGAGTAAGCTGGGGGTCTTGGTTAATCCTTCTTGGCCGTGATCCAGTTTGGGGAGCAGCAAGGAAACACCTCCAGCTGTCTACTCAATGTGTCTATCAGCCAAGGGAGGAGTAGCCAGCAAATGCTTGAAGCCTTCTGGCATGTTAGCCAGATGTGTGAGAATTCAGCAGTCAGGTGCGATAGGGCTGGCAGCCATATGGTGGTTGGTAGGTCCAGTAACATCAATTTGTGTGCAACTGACCCGTGGGTGAAAATTGCAGTGATTTGAGGAGGAATACTGTGTGCGGAGTTTTGCTGGCTCAGCTTAAGCGTGCTGAGAATTTCTGTACATATACATATAAAGACTACCTTTTGTTTGGGGTAGTTGGTGTTTAGTTTTTCTTTTTTAGAGAAATGCCTTGAGTTCTTACACCTTGGTGACCTGTGCAGAACTTCTCATCCAACACAAGTAGCAACCTGAAAGCCAGCAGGTTATTCCCAGGGACCACCATCGTAGCTGCCCATTTTGGAAGAGAAACTGTGGTTCAGGCAGGTGCTTAATTGTCATCTACTGGACCCCAAAGTTTAGAAGGGTGAAGCTAATTGCACACCCTTGAAAATTGCTTTTCTCTGATGTTGATTGAGCCTGTGCATTCAGTGCACTGTTAGGCAGGCAAGCAGCATTCATGACCTCTGCAGAGAAACTGGCTCAGAAGGAATGAAGGAAGCACAGAAAAGTTCATGTCAGACTTGACATTGTGTCATCTGCAGCTCTGTAATAGCAAAGCATTCAAAGATAATTACCCAGCCCCCAAAATAAATACAGGAAAGCCACTCCGAGCTGGGACAGGAGTCGTGTAGGCTTTAGAAAAAGCTTGTTTTTTTCCCCTTAAACCTGCTTTGTATAGGTATTCAGGAGTAATGGCTACAGCTTTTGCAGAGTGGTCACTGGGGAAGTAATGATGGTATTGGTGATGCCGTGCTGAGACACAGTGGACACCTCCTGGGACAGCAGGTTGGTCCCAGCACCCAAGGGACCCCACAGCTGCCACGTGTGGGGCACAGGGACGTGCTGCTGGATGCCCCTCTTGGTAGAGGACAGGGTGGTTTACACTGATGCCAAGGTCTGCCTTCCCCGTTTCTATCAGCACCGGTTCTTCTATCAGAGAAGGAATTTGGGTTTTACTGAAGGTAGAATTGACATGATCTATTCTTGACAAATGCAGCTGATGTCACATTCATGGCTCATCTGCTCCAAAAAAGTGAAACTTAGTGGTGCTAAGGATTATTTCTGAGTGGTGTGTAAATCCCTGGTCCTTTTTTAAATATTCAGAAGACATGTACTAAAATTTCTGAAGTTCTTCCAAGTTCAGAAAATATTTTTGCTCATTTCATAGCACTCTTGAGAAATGTGCTCCAGCCTTCCCTCCTGTAGTACAGCTGTCTTACTCAACTGTTCTTTAACCTGTCGTTTCCTCGTGCTGTGAGCATTCCTGTGTATTTAAGTAGTAATGCTTTCTTCTGCTGTTTTGTGGAGGTAGAAACAAAGGATGCGCCGAGACTTCAGACTTCTCTACCTCCTCTTTGCTCTCCACGCTTCTTGCACTGAATAGTGGAACTCCAGCTCTTGGTGTAGGCTTTGCTCTTGCTGCCTTACTCATGTCCTTGCTCACTGAAACTCATTTGGCACTTCATTTGTCACCTGCGTGGTTGTTCTCTTCCTTAACACTGTTGTGTGCCTTTACTTTATTCGTTGTTGTTGCACCTTTTTCTTGGATCAGTGAGAAATTTTTGATGCAACCTCTTACTATTTTCTATCTTCCACTGATATTTGCCATTGAGTTTTTTAATATAGCATGAGTCACCTGATGTTTGTCTTACACTGTTTTTCTTCAAGTTAGCTGTTTCTTTTGAATAAACTCTTTCCACCAGTTCTCTGAGTTTGTTTGACTTTTGAGGCCTGTTAGCTGTACTCTGATGCTTTCAGAACTTCCTCTTTCCAGAATAAAATGTTGCAATTTCATAATCAGTCATATAAATTACTTTCTACCATTACCTTTTAGATAGACACTCAGGGAAATTCATCCTCAATTTTCTCATGCCATATGATTCCCATAAGATTCATGAGGTGACTTGTTATTGCTTGTGTCTTCATCCTTGTTTTCTCCCCTTCCCTCTTGAGACTAATTCTCAGTTTCATGATTGATTGTGGCTCCTGGAAGTCTGTTGTTTTATTCTTTTGTGATAATGTTCATTATTTCAGCTTGCCGTTCAGATAATCTGCCAGCCAGGAGTATTAGCAATAGCCAGTCTTTGACTTTTTGGTTCCGACAAGAAACTTGTGATTAAATTCAGTAAACATTTTGGTAGTAAGTGTGACATGCCTTTCATGGCCACTAAACTTAGAAGTCTTCACTCCAAAACCTACACCTTTTTACAGGAGGAGGATTGGTGTTGGTGAGAAACTTCTGAGGCTGTGTGCTGCTCTCTGAACTCAAATCCTTCAGCTCTTTCTTATTTATGGGTTCCTGTACGGAGGTGCCGAACAGGCGAGCAGGATCAACTCGCTGCTTTTGCAAGTCGGTGACTGGATTTGCGTCTGTTATCAGTTGCTGGTCCACACACCGGCTGACATGTTCCTATGGTAATGTGCCACTTTGTGAAACCTGGAACGGAGCTCTTCAAAGTGCCCTACCGACCTCCAGGTTCTTAACTCTATTCTTAACAGAGTTTGAAAACATAACCGGGGCAAACAGTGACTGTGAAGCAATGATAAAATCTTTATTTGACTAATTATTTGCAACTCAGGTTAGCCATGATAGGCTGTAAAAGAAGGAAAAAAAGTATTGTTTTGCCCAGCATTAACTGTGACTCGTACACAGGAGATCGGCAGTGGAGACCTCCAGCCTGTCCATGGTACTAGTCAGGGTCCTCCCCTTCCGCTTTTTCACTACATGTTGCGACAAGTGACGTACTAATCTGCTGTCTTATCCTATGGCTTTTAAGAGAGGACTTCAGGTTTCAGTAATCTTCAATGTTGCGGACCCACCCACTGTATTTAGTAAGATATTAAACCTATGTATACTTCCTGGCAAAAACATGGGTCTTCCTAGGAGCCAGATACTCAAAAATACTGTTTGCCTAATGCGAATGATAATCAAGTTACATGGTGGTTGCGCTGTGGGGCTGATGAGCGTTGCATGCCCAGTGGGTGCTGGTGTGAGATGGGTCTAACTCGTCCTTGGGGAGCTGGCTGTACACATTCATGCTTCCTCCTTCTTCTGCCCGTCTCCTGGTGCTGCTGTAGACAGGGAGAAGTTCTTTCTGCTCCAGGGCAGGCAGTTGCTTTGGGAACAGCTGTAATATTTTAAGATAATATTACTCCACGGCTTGGAGCTATTGCTACAACAGAGCCATGGCAACCCCTCGATGGCATCTGTGCAACATAAGCTGTCGTGTTGCTGCTGAAGCTGACCAGAGGTGACCTGCCTGGCCTTGCACCAAACCAGCCTAGCAGCCCCTGCACTGCTCAGCAGTGCGTCTTTCTGTGGGGAGGAGAGACTCCCCCGTCTAAAAGACCACCATGAAGCGTTGAAGGTTGTAGCTTGACATGGTGTCATCTGCCCGTGCCATGGGCAAGCAGTGCAGACGCGCTGGTCAAACACCAGCAGCCCGTGCCTGCCACCAGGGTTAAAAACCAGTCACTGTTTTCCTGTTGCTGTGTAAATACAAATGTATTTTTTGCTCATACGTGGTTTTAGAACATTTAAATCACTGGCAGATTTTGCGGATTAATTTTTACTTTGAGGACAGTGGGTGGCAGGTGAGCGGTGAAACCCAGTGTTTGCAGTGCCTTGGTTTCTGCTGATAGAGGATTTTAAAGCAGCCTTCTGTCATACGTAACAAGTGTTTTAAGTCTACAAATAAATGTCATATACTAGCTGCTCACCTATGAACCGCCTGCCAGTGGCACATGTATGGCTTTAAAGTTTGCATTTTGCTAATGACCGTGCCTGTGCTTTAGCTCTCCCCAGTGACTCTCCCTGCGACAGCTCTGTGCTGATCGCTCTGCTCTCTGCCAGGGCAGGATGCATTGCATTAAATTCGTTACCTATGGCAAATCATATACCAGGGAAAAAATAGCACATAAAACTCCGTTACCATCCCATTGAAAGCAGCAGGGAAGACCCAGGTTAGCACCTTTATTATCAGGAGGAGGTAGAGCCTCACGTATTTTTATAAAAGTCTCAGCTTACACTTTAAAATGTTTTTTGCCATGTTAGCTGCCATTTAGCGTATTTTATAGTTATGGTAAGTGAATAGTTTATATGGTTTAAGCCGAAGGAACTACTTTGAGGTTGCCTTAAAAATACATATATTTTCCTCGAATGCCAAGTTTGAGGTTCTAGCCAGGAGAAGGAAATGAAGGTGTGGGCAGAGCTGTGTTGGCAGTCCAGGACTGCCAAAATGAGCGCTCCTGCTTCTTTCTGCCCCTGTGTGGTTGCTCTGACCCTTGGCAGGCTCATTCAGCCCACGCATCAAGCAGAAAACTGTTCACTTCGTTTTGCTTGGGTTAATTTTCTAAACTCTCAGCTGGGAAAGGGGGAAGAAACGAGAGAGTAATGAGAAGAGGATGTTTTTGGTCCTCAATAGCTTGCCGTCAATGAGGAGAAGCAAGAAGGGAAAAGGGTACATGACCAGCAGATGAACTGTGCATTGGACAGCCCTGATAATTACATGTTAAAGGCATTTTATGGCCTATGGTCTCTGCAAGAACCAGAGCATCCAAATGTCTTGTTTGCTTCCTCTGCTACACCAAACTCATCTCTGATGACTAAAGATTTCCAAAAGCATCAGTTTGGCTGGTCTGGAGTAAGTCTCTGCATCCTGGCCCTGAGGTGAGAGGAACAGGAGGGGACAAAGAACTGTGTACTGTGACTTTAGGAATGGTTTGTCTAAATGATTTAGCTTTCTAGGTTGGCGACATTAGGGTTTGGGAGGCGAGAAGGTGGGAGAGTAGGCTACAGAAACATACGATCTGTTAAGCAGAGGTAAGGGCCACCTGAGCAAACTGCAGTTAGGGAGCACTGGGAAGCTAAATAAACACTGAAGATACAAAGGCAATTGATTTCAGAATATTTTGATCTTCATTTGCATCTGTCATTTGCAGTGAAGGTAAGGTAGTGTTATTTCTGAGGACTGCAGCTGCTGATGCGTTTTAGAATTTCGACAGCTTTCACATAGGAATATTGTGGGAATAATGCTGTAGCTATAGCGGCTGAAGAGAACTCGGTTTGCAGGAAGCTATATTATATTACTACACCAGCAAATGCAGCTGGAAAAAAAAACAGAGAAACTTTCAGGTGCATAAGCCTTACTTCTTTCTTACACATAGGCTAGGAAGCCTCTGAAATTCTGCTGGAAAACTTTTTGAAGAATATAGGCACAAAACTTGGGTGCAGAAAGAAGAATTATTTTGATTTGGTTCCTGAGAGGTCATCAAGAAAATCTGCCTTTTGCTGATGTACTAGGAATTTAGAAGTCAATGGAAATGATCCCATTCAGGATGGAGCCTATGTAGGAGTGTTTTAATGTTGCGATACTTTGAATTTGTAGTAACTTCTACAAGCTGACACCCAGAACAAAAATGAGTATGAAACTCAGAGTCAGATGAAAGTAACGTGGGGACCACTGTGTGGTGTGGCATCTTAGCACAAACCAAGACATCATTACAGGTGAGAATATGTAAAACTGTGCAATTAAGTGCTTTTGAGAGTGACTGCAGACACCACCACAGAGTGTATCTTTGGTGGATTTGGTTTCTTTATTTTTAAAAATTAATGACTACTGGATAACTGTTCAATGTTTAGTTATATACTGGTACACAAGTTAATGTGTTGCTGGGAATAGTTATGGTAGTGCTTGAAGTCTACAGGTTGAGTAGTAAAAGCACATGGAATTAGGACGCATAAGGATTTGTGAGTTGCAAGTGTATGGGTAAACTGGAAAAAACCCTCCTGTTATTTCTAGTGTCATTGGAGTAAAAGGACATTTAGTGGGTTATAACTGCTTTTAACACTTAAAGCAGTACATATAATTAAGGGAGGGTGACCAGACCTAATGAGGAATATATTCCAGACATCTTGCAAGCAATCAAATGGAAGTGCGACTAGAAGTGAGTGTGCCTTCCCAGAATCATGGTAGGAGAAGGCTTCCCCTATCTCTAAAACTGGAATAAATGAGAACGATCAGCTTATTTGGAAAGTACCATCAGCCTGATACAAGACGCTGGGGCCACTATTCATTATGGCACTAGATTTGAGCCCCAAGTATTTAGGGGCACACAAGGAGAGAGAGGAAGAAGTAAATGAATATGAACAATGTTGAATACATATGCTATTATGCAGCCTGGATTTGCAGGGCTGCGATAGGAGCTCTCAGAAAAGGCAGTGCATGTAGCCGAACAAACATCGAGGATCTCCTTTGGGACATACTGTTTCCTCAGACCAGTGTTTGGGTTTCATTTAATACCCAAGTGTTTCTAAGAAAACTGATCACATTGCTGATAGGATACAGAACACTAACATTAACATAAAGCTGGAAAAAAAAAAAAACCCACAACCCAGTAGACTGCATAATTAGAGGCTCTTGAAAAGAGCAGTCTGCTGGCCTCAAGCTAAACAAACCAAAATGTAAATTACGTGTAGGTGAAACAGCATGCCGGGGAGAGCTGATGTGCGAGGGGTGTGCGTGCAGATAAATCACTGCAGTGTCGGGGCTGTTGTTAACTAACACACCTGCCTAGGCAAATGTTTTCATTATTAATTCTTGCGTATGGCTCGAGTTGTGATGCCACATCCAAGCTGATCCCTGCTCACCTTCCCTGGAGGGTGGGAAGGTTTGTACTGGTGACCATGGTGTCTTGTTTTGTGCAGAAAAGCACTTCTGCACCCAAACGGCCCCTGTGGTCTCTTCACCCAGTCCTCTCTTACCATGGATAACTGACAGCCAACTGAATCACTTAAATCTCAGATCAGATGTAAAGGAAAAGTTTGTATGTATGCACATACATGGGAAAAATATATATTAGTCTATAAATACATGGGGAGGGAGGGAGAGAGAGAAGGGGGGAAATGACTATTACTATGATCAAATAGGAGAGAAAGAGTGGTTTGACATACAACTCTGTTAAAAATACTAAAATTCAAAAAAAATAGTTTGCTGTCATTAGTTGAAATTTACCAAACCAGCTCACCATCAAGAGCTTCAGAGCAGTTTTTAGAGTACTGCGTCAATGGATTCAAGAAGGTTCGTTCAAGAAACCCCAATTCTGAGATGTTCCTAGCTGTTATATTATATTTAAAATATGGATTCAGTGCTACTTTCACTTATTTCCAAGAATGAGGTTTATATTTTGGATATTAAATGAGGGAGAATCCTGGGAGTCTCTAGATTTGAAATGGAAGTTTATTTACCTTTTTGGGAAGAAAAAAAAGAGCTGCTTCTCTGTATAGGTCAGAGTAATGATTTTTAGAGTATAGCAAATTTCCTGAAACAGAGAAGTGGTTAAGATCTTCTCTGTGGAGCTGCTTTTAAATGTCGCTCAGCTGCTTTACTTTTCTTCATGCAAACTAAAAATTATGTATAGATACCTATGTACTAGTTTTCATTGTGTTTTTCAATTACCGTTTGAAAAAAAAAGTTAAGTGGATGGTGTGTCATGTGCAGAACTTCCCATACATGAACAGTTTTAAAAAATTAAGTCTTTGAAGTAAAAAATGCTAGATATATATCTTGATGATGCTCAGATCTGGATCTTTCCTATTATAGATTTTTATTGTATTGTACTGTCTTGTATTGTATTCACATCCAGCATCATCTGTTAACAGCATAACGTCTGTTGCTGTTGGAGAAGGTGATAGCATTTGGAGGCATTCCCGAGACGTGCAGTCGTTGACCACGGTGGCTGTTGTTGGGAAGGGGCAGCTGTCGGTGCTGCAGACGCGGTACCCAAACTGCGCTTTGACTCACTGCCAAAGCTCGGGAGCTGCAGGCTCCTGCTCCATCACATTGATTTTATAACATTCTGCATAACGGCTCTACGCCACTGTACCCTCGGTTAAATTACGTATATTTTTATTTATGACATGTGGCTAATAAAACAATGAAAGCAAGTGCACTTTTTCTCAGCCGCATGAAGCCGTGTATAATAGTTGCCAGCTTCTGGCACGTTTACTGGGCAGATTTCAAGAGAAAGCAGAAGCTTATTTATTGCAAATCCTTATTCTTCTAAGCCCAGCTTTTGAACCTCATGGAAAAATGTGGCCGTTCTCCTTCTGCTCTTTGTCTCCTTAGAAATAATGATAAACCAAACTCAGTGCTAGAAGTTCAGTTTTAGATTGACAGACAGAAACTTTCTTGGTACACATCTTTATGGGATGAAGCAAAAATACTACTGTAGTGTTTTATGGACAAATTACTTCCCGAAAGACTTTGTGGTAATAACTTGAGCCCTTCTATAGGCATACGTTCATCTGAAGAGCCGGCTGGAAACCCTCCATATAGTCAATGCAGGTTTCCATGGCGGTGCAGGGAGTGTGACTCAGAGCACCTGAGTTATAACAGGTACCAAAAACAGATCAGGTGAACATCTTCCCGGTGCTTTCAGGTTTTCTCTGCCTTTTTGGAAAGTTAGGAGTTGTCTTCATCTTTTGACTTTGAATGGGGGGAGTTTACCACCTAGTTTTTCATCGATGGACCTACTGCTGCAAGGCTTTGGTTGTAAATTCTCATTAGGCTAATTGCATCTTCCCACATTAACATGTAAGGAGGTAATTTCCACTGCACAGTTAGAGTGATTACCGTTTATGTCCTGGTGATATTCTGATAACTGTTTGACCAGAACAATTTAAATAGCTCTTCTCTTCAGAGTTCAGTAGATATTTGTAGGAAGTGTGAATGTTTGGTCCAATTAGAGCAGAAACTTCATGCAAAACAAACCAGCTTAGCAAAATGAGCACTGCAGCAGAAAGAGCTAGACAGTAAACTTTTTTAATAGAGCGAATGTATCATCAGGCCATAGATGAATGTTTAATCTAATTGTCTTGGCAGGGAGGGGGGAACTCTGGCCTTATGACATGTCTTTAAAAAAAATTACTTCAGCGTTGTCATAAATTGATTGGAAATATTTTTTCCTCGCATTACTCATGGGATGTCAACAAGTATGCAAATGTGAAAATTTAACATATGTCTCCTTGCTGCTTTTACACGGTTTCTCACACCACTTTAATGAGTAAAATCTGTTTTTTAAAATGCCGCTTCAGACTCAAGTCCTTTGCTGTTGGAGACCATGTCACTATTATTTTCTTAGTCTTCTGCTGCAATGTTAAATAGTTTATTCATTTGTTAATTTTACACACTTGGACTGCAGCCATTTTTATCTTATTATGGTCTTAGGCTGTAGTTAAAGTTCTTATGTCTGGTAATCCTCCTTGTTACACTGTGCTGCATCTTTTTTGGGTTTCTTTGCCATCTTTCCTCAGAGCATCGGTTTCCATTGGTCCTTTTGCTGCAACTATTTCAGTAAAACATCAGTATCTTTCTTCTGATCTCTTCCATAAATGCATTTATTTCTGAATGAACCTATAATGTTGTTAACTTCTGTAAAGACTTCCTGACAGCGTAATAGCCAGGGATGGACCAGCGATTTAGATCTAATAAGACCCAATCAGGTTATTTTGTGTTGTGCCTTCTGTCTCACATCTGTTGGTGGAAGGTGGTCCTGGCTTTCCTGTCACAGGAGCCAGGCAGTCCCCTTGCCAGCGTGGTCCTGCTCTTAATTTGCCACAAGTGCCTCAAGCCTAAAACATGGAATATTTATTCTTTTCCTGAAATCTGCCATGTCTACCCCCCACACTTAATAAACGCAGTAGCTTCACCATTTCATTTCACTGCTAGTATTTTTACATCAAGATGTAATAATGCACATCAATGAGTTGGAGATGTTGTTACAATTACACTTAATTTGCACATTCTGTGTGTTCAAGTCTGTTTTGGAGTTGTCTTTTTGCAATGTTGAGGTGTACTGGATTTTTTCGGCTGGCAAAGATGGGCTCTGGGCAGAGATGGTGACAGGTGCTGGAGCACGGCCGCCTGTGCCGTGTTTTGAAGGTGGACACCAGGAGTCCTGAGATAAGACTCACAAAGCTTTCTCGATATTAAAGTATTGCGCAGTCAGTTTGGGTATCACAGTGCAATATCAGCTAAAGCTTTCAACAGAGGGCACACAAATGAAGGTTATGTGCCTGCAATAAACTGCTGGGTTTTGTGCTGTTTTGCTTTCCTTTGTGGTGTAGAAAAAATACACTCATGCAAATCCTTTTATCTGGACTGCAGGCTTCACGTTTTGATGCGAACAAAAAAGGGCATCTTGGAAGACAAGTGAGATGCTTTAAAGTGTAACTGGGTATGCAGGTCATCTTGGCTGTTGTAGACAGTGCTTCCTCTCTGCCGGTTACGTCTGCCTTATATTTTGTCTACAACCATTTATTGCTTAAAAATTTAAAAGATAGTTGAACTAGTAAGAGTTAAGTGAACAAGATGTGACTTTTTTTGTTTTTTTAAATGCAGATGTGCTTTTGGGATGAGCTGCTAGAGAGTATGTGATGGTCTCTCTCTCTGCAGCTCTTACGGATGCTTTATCACGGTGTCCTGAGCTGTTCCGCATTGAGCGCCGGCCCGTGCTCCGTTGCAGAAACCACAGCGTGCTTTGCACGCTGAGTCTGCCTTTGTCAATATGGCTCCGTATAAACCAATAAATAACTGCTCTGTAAAATACTGGCGTTAAAGAGTGGGCACGACCCATCTCAAGGTTCAAACTAAACCCAGGCATGTGTTTGAGTATCAATTTAATTTTTTTTAAGTGTGTATTGTATCTACAAAGTATAAACAACTAATGAAAACAATTTTTATGGAATTATTCTTCTAGGTTTTAAAATTTCATACATTAAAGGTTACTGCAATAATTACTACTCTGTCAGTGCCATGATGACAGTTACCTCATCTACTACTGCATAATGTTTTGAACAGTAACACGAAAACAGATATTCTCTGCCTCTCTATTTGGTTTAGTTAAAGTACATATTTTAAAAATATGAATAGTAAAATGTTTCAGATAAGAATAGTGGTGTATCATGAAGTGTATGCAAATACATTTTCTTAAAAATGGTTCAGCTAGCAAATGTAAAAATGTGCAGCCTGACTTTATTTTCCTTTCTCGGGCTGAAATGTTTTATAGACAATTTCCAAGCATTATTATTGAATTATTCTTTTAAACGAGATTTCGTTTTGAAAATCTTGAAACAGACAGATGGGAGCCTCTCTGGAGAGTCATCTGAGGAACATGAAAGTGTTAGTTTGGTTTTCTAATCCAAATCTCACTTGCATAGGCTGTATTGATAGAAATTGGTTGTTGCAGCTCCCCTCTTCTTGGGTTACTGAGCAGAGCTGCCCAGCCCGAGATGCGCTGTATCCATTCAGGGAATGAGTGCTCTGTTTGCAGCAAGATCCTCACTCCAGTGCTTTGCACTTAGCTGGAGATGCTCCTCGGTGCTGAGGATCAGTTTGTGGGAAGCTCCTTCAGGAGCTGCGAGAGTCATTTGTAGCTCGGTTGTCATCAGAGCTCCTCAATGCGCAGGTCTGGATGGATCCAGAGCTCTGCACTTAGCTTGGGAGATGTGGTTGTATGAGGTGCTGGGATTACTTTTCCTGATGTAGACTGGAGTTTGTATATTCTTTGAATAAACACAGGCTATTGTTCGAGTGTGCAAACAGCTTGATGTGTTCCACATAGAAAGAAGTTTGATCTGGAAAAATAAGCTGTGTTGCTGTATGTATATATCGCATTTACAGTAAGCAGGGTATAGAGTGGGCAAATAGGAGCAGTAGGTCAGTTGTTAGCTCACTGGGCACTTGTCCAAATATCATTAAAAATGTTGACATTAAGTAAATTAGGGGTTTAATAATATTTAATTAACTACTATTTAAACACCTCCGCTCGATTTGACCTACATGTCTAGCTTAAAAGTTCTGTATAATAGATTTGACATGTTCAGTATATAGTGGTTTGCGAAAGGCAATAGAGTACACCTCAAACTTCTGATAATCCCTTGTTCTTAAAGAAGAGGAACAAACAAATGCACCATACTAAATATTGTCCTTTTTGTTTATTTTTCAGATTAGCACTGTACGTATATGAATATCTGCTCCATGTAGGAGCACAGAAATCAGCCCAGACGTTTTTATCAGAGGTATGTTTCCCCATCTTTTTTTTCCTTACGTAACTTTCCAGTGTGTGCAAGTGAAATAAATATACATTGGCCTAGGATAAACAGCAGTGGCAATGTTGAATTTCTGTTTACATTGATCAGCATAGATTTCTGATTCTGCAGCAGCCAGTTTGCCTTGTCATTTAACACACCTTTGCATAACTGTTTTGCTGTGATTTGTTACCCTATTCTGCGATTTGCTATCACACCGGGGAAAGATTCATCTATTTTCTGTAGTAAATGTGCATGTTAGAGAACGCATTGGCCAGTAGTCCGTTCTGATGACCTCCTAGCTTATTGCTGATACCTCCAATTATGAATGATGTACCCTTCCAAAATACACAGCGATCATTTGTTCTGCATCCCACTGTCATACGCTTGCAGTTCACATTCTCTTGAGCACTGCTGATCTCCCTGTGTGTTCTTCCCATGCTTCTAACCACTTCTTTTCATCTGGCGCATCAATTATGACTACAGCCATTAGGTCCTGTCTCATAAACGCTTTCAATGTCTAACAGTATTTTTACCTTTACACAATAATTTTTCATAGTCTTTCAAAGACTTTGTGTACATCTTTTGAAGATTGAAGTAAATTCTGTCTCCTTAGCATGGTACATTTTTCCTGGGGTGGAAAAATACCTGTATACCAAACATATTGAGGTCTTTTGGATTTATTATTGTTTTTAATCTTTATTTGATAAGAACATTTAAGATAATAATAGTTGAATAGTGAGAAGCGAGGAAAAAATAGTCAAGATGTTGTGCTTGCTTCATGTGATATTTCTCTAAGATTTAATAAAATTACTATGCTAGTGATTACGTGTTTGAGGTGGGATAGGGGAGGGTGAGAACCTGGAGCATTGTTTGTGGTGTTTATAGAAAATTCACTTAGCAGAGGTGATGAAAAGAGGTAGAATTGTGGTAGTATCAGTATATAGTAAAGTATGTTTTTGACAATCGTTTTTTCTCTTTGGTAAAGCAATGGAAAAATAAGAAAGAAAATAATGGAGAGCATAGTCTTTCCCCAAACAGCTGTCATTTGTAAATAATACCCTGTGCAGGATTCATTTTGCTCATTTTGGTTTTATGATATATTTGCAAAATGAGCAGTTGGCAGAAGTATAGCTAGTATGACATTTGGATTTCTAGAAAACATTCAATATCGTGTGTTGAAACTTAGCATTTAAAACTAATCCACTCTTTGGTTATAAGGAAAATTTCAGGTCTGAGCAACTGTAATAAGAGAACATATATCAAATCTTTAAAGTGAAGACTAATAGTAGCCAAAAGATGGTAAACATAGGGCAGGGCCACATACTGTATAGAATTGGTATGCGGTGTCTGTTACATTTCACATGAAGCTGTCAGTGAGTTTATTTACCTCAAGCATTAGCAGTGCAGAAGGGTAAATACTACACTGACAACACTTGTGAGTGGTTGTGTGGTGGAACCAGAGGCAGTTACCACTGATATGGGAAAACCTGGAAAAAATAATATCTGGGAGGACAGGCTTAGAATGAGAAAACTATACACTAATATGGCTTGGAGAAAGTAAACTAAAATGCACAAGTTAAATGGCAAGTGGTAAAAGCAGCAGAAAAAAATGATAGTTGATTGTGCAGATCTTAACAGATCTTAGTACTGTAACGCCCATTCAGTCCTGGGCTGCAAATCACAAGTAGCTCTGCCCCAGCCTTGTACTCCATGTCAGTCAACTGTTTTTGTTGGAGAGCATTGGCATATGGGATGAAAACAAGAGAACACAAATTGAGAGAAGCACAAAAAAAAAGTCCTTTAGTGAATTTATGATGTATTGAAAGCTACAGTTTTCTGTGCGTTTTTGTCCTTTTCTGGCTCAGTGCTGTTGAGAAGCACCTACCCCATTGCAGCCAGTTTGTTGTGAGAGGACTTCAGGTGTAGGGGACACCCTGGTGGCATAGGAGGAAATTAGTGTTGGTTTGGTCCCTCCTTAAAAAGCATGGCTGTTTGAACTCAATGGCCTCTCTGCTTCGGCAGTCTGCATCTGCTAGTATAATTTGGGTGGATTTAGTTAAAAATAGGTAGCTTCAAAACTTGAACATGTGGGTGTAGAAGGAGTAAGTGTACATAGATTGTCTGACCTGTTTGTCATTTATATGTGTAAATGACGAAGGCTGAGTGCCCTTTGTTAAAGATATACCAGGGAACGTGTCTGAGAGTAATGGAACAAAATTAAGAAAAGGAAAATTTCAGTTGGATATAATGGAATCCACTGTGCTCCTAGATAACTTAGAGAAGGTTGTTCTAATTGTTCCTGTAATGCTTTGTGTCTAGTTTAAATTCCATAGAAATGATCCACAAATCAAAGGGCTGGAGAACTTGCCCTGTGAGGAAAGACTGGTGGAGTTTGGTCTTTTCTCCCTTGGGAAGAGAAGGCCCAGGGGACACCTCATCACAGTGTTAGAGTACTTAAAGGATGGCTACAAAGAGGACAGAGGCTCTTCCTTGGTAAGGAGCCACATAGAGAAGGCAAGAGGCAATGGGTACAAGTTGCACAGGGGGAGGTTTCATTTTGATACGAGAAAGAAATCTGCGGTACAGTGAGAACAGTCATTCACTGGAACAACCTCCTCAGGGACATGGTGGAGTCCCCATCGCTGGAGGTTTTCAAGATGCAACTGGATGGGATGCTAAGGAATCTCATCTGTGCTCTTTTTCCCACAGAGGGCTGTACAAGATGATATTTCAAGGTCACTTCCAACCTGAGCTGTTCTGTGATTCTATGAGTCAGTAAGGTCTAGAAGTCCTCTGCTGATCTTTCAGTTAGGCAGTGAACTGTGCCTTGTGGTCCTTGTTGAGTACAACCTTCAAAGCTTTGTTGCCTTCACCTCTATAACATAGGACCTCAAGGTCTCAAGGATTTTCCTGGATCTCTTGATACCAGAGACCTCTTTGTGTGTTGGCTGTAACTCTTGTATCCTGATCTGCAAATTTGCTTCCTTTCAGGAGACATGGCATGAAGTACTGGTTTGAAGTAACTCAAGAGCTGCTTCATACCAGTTCATCATAAAACTGGCAAAATGTCAAGGGACTAGCACAACTAGCTTTCATCTAAACCATGTCATTGCTTATGAGGGTTGAATCGAGCTGTTCAGATGGGTACACACATTTTTGAAACAAAAAGAAGCTGTTTTCCTCCAGATTCTTTCCCTTGGTGTCCCAGCTGCTGTGTTCTCCTTGAAGAGCTGATCGTTATCTCACATATTTTCTATGCTTGAAGTTAGGTCCTAGCCTTGGAGGAATAATTCCTAATAGCTTGGCTGGACCAGGAAGGTGGGCATTTCCCAGTTAATCAATCACCTGTTATGAGCTTAATCGTTACAGTTCACACTGAGGGTATTTTTCTAAAATTAGTAACTCTTTATAAATCTATCTCTATGGCGAGGCAGACTTGACATTGGCCATGTGAGACAGAAGTATGTCTTTTTGAAAAACAAAACCAAACCCCTTCAAACAATCCTCAAACTTCCACATTTCATTGAGACTCCTGTATAAATTTCTCAAGATTAAATATGTCCTTTAGAAAGGACCAGCATGAGCCCTGTGAGTTGGGTAATTTCCTCATCAAGCCCCAATCTGAAGAGCATGAGTACTGCTCAAGCGTAGAGAATGCTTTCTGCACACAGATAATTTTTACTCTTAACTGAATGATTTTTCAACTTCAGGAACAACTTTTTGTTTTGGTTGTGTGACGCACCTCTTCAGTATGTTGTTTTTGAAACTTCTCAGAAGTACTGTGTGTTCCTGGTGATGAACACAAGTCCTTCCAAGCCATTCCCATTGCATGTGAGGAGCAATCATGCGTCAGGGGAGTGTATTTCAAGAGTGTGTAATACCTTCATAGCAGCTTTAGCTTTTATTTATCGTTTTCATTTTTTATTAATATTTTAATCTGCCAGCACTTAAACAGGAGCTTTTAAAAATATGCTTTTTATATATTACCTGCTGTTTCATGGTGGTGGTATTAAGCACCATGCAGTTGGTTCATGCTGACGACTTTACCAAGAGAAGTGATAGCACCTCAAGGTTACCTTTTAAAAATAATTTTTAGATAGCAAAAATATTTTTAATAGTTATATTCAAATAATACATCAAAATTATGCTAGGTTACTTTGTATGAGCACGAAGAACATTTTTAGGTGTGCGAACTACATATTCTGCTCCTGGTAGCTATTGGCAGAGCTTGTATGTGTTTAAATTTCTGAAGAACTGGATGTGGAAATGAAGTTGGAGTTGAGAATCAAAGTTTTTGTCTCTTTTGGAAAATGCTGGCTTTACCAGTGCCTCTTGCGTTACGAGCACTGTATCAGCCTTTTGTAGTAAGATTTTATTTTTGTTTATATATATATCTTTGAGTACCTTTCATATTCAGGCTTTTTATGCAGTTCATTACAATAAGCCTCTTCCTGTCTGTAGAATGGAATATGGTTTGTGTTTGAATAATAATTTTTAACAAAATTGGAGAGGAAATAATGCTATGTGTAGTTGTAATGGGAGGAACTTGGAGTGCGTGCAACACCCTGGTTTCACCCAGTTTTAACATTCTCCTGTACAGCGTTGTGTGGATTTCAGGCTTTATTGTAGTCCACACTGATTTTGTAGTGAAGGACAAACTAATGACTGTGGCATTAATAACATGGTTGTGTGATCGTAGTTAAGATACAACATTTGTGAAGAGTTGCAGAGAGGCCGAGCGCTGTCACGGTGCGTTATGTCATCTGATGGGTTTGCTGATCAACGGGAAAAGTGTGAAATCAAGGGTAGAAGTTCTTAAACTGCATTTCCTTGGAAAACTGTTAAATAAATAGAGATTCCTGGGTGGGAAAGCAGCCATAGCCCGTATAGCTCTGTTCAGGAGCCAGAGTAGACAAGCCAAGCCAGACGAGCTTTCCATTTTCACTGAGTGCTGGGAAAGTGGGTTATAACTGATGCTGCTCGTATTTGCCACATTACCTCCAGCAGTAAAGCACTCCTTGAGGATTATAAAACACCGCTCGCTTTGGATGCGGAGGGAAGACTGCCACCTGCTGAACCAGTAACACCAGTTCTGTCTCTTCTGTGTTTTCCTTAGCGCAAACTGGAAGAGCTTTTACATCATTTTAAGGGTACTTTTTAACGCAACATTTTTTTTGGGGGGGTGGACGACACATGCATTTTTGACCTCAAAATAATCACATCAGTGTTGGAGTGATAAAAGAATACATCGTTAATAGAATTCTACTCAGAACTGAAATTAAAAAAAAAAAAATCTAAAATACGGTATCCTAGAATAAGGAAAGCTTATTTTAGGTGTCAGCTGTATTAGTAAGTGTAATAAAATAAGTAATATGGTCATCCACATTGATGATGATAAAACCTTTCATAACTACAAAATCTTCTCTTTTTGCTATCTGCCTGAATTACGTAATGCGTTTTAGTCACAATGATCACAAAAATGGACACCTCTGTTTCTATTGTTTTGTTTTAGATAAGATGGGAAAAAAACATCACACTGGGGGAGCCCCCAGGATTCTTGCATTCCTGGTGGTGGTAAGTATCAATTTTCTTTTGCTCGGGTTTTCAGATTATGTTGATTGCTAGTTCCAGCAGCTGGAGGCAAGAAATTCAGGTGAACGTTGTAGAAGGAATGTGAAGATGAGGATTGAGAAACATTTTCCTGTTAGGGAATGAGAGAACAGAAAATTAGATATAGAAAAAAATCCAGATAGCAGATATGGGAAAGGAAACATTGCATAGTGTATTGGTAAGAAGTCACCTTTGAAAGAAGATGGCCTGCAATTCTTTCTTCACCACCTTCCAGTAAATTGTGCTTGTAAGAGATCATTATATATATCTGCAATAATTACATTTGGAAAAAAAATAAATTGATATATATATATACAGAGACACTGCATATGGATGTGAGCCTCCTCAGTCTTCATTCCATGTTTTAGCCACGGGAATAGCATATGAAAGCAATTAGCTGAAGGCAAGCTACCAGCCTTTTTGTGAGGCAGTGTGCATTAGCCGGGCTTGGTGCTGCAGTGTTTGCATTTTCAGTTTCTCTGAGCTCGGGATATGGGTAGACGTGGGGTTGACTGGTAGTTTTTTATGCGTGATACCATTTGCTTGTATATGCTGGTGTGCAGAGACACATCAGTGTTTGTAGAATACCCATTTGAACACAACCCCAACTGATTGGTACATCTGCATGGAAGGTGGCATACTCTTCACTGACTTCTCTTTCATAGCTTTTAGCTGTGTGATGGAAGCCTGGCAAGGGGAACGTGTTCCTTGTATCTCTGTCTGCATTATCCTCAGTTTTGATCGTCTGCAGCAGAGTGCTCGCATTTTCCACAATTCCATATTACAGCGCTGGAGTAAGTGACAGAGGATTAAGTCTAAAACAATAAGGAAACACTACAGAACTCTAACACATTTTGTGGTTTTATTTGTTATAGCATACACATAATTTCATTCCAGAATCTTTTTGTGCATAGCTGAATAGTTGAGGGGGGAGACCAATGGGAGAACCAAAATTTCCTTTCACTATTCGTAAGCCAAGAACATACCCATCTATTTCCCACTCTTGTCCATAAACCTGTTTCTCTGGGAACTTCTGTTTAAAGCACAGTGTCGGACATTGGAAGGACTCCTGGGTTTCTCTCCGGCTTTTTATGTTATTGTGAATCTGTCCCTTCCTGTGCTTTGTGGAAGTTAATTGCAGCACGTGAAATGCAGAGCTTCAGTAATAAGCTTTGTAGCCTTAAACCTTGTATATTAGACTAGCTTCTTGGTTTATACTGTAGTGATATTAAAGGAATACAGCACTGCTTGCCTTGAATCAGATAACCGGACTTGATTCTTCATAAATGTGTTACAAAGCTAAATTCTTTCATAGAGGTAAGTGTTTTTCATCCTTTGGTGAGGAAGCGATATGTCTGTTTCTATATGTGAACATGCATGTGTGGTGTGTATATACTATAAATCTACACAAGTATTACAATGATTTTCTCACCATCTCTGTAACTTCTTAACTTGCAGCGTGTTTTGGGATCTCTACTGTGCAGCTCCAGAAAGACGAGAAACATGTGAACATTCAAGTGAAGCAAAAGCCTTTCACGACTACGTAAGTTTTGTGTGTCTTTACTACATTTTCATTAATGTTATGTATAAATGCGATAGGAAGTATTTCTACACTACAGAGGCTCAGAAATGCAGGTGTCCATCATACCTACGTAACTCTCAGTTTATGGGGACGCCTTAGAATTAGGACTTGTTAACTCTGTGATTACCCAGCACCATATGGAAAACCCCTGGAAGCCATCTCATAGGTCAAAGTGCTGTCCCCTGTGTTAATGCAGAATGAGGAATGTCCTTCTGTTGGCCCCGCCATGGACACATCAGGCTGGTCGCAAAGACATAGGGCAAGTGGAAGCACAGATATGTCCTGTCCACATGCCCGTGCTCTGTTAGTGCTAAAGAAAGCACTGTTCAGTAGATGGAATTGGTCACCTGGTTTCTGTCAGGACCATACTGACTTACAGTGTGATTGTTCTTCGGATAGTTTTGTATCCTGATTTTAGTATTTCTCATCAATGTAATAAACACTTAAACATCATAGAACAAGTCAAATGCAAAATCATCGAGTCCAAGAAAACAGGAGGAATAAAGGGCAAAAGTATTATGCTGGTTTCGATGCCTTTGAGACTTAGTTCAAAACACAGAAAGGAGATTGGCGGTGTTTTGCCTCCAAGGACTATTAATAAGAAAAGAAGAATTTAGAAACTAGGGCCCAAAACATTGCAACAGTTTCATTCTGCTTTCTCAATTTTCATAACATAAACACATCTCTACAAAAATGTGAAACTGCGTTCCAGGGTTAGGATGGAATCTGAGTTCTTCCTACTATGTCAGCTCCTCTCCATCTGGTGATTTCATTTTTCTGATGAAACACTTATGGGGCTGAGCACTCTGAGTTGGTCATTCCTCTGGGCCATTGATGTAGTCTAAAGAGGGAGTGTAACTCTCATGGTACAACTCTGAAACCACTTTCCTTGAGTGTTTTCCAGCTCTGCCAGAAGTACTGTCTAGTTACCGCAGAAGAGTATTTTTATAGATAAAGTTAGAATTAGACTGCCATAACCCAGTGTCGTACAAACACAAATTTGGAGAAATGGAAATGAATCAGCTAAGTGACCATTTTCCCTTTTCTGTTGTCATAAGCTGATAATGGCTGATAGTATGTGACCTAATGGTGATCTTGCCTTATTTGTAGTTAGCAAGGACTGTAGGTTGCAAATGCACCACCAACACAGTTAGAACTGTTGGTCACGTTTACTTACAGACCAATGCCACTTCAATACCCTCTTCTTGGTGTGTAACAGGTAACTGAGCGTGGACAGTTTTGCACACTCATGTCCAGGATATATTGATCACTAGTGAATTATTAATGAAAAATAAATGTCAGAGAGACGAAAAAAGTTATAAGGAAGTTCTCCAACTTGGTAAAGCACATTCCTCAAATTAAAATGAAGGAACTCTTGCAAGTACCGTTGCTGCAGTATTTTTTACCTGTTCTGTTTTAGATGTGCAATTGTTGGAAAAATATATTATTTCACTGTTGTTTTGAATTGTTGTTATTAGAGCAAGTTTTAACTCTCCACTGAAGGCAAAATAGTTTTACAGGAATAGTTATGACTGCATGGAATGACATTAGTGCGTTACATTTGTGGAGATCAGAATCCACAGTATGGCAGTTGACTTCAGTGGGGGACACGATGCTCTCAAAATATAATATGTGTACCAAAAGCCAAATATCTGAAACCTGAATAACAATGCTTTGAAATAATTTTGAAACAAAATGATCAGAGTGAATTTTCAGTGAAAAAGTACTTGGAAATCTAAAAAGGAGGCGAGTACACAATTCTTTATACTCATGAGTGTTTCACTGATCAGTAAGTTCACTATTGAACCTAGATCTAGAGTGGGTGAATCAAAATAATGTCAAATATAATGTTGTCTTAGTATCACTCTTCTACCATTTCTAACTTCTGCAGATCTTGGAATATTACATGGGCTTATTGCTCAGTTCTGTCTACATTGTGATGTGTATTGTCATAATTTAAAAAAACTGAGAAAATACTCAAATGACTTCTGTGTGTGATACAATTTTGTGATTGAATGTTTAAGTTACTGTATAAATAAAGTTGCGTTTGAAGGAAAAATAAAATGATGGTATGCTTCTATATGCACATCAGTCTGTGTTAAGACAGGATGGATGTTTATTTTAGAACAAATTCACCAGGTATTTCTAAAGCCCGTTCTATCAATCTTTTGAGGTGACAGGAAAAGCTAGCTTTGCATTATTTTTGTCACAGTTAAGATAAACTCATCTAATATCTAGCAAGGCTCATGGTGTTCCTTATCACCATCATGTCCTTTTTGCTTGGTAAGGCAGTCTGCATCATAAGTGCATTCTTTTAAAATCTTCCGTGTATTTAATATTTCATGAGCGTATTGTACGTTTATATTAAAGAACATGGTAAATCATTATAAAATACAGCCAAGCATAGTTCAGAGTAGAGGAAGGTGAACATCTATTAAGTGAAACCCTGACCCACATAGTGTTTAGCCAGTTGACTCCAGGGGGTTCAAAATTCTGTTGGCACTGAAGACCGTCAGAGAGCTGGTCACTGGAGTCTGGCTTTGTCATCAGGCTGAGGGGTCTGGTAAATCAAAACCCTGCTGTTAAATTGCAGGCCAAGTAATCGAGCATTTGTAGTTATACTGTCATATCTGAAAACAGTAATTCTCAAATACAAAAGGCACAGAAGCCTTGTTTACTAATTCACACTAGCGATTCAGAATTTTTTATTTGGTATGTATTCTACCTGACCTAAGAAAAATCATTCTTCCTGAAGGCGTGAGTGATCTGGTTAGACCATACGTGTCAAGTTTAACAGTAAGTAGGCTGAATTAGCTGAACCAATATCTCGTCTCTCTTTGCTTTTGCGAGGAGAGAAAGGTTTAAGAAAGTTTGGTTAGGAGGAATTGCATCTGATTTAACAATTTGTGAAATACTGCTGCCTTAGTCAACGCAGTTGCGAGTCAGTCTAGAGCACACACAAGTTGACTCAGGTTGACTCATAGATACAGAAAGACTTGGGTTTTTAAAGTTTACTTCAAGTTTTACAGTATCTTAACTGCAGCTGCAAAAATAATGCCATTTGATTTCCCTCCCTCTCCTCCTCAGACAATACTTTTTTGAGACACAAGGTTTATTTCTTTAGTTACTTTGGTATGAGATTTAATAATGTGTTTAGCTTTTAGCTGAATACAATTAAATAACTGCGCTGGACTTTATCCATCTGCAATATACTTGTGAGAGGAGACTAGGAGGATCCTTCTTGGACTGTCTATAGTGCTGTCCTGAAGAACTGCATATGGAGTTGCCTCTGATATCAACTCTGCCTAATCAAACAAACTGAATCTTAACCTGTGTGTGCCTACCAGCGTATGCCACTGAGTCTGTTCTTGACTATTTGTGTAAAAAAAAAAACCAGTAAACTCAAATTATTTTAGGTAACTATTAATTAAATTATCTGATACATACGTGTGTACAGGTTTGTTTGTATAATAGCATCCTTGTTCTGCAGAGAAAGGGTCTGGAAGTACTATTTGGATTGTGCTAATATAACTTCAGATTTTTATCGAGCTAGTGAGAGGAGAAGAATCTTTCATGTCTGACAGCAGGAACATGAAGTGACTCTCAAGGTGGAGGCTGTAACTGCTTGCAGTACTAACAATGTTCATCTTACTAAAAATCCAATAAATAGAAAAGCAAAGGCCTATTCTGACTTTAAAAAGATTTTTCAGTGATCATCCTGAGGTTAAGTATTTGCAGCTCCTCCATATTATCTAAAAGGGATTCTATTTTTATATTCTATTGAGACTTGCAATTGGAAATGTTTTCTTCTGAGCGAACAAGGTTCTGAACTCATTAGGTGCATCTATCTAATACATTTTAGGCTTGAAAAGACATGCATGTCAGGAAAGTGCGTGTGCTGTATCAGGGAGATAGGTCCTGGCCTTGAAGTTTCAACATAAATGATTTAGCATTAGAAATTTTTTACATTTCAGGTAACTCAGGAAAGAAAACTGGTGCTCTCTCACCTAGTCTATTAATATTGCAGGCCTTTCGGTAGGAGTAGCTTATCTGAAGGAGAAAACCCCCGTGTTTCTTCTCTAGAACCTATTACTTTTCCTGGACAAAAACCTCTCTGTTCTTTGAAGTCTTGTGAAAAAATTGTTTACATGGATGCTGCAAGACAAAATTTAGTCTTCACTGTAGAATGGGTTTTTCTTTCTTCGCAGTGTCCTAAGGAAGTTACTTCATCTCCCTAGTTAAGATCTCATTTCTCGGGATGTTGAACTGAGATCTTCTGTTGAGAGAAGTGGGTTCCAATGTGCGCCTTGTTCTTGCCTTCCTTCCACTTCTTTACAAGCTGAAAACATACAGGGTCAAAAGGGGAAATAAAACATAAACCTTGTGATTCCTTGGAGAAGAATGGATTTTAGCAGCACCCCTACCAATGAACTTCGGGCTGCTGCAAGCAACCGTTCTCCTCTTCCTCAGGCCTGGGCATTCGTTCACATCTCTGGAGCCTGGGTGGTACCTGAAAAGCCTTTTCTTACAAGATAATTTCAGTACATAACAATTAAGATATTTTTACAGTCCAGAAGTTCCTGTGCCTCTCTCACCCTCCTTACACTGCAAGTTCTTCCATGTGGTATCAGGGATGGAAGAACTTGTTTTATCAGTTGATACTCTCGCCTTCCTTAGCTCTTGCTACTATTGTCTTCTGCAGGCAGGTCTAGCCAGGGCAGCTTGTGCTTCTAGGTCCTCCCAGGTTTCTTGCTAAAAATTGGATTCTGGGTCTGGTTTCCAGCTGTCTGTTTCCACAGAGAATCCACCTTAACTGCTTCTGCTTAAAGTAAAATTCAAAACTAAAGCTCTCCCTCATCCCCAAGTGTGGAAGAGCAAGAGATGAGAGTACTCAGCGATTCAGAGATAATCTACAAAATGCTGAATTCAGTGACACTCATGGGATGAATGCCAAATTGTATTGCCATGAGATCGTGAAATATATGGCTCCATGAATGAGATCATCAGATTTTGGATCTCTGAGCAGTTGGTAGCCTTCCATTGCTGTCTTCTCTGTTTTCGAGGTTCTCCATGATCCCAAGGGCTGTCACTAAAAGTAGAGGTTCCCAGGCACAATTCTACGGGTAGGTGTGGTTTCCTTTGACTGAGAAATATGCGCGATACCCTCCATAGTTTGTGCTTGCCCTGCTTTACTCAGTAATGGTCAAGGACTGTTGTACCAAAACAAATGCTTCTGGTCTGAGTCACCTATTAATTCCTTACATTGGTTCTGCGAACTTGTAGAAGTCCTCTTACATGTTGACCAGTCATTAGTGTATCTGTAATTTCACCTTCAAAATACAATCTTCAGACATATGATTCTTCCTATTATGTAGATACTACCTATGTCCACCGGGTGAACAGGTTATTTCTTAAAACTAGAAAAAACTTGGTTCAAGTGGCCATAGCATCCTTTTTGCAAGTAATATTGAAATAACAAGCATCTCCTTCCATACAGTCATTGTTAAAACAATATCCATTGCTTTCTGTGTAAATAGCATTCATTTTTTAAGTATGAATGAACTGCCTTTCTTTGCTGCTCTTTTCATTCTGCGGACATCATGTCTCACTTCCCCGTGTTCAGGTACATGTTTAGTAGAATGCATTCCTAGATAGGAAAGCCAGGAGACCACCGAAGTCTGGCATTTGCTTCGAAATTCCATATCTGAACATGTTAGGTAAATCAATATGGTTAAAGATCGCACTGGTCTATTAAAAAAATTAACAATAAAACATATTTTTTGCAGAATACTCTGTTAATGTGTCTTACAAGGTGATAAATCCTTGGATTCTCATATGTGCAACCAAAAAGCTACAAATGTGAAAAATGTGGCACATGTTTAGAATTCTTATCTTCCTACGATTGTTGGTTTTGTAGGAGCACTAGCATCAGATGAGGTGAATGTCTTTATGGGAGGACAGTGCTTGTTGGAAGGTTTGGGGAGGACTGCGTGGTTCACAATCTGAGAGTCTTGTGTAATGGTACTGGCAGAATTGTACACAGGCAAACTTAACTTTTTCAATCTCTTCAGCTCCTTAATTTTATTGCTTAGTGATGTTCTTTAGTGCAATTGTCTGGAAAGGATTAATTAAAAGCACACTCCAGCCCGCAGGCAAAGTGGGCGTCACTTTCTGCAAAACTGCATCGACTCGTGTCAGGATTTGGTCCACATATTTGTAGTTGTATCTCAAAATGTTGCACTGTTATCTCCAAGACTGTGAAACTGATTCTGTTTTCACATATTTTCAAAGCTGAGAACTCCCTACATTCCTTGGGTTGTAGAGTATGCCTTTGCAGGAAGACATGGATTTATTTTCTTCTTCTTTCCTGTTAAGAAACCCCCAAGAGAATTCTCATTCTCACATTTCCATGAAGGAGGAAGATGTGCTTGTTCTGCTCTTACCATCCTCCTCCATCATTCCTTCCCATCAGTTATTGGATAATGATTAGATATGAACTGCTCTGTGTTGCGAATGTTAATTGTAAGCTCTGATAGATAAAAGTTTCTTACAGTCTACATAATGTTTTTTTCTCTTTATAGAGGTGATTTTACAGGTAAATTTGTGCTATGCTTCTGTTTTAATGTCAGGACTAAGCCATTTGTTTCATAGGGAAAAAGCAACATTTCCGCCCCAAAATTTTAACACTTCTCCTTTGACTGGAGATTTAATTTTCTTAGAATTTAGAAGTAAAATGGTTAATTAGTTTGAGTTAAGTGGAAGCCTGTGACAGTGTAAGGAACCACCATCTCCCTCGAAGGCAGTTTAGCTCCTCTTTCATGGCTCCCAGAGGGAGGCAGTGGACATGTTGAAAGAATGCCTCTTTTCTAGGAACCATTTTACGCTTCATTTTCATTGAAAACTATAGGAGATAACAGCCTTTCTAATGAGGGGAGGCTTTCTGGGAATGTTCTGTGCAAAAAATAGTATTTATTCAGAGTAGAGCACTAAAAAGACTTATATACACTATAAGTAAAACCATGGCAAATTTATGAAATGAGACAAAACTTTGTTTTCTTTTGCTTGAAGGAAAGAGGGAGTATGTGAGGATTCAACAAGTTGTGGGAGAAGTCAGTGGCTGAAGAGGTAAATGGGGAGTGCACAGGATGGGGAGAGGTCAGAATACTAAGGGAAGTGGCTGGAATGCCCAGGCTGCTTTGCAACATTGCACAATAGCTTAGTTTTTACAATATACAGGTAAAATCTGGTTTTAAGATTATTATTTTTTTAATGGTGATGGAGACACTGTTGAGTTATTAGATGCTTTAGTCCATAATAGATGTCTCCATTAGATACCTCCATTAGTTTATTTCTCCTTTCTGAAATCTAGGGCTGTCTTTATAATTAAGATAAAACCAAGGCACTTCTGAAGTTATGACATAAGTTATATTGCCTGGAAGAAGGCTCCACTGAAACTCCTCACCAGTTCGATGGAAATCCCAGAATACTGCAATTTTTTCTTTTCCTGCTTGGTTGTCCCGATGAGCAGTTGTTAACCATTTCTCAGACTGATGTTGCTAAATGTATCTTAGTGTAAAATTTCATGCAATAATCATGGTGTATTTGGAATTGAACTCTGCTGATATAAATTTTGATTTTTTTCCATTTGCTATAATGGATTATTTATGCTACGACAGTGAAAGCTGCATTACAGTTTAAGTTTTAAACTTTATAATTTGGAGTGAACTCAAAATGAAGGTTTCCATGGAGAGAGTGTATTTTTTATTTTACAAATGGAAGCATATGCACATTTCATGGCATGTGTTTTAATATTTCAATATATAAAATTGTAAACCTTGTGGATTTTAGACATAACCTCAAAAGCTGTAGAAACGTGGATTCTTTTGGATTTATTTTGCTTTTCAGAGTGAGAAGATACACTCTACTATGAGTTTAAGAAGCACGCACTGAGAAATGCCATGTTTCTAAACTTCTGTTTTAGTAGTTGTATTTAAAAACATGCACCACTGTTGATGTACAGATCTTTCTTATTCATTGCATAGCGTACGCATTATGTTTTCACAGCACTCCAGAAGTTGTAGCTTAGTAACATTGCAAATATTAAGTTGACTAACAAATGCTCTGAATTTAGAGTTCAGGATCTCCTGACATTAATATTTAACACTGATTGTGCGTAATGCATTACCTTAATAAAGCACCGAGCAAACATTTGATCAATAGAGAGCAAATGTTGGATTAAAGCCTCACAACAACCCACTGCACGCTCTTCCTCCCCCTCGGTATTCTCTCTTCTGATGCTTCATGTTCCGGATCAGGATTTTGTCTGATGTTTGTAATGCTCAACGATTTAGGTAGCATTCTATTAAATGTTTGCGTTTAGCAGTTCTGATTTAGGTAGTGGGATTTCTCTCTGAGCTCATTACGAGAGGGTAACGTGCAAACCCTGCAGAGGTGTGTGTGTGCACATCTGTATGTAGCTATACGTTTATCTCCGCCAGAAGAATGCAGTGCAAGGCAGTACTACATTGATGTAAAGCGGTTTTATTTTTCTGGTACCAGTATTTGGCTAAATTTAAGGTAGTTTGCCTAAATGTATTCTTCTTTAGCCTCATAAAAAGTAAAAGTGAAAGTGAGAGAGTAATTTCTGCACAATATGCCGAACACGGATTTTGTAATAAGCTTGACTGCTCTGTTAATACGTCTAAGTGACTCATTTCAGACTTGCTTAACACATGCCGGGAAAATCCAAAGACTTATAGCTTCCATCTGCTCTCTAATATGATGAAAGATGAATCCTGAAGATCACAAATTGCAGGAGACATGCAGCTCTTAAGAAGAACAGCTGAACAACAAATGCCTTATGAGAGGTGGTGAAAAATGAAGTAATGAGGAGGAAAGGCAGGCGAGCCTCTTGAGGGAACATGGATATCCATGGCTGACTACAACTGTCACATCCAAACATTACGCTAAATATGAAATGCGCATTATATAACACGAGTCACAGGGAACAGATAATAGTCTTTTTGAATTTTCTACCAAATTAATGCCATAATATTACAAGCAATTGTGCTAACATGTATTCTTGAGATGCACAGAATGGTTTTACTTGAGAAGAAATGTTGTACATGTCTCCATATTAGAATATCTGTTTTGCAAATGGGGTTTTGAAATCTTGTTTCTTGTTTTGAAATCTCTGCATTCTAAACTTAACCACTGGGAATATGGAAACCTTCAATGTATACAAATTGACCATGGCCTTCCTATGTATACTGTTGCAGAAAAAAAAGACAACATGCATGCATGTTTACCTAGAGAAAAATGGAGATTGTGGCATAATCAAGCACAATCAAAATTAAGCTTGACTTAAGGTGAAAATCTGCTTTGCACTTTGCATTGTAGCCAGTTCATTGTGACTCCTCCTTAAGAAGACATCTCCCTAGTGCTGTCACAGTAACATCCACAAACTGGATTTGTGCCAATTAGCGAGGATACCTATAACAAAACTCAAACGCAGCAGTCTGTAACCCATCAGAGGCTAATGTACCTTGCCAAGAAAGTAGCAGTCTGCATAATTCACACCAGAAGAGGTGCATGACCTGTCTAGTTTACTCTTGACATCGGAAAAGAAAGACAAAGCTCTTTATAAGGTGTATGATAAATATTAAGTTCTGAGCCATAAAGAATCTGGAAAACATTTTCCAGTTCTGCTTTCAGATCCCATTTCCGTAAATGTACTGCAAAACTGAAATTTTAGCCTATGAAATGTACAAAGTTCTTAACTATAGAATAGTTAAGGAAATATAATCCATGAGATGAGTTTTAATGCCTTTTCTGTTTTAAGAGAGAGTCAGAAGAGTACGCAGATAGTGTAGATGTGTATAGCAGAGTATGATGTTACACTCCATAAATCAATTTTACACAAGTAAGACTTGCAGTGAGATTTGTAAAGGCAGACACTTGAATCCCTGTGGAGCGTGACCTCATTGACTTCATCACAGATCTACACAGATGTTACAATCTGCCTGTACAGGTTTGATGGCAGGATCAGGGACTTTGGCCCTAATCTGGCAAGCAATTTCACGGTTGAGTAGCATTATATGTGTGAATACTCTTGTTAAAGTCACATATATGTTTGCAATATCAGGATCATAGGAAACTGTATGAACACAGTGGGTTATTCTTTTTTAATGTCCAATTTTAGGCTTATTTCTCAATATAGAAACCAATCATTAGTTTATTTAGTCTGTTTTTTTCTGAACATTTGTGTGAAAAGAGACCCTTTTCTGACTCTCTCATGAAGAAAGTCTCAAAATCTATGCTTATAAGGACAAAAGTGCTGAAGATGGGTTCCCTGGACAACTCCTGTATATCACTGCAGAAAGCTTTTTACTCTGTCCTTGCACTTAATAATATTTTGTTTATTTTCCCATTGTTTTCATGGTTGTTACATTATTTTGTGTACAGCAGCGTGTTTTCTGACTCCCATTGCCAACTGCTTTATTTCTCTTGCTTGAGCTGCTTTCCTCCCATTGTCGTGTGGTGAACTTGGACTGGGGACGGAAGGATCACAAGAGCGTAGCTCCAACCACTGTTGAGTCAATCCAGCTGCTCTCTTGGCTTCCACTCGTTTAGAACAGTTTACTTTCTGCTAGTTGGATAGTTTAATTTAACATTTGCAGTAACTGCCCTTCTCTCTTGAAACATAAACAAAATTAAAAATAAACATCCTCCTACCAGCTGTTCTGTCTCGTGCTGTGCGATGGCCATCCCTCAAGCGTTTTTGGGGTCTTCTGTCCTCCTTGATGTTGGAGATAAAGATGCTTCCTCTCACCGTCTGTGGGGAAACCTTTTCCTCTAGCATTAAGAAGGAAGTTTTGGATCCGTCAGCATCTCGGGTTTCTCCATTCCCTTTGTGGGTGGCCTTTCTTGGTGCCTGGCTATGGTGGTGTCCTGGAGCTTGGCTACTTCCATTAGCTACCTGAATATTGTTAGTTCTTGGAGACTTAATGTACCGCCATGGATATTCAGTCTGAGCTTTGATACAAAGCTTCTTCGTGTTTTGTCAGGTTTGAGTTTTAATCCTGTGTCATTTCAACAGTGAGGCACATAGGCAAAATCGTTATTTCCTTTTCCTCTTAATAGGTAAAAAGGGAGCTCCTTCTCATCCCTGCTGTCTTTTGTGATAATCTGCAGAATTTCTTCATCCTGGAACAAAATTGGTATTGTTAATTTTTTTTGCAGCACCACAGTATGTGGAGGGTTTTGTTGAAGCTTCTGTTCTCTGAATCATGTTTCTTAAATTGCACAAGGGACTAAGCTTTCACTGTTTTTTTAAAATATCTTTTTTAGTCTGCTTGATTGCTTAGAAAACATGACCTGAGTGAATGATGGAAAATTATTAGGTACCAAAAAAAGACATAACCCCAGTAAAGTTGTCATCACTTATAATCAGTTTCCTGAAATCCAAGTTAGCACAAGAAAATAGTATTGAAGGTGCATCCAAGAGGGTGATTTCAAAAGAGTCTTGAATCTGGGCAGGAACAGCCCCACGTTCCAGTACAGATTGGGGAACGACCTGTTGTAGAGCAGTATAGGGGAAATGGACCTGGGGGTCCTGGTGGACAGCAGGATGGCCATGAGCCAGCACTGGGCCCTTGTGGCCAGGAAGGCCAATGGTACCTGGGGTGGATTAGAAGGGGGTGGTCAGTAGGTCAGAGAGGTTCTCCTGCCCCTCTAGTCTGCTCTGGTGAGACCACATCTGGAATATTGTGTCCAGTTGTAGCCCTTCAGTTCCAGAAGGACAGGGAACTGCTGCAGAGAGTCCAGCGTAGGGCAACCAAGATGCTGAAGGGAGTGGAGCATCTCCCGTGTGAGGAAAGGCTGAGGGAGCTGGGGCTCTTTAGTTTGGAGGAGACTGAGGAGTGTTTACAAATATACAAAGGGTGAGTGTCACGAGGATGGAGCCAGGCTCTTCTCGGTGACAAACAATGGTAGGACAAGGGGTAATGGGTTTAAGCTGGAACACAAGAGGTTCCACTTAAATTGGAGAAGAAACTTCTTCTCAGTGAGGGTGCCAGAGCCTGGCCCAGGCTGCCCAGGGAGGTTGTGGAGTCTCCTTCTCTGCAGACACTCAAACCCACCTGGACACCTTCCTGTGTAACCTCATCTGGGTGTTCCTGCTCCGGCGCGGGATTGCACTGGATGAGCTTTCGAGGTCCCTTCCAATCCCTGGCATTCTATGATTCTATGATGATAGGATTTTCATGTTCTACTCTGTTACTGGATGTCTTCTCATCCCATAGTGATAGTTCTAGAACCTCTATAATTAATAAATTTACATTTTAAAATTACAACTAAAGTACACAAACAAGTGTAACTTTCAGTTTTCTTACAATATGTCTAATAATTTTATAAAGTGGAATCTGCAGTTTAAGATATTTTTTTAAATCTATTCCTAGTGACTTAAAGTTTTCTTTAAGCTGAATTGTTTGTCCAAGGTGTCTGCTAAAGGTTGAACTCTTTTTCCCCAGTACCTTTAAGCAGAAATGGCTCTCTGAGGGTTTACAGATGTATATCTAGATCGATGGGTGGACAGAACGAGAGGACAAATGATTGAATAGCACTGTTCCTTTGGTGGTACTGTTGCATTTCATTGTGGGAGAAGAAATGGATGAGGTAGCTCACCTACCATGGCAAAGCAGTCTTTGATTATATGATGTTTCTGCCTACTGGATGCATTATTAGAAGCGACATCGCTGTTTTGTAAATGAGGCAAATACTGTATTTGTGAATATCATCCTTGTGATCAGTATGTTTCTCCTTTACCACCCTCTTATACTACAAGAGGAATGTGTAGCCCAGTCCATCTGCAGAGCAAGGATCCCACATGAAAAAAACAACCAACCTGTGCATGATCATGTAGTTACTGAGCGATTCACCGCACTTACGAGAGGTTTTTAGAGGAAGAGTGGAGATTTGACACCCCCGGCAGCTGTTGGAGGAAAGTGGTGGTCACCACTACCCTTCCAGCTGAGCGTCTGCTGGAGTTCTGCTGGGGAATGCCTGGTTTCTGGAGCTGAGACAACCTGCAGCCCAACCACCGAACTGCAGAGCCACTGAAAACAGGCACTTCTGGAAATAAAAAAGAAGGTTTAACAACTACAAACTTGGGTTTTAAAAGAGGCTGTGCTAGCAGGTAAACATCTTTCAAGCCATGTGGTGGCAGAGCTGGATTTTTCTAGGAGGTGTTTTTTTATTAAATACCTATGTTCAGCTATGTTGTATTTAAATCCTGTGGTAGGCACACAAATTATGTTGTGTGGATCCTTCAAATCGTTCCCAAAGACCCTCTTTGACTCTACTGCAGTCTTCAAAGCGTTTGTCAATGACAATTTGGGTTAGTCCATGTTTCTGTGGATTAGACAGCCCTTATAAATGGTGCATTTAATGTTGAGTGGCCCGTGACTTAAAAACGTCAAAATAAATGGAAAAGAAAAAATTACCATCTTGATATGTTTATTTTGTACTTTCTTCGTAATTTGTCAACTACCCAACATGCAAAATAAATCAATCTTAAGAAAATAAACAGGTAGTTGAATGACAATACAGGTGTTGCAATGCGCTTCAGCTTCCCCAGCCGTTGTGTTATTGTGAGCCACAGGGGATTGATTTTAACAAGACTCACGTCTCCTGTTCTTGGGAGCGGGATTTTGTGTAACTGGCCGCTGCGGGTTCAGACCCAGTGCTGGCAGAAAGAGCAGATCATGATTTGTTTGTAACCTTAACTGGAAACGGCTCGTTACCATCTAGCCTAAGTTTGAATGATGGTTAAAACTTTTGGTTTTGTTACGTGCCTTAAAAATATGTTTAAAGAGAGCAGGAGCTGAAGGAGGTAGTAATTTGGGCTCTGATGATTTTGATACTGTGAATTAAATCTCAGCTGTGCGTGCCTAACGATTGCCTACAATTTCTTGCTAATATAGGTAGTCTGGGTTTTTGTTGTTGTGTTGTTATTTTTTTTTCATTTTCTTATTTTTATTTTCTTTTTTTCCTTCAAAAACTCTGGAGTACACAGCAGCTTCTGTTGAAATGAGATCACCTCGAGGGTGCTCTGGCTGTCGTGAATCAGGCTGCCCATGTAAGAGTCTGCGTGCATTAGGATACTCATCCTTGTAAATCTCAGGCTTTATTGTTTCAGGCTATGGCTCAGTTCATACATGTGTCTGTATTAATATCCTTGTTCTTTACAAACAGGCATTTTTTTGCTATGGAGGTAATGCTGGATTAACCGAAAGGACTCTGTAAACCCATCAGGTAAAAGACATGGTGTACTCTGCCAGGAACTTCCTGGTTTAAAAAAGTTATAGTAAAACATTAAGTCAGATGCCTGTTCTCTTCTTAGATTACTCACAGTTGTCAGAATTTCAGGTTGAGACCAAAGGAAATACTTCAAGAAACAGATCGTCAAACTTTTACATACTGGATTTCCTATTTATTACTGACTAGAAGTCGTGTCAGAAAATGTGTTCCAACTTTATTAAATGGGGGCTGGCAGAAGTTGCAGTTGTTGAGAATACTGCCTTGGTAGTAGCAGAAACTGAACTATTGATTCTGTGTGTGTTGTAAGGAATTGCACACAACCATTACCCAAATGTGTATATTATGTCTTCTCCTGGAAGAAGAATTGTGTCAGTGAAAATTGCCTTTTTATAGTAATATCTGTGTTATGTCTTTGCTGAATAAACAAACCATGGAGCTATTCAACCTGCAGAACTCAAATGCGTCCATTTTTGTGTTGCGGATAATGCATCTTACTTGAACATTTTAAAACACATGGAGTTGCGGTTGGTAAGGTTCTCCAGGGTGCTTATTTCATTTCCTATGACACTGAATCTGCCCATCCTTAAACTTTCTTTTGGATGGGCTCTAACTCTTTCCTTTGCTGAAGGATTGTTACCTATGACTGTCTACTCTTTCAGAGATGTCAGGCCTTATAGGCCGGGTGCCTTTTGCTCTTATGCAAAACTTTCCTGTTTTCCTTGTTGGAGGCACAGGGTTGTTTATGGTTTGTCTCTTCAGGGGTGGATGCACAGTGTTTGGACTCTCTGTAGGTTCTGGAAAACAAGCTCTTTTGGCTTGCCTAAGAATGTATGTATCTAGACAAAATTAGTCTTCTTGCATACTTCTAGCTCAGTGTCTTCCTTTCTGGAGCTTTCCGGATGTTGAGGATTCTTTGCCGTCCATAGGAGTTGTCCATCCATCCATCCATCCATCCATCCATCCATCCATCCATCCATCCATCCATCCGTCGTGCTCTGTTCCTAATGTGTATCTCTTCCTCATCTGTTCTGTGCTCATGCTGCATGACTCTGCTCTGAGAGCAAACCCCTGGTTCTCCTGTGATATGTTCCTTGCATCTTTGTGTCTCTTTTCCTTTCGTCCTCAGATTTCTATCCTGATTTTATTGTCTGCTTAGTGTTTTGAGGCCCCAGTGGTGATACTTGATTCCTCTGGTTGTCTTCAGCAGAAATTCAGGTGCCCCAAGAGACAAAATACTGTTGGAGTTGTTTCTTACAGTGTGACTTCCGTGGAAGATACAAAGGCTTGGCAAACCTGTACTGGTCCTGGTTTTCAAGTCATGAATATGTAGTAAATAAAAGTATTTTACTTGAAAATCTCCAAACATACTCATTTCTGTAGAAGAAATAATTCCAAAGTTTCTTATGTGTTCCTATCACAGGTGTGTTCTAAAGCCTCCTGAAGTTTTCCCTGTAATTTTAGCTGAAATTTTAGTGCTTCTTGCATTTGAGCGTGCTTCCTTAGTATGAAAGAGAAGGAAGTTTTAAACCTAATGCCTGTGATAGCTCTAGCAAGCATTTGGCTGTTCTGTAAAAAGGCATTTCCATACCAGTTAAACTGTATTGCACAAATTGCCAGAGTGAAATGGAGAAGTGTGATTGTCGAATGTCTAAACTCGATGTTCTGATTTCTAAGTCTTCTATGACGTGTTTACAGTATTTGAGCGTAACTTTGCCACAATCTTGCTATGAGTATCTTCCAAGGGTGTATGTGGAGCTGAGCTGTGTAGGCCAGTTCCATGCTCCAGATGGGCTGTGAGGATCCATCTCATGAGGAACCAGCACGGAGCCCCCCAAAGCATCATTAGACAGGGGGTAGCAAATCTGACATTGGGAGATTTGGACACAGAAAAGGAGGAGGGGCTGGGGAGATTATAGTTATTTATCGTGGGGCAATTTTCTCTCTTTATCTCTTCCTGCATGCAGCTTTTTTAAATGCTTAGGAGATCACTGAGGTAAAAGAGCTTGAGGAGAAGACTTGTGCAACTTACCATCTAAAGCATTTCTGAAATAAAATTATTTCTTTGGTTATTACCTCATATTGTAGCCCTGGAGGTGTTTAATTATCTAACCTTTCCTTCTGTGAATTGCTGAGTACATGGCCCTGTTATTTAACCGCTGAGCCCCCCGTGCCAGGGCAGTTCTGCAGCTGCAGCCCGGTGTAGTTCCCACTCTGTCCTTGTGTGCTGCTGTCAACACTGTCATCTTGATTATTTTGGGGAAATCAGTCAAATACCTGTCTCTGGAGCTGCCATTTTTGTGTTTGTTCTTGGATCTATCAGCAGGAGGTGGTAGAAATTGCCTCTTACTTTGGGGCTTACGAAATACACAATTTCTGATACCCTAGGGTCTGTCAACTTCTGGTCTCGACGTGTGTGTAGAAATAACATACGTTATTTGAAAATACCAGTCCATTAGCACAGTTTTCCACTAACTACTAACTTTAGCTTGGTTTAGCTTTTCATTGTATCACTTAAGGGATATTTAAAAATGGTGAAAAAAGTGGTGCACTGAGCAGGAGTTTTAATGTGTGTTAGTACATAAGTAGTTCCAAACTTTAACTTTAGCAGGCCTGCTTCAGGTCTATTTTACTTTAAAAGAATCATTTTCACTGAATGTGTTTTCAAATATGTAAGTGGAAGAACACTAAAGAAGGCTCCATAATCACAAAAAAAAGCCCAATATCTTTTCCTTTATATTTTATTTGTTTTAAAAATAAATAGAAGTGATGGACTAAAACAAAATTGTGTTTGCTTAATATTAATGTTGTTGTGTAAACCATAAGTGCTAAAGTGAGAAGAGTGTTATGTAAAGCTCAGAATTAGGCTGTTGGTTCAGATTTAACTATCTAGCAGAAGTTACATGAGTTGCTTTTGGTTCCCTTGATTTTAGTGAAGCACTGGAATATGGTGATTACAGATCAGTGAAAAAGACATTTTAAACGATGCTTTGGAATACACAGACAAAGGTGACCACTCTGAGCACTCTTCTTTGTGAATGCATGTAATAAATAAGCTGAGACACAGATTCTTCTTTTACCTGTGTTTTCCTTGTGTGTTTAGCAGTGTTAGATCTCTGCATTTATTTAACTGTGTTTGAGATTTGAATCTTGGCTTCTTTGAAGCTATTTTAGGGTAGGTCAGTTAATACTTTTATGTCTCATCGCCCTGTTGAGTGACGTAACCAACCGTTTTTTTCATAAGCCACCGAGTATCAGGCCGGTGACACCACCTTGCAGGCACAACTAACATTGCTCAAATTGAACCTGCGCTCTGGGGGCTTTGCACAACAGAATAAGTCGCTTGAGCTTGCTGATTCTGTTTTTAAAGTTGTATTTCCACTATCTGTATGGGTATTTAGTGTCTTGTGTAAAAACGGTCTGAAGTGTTGCTCTGTGAAGAGCACTCAGATGTCTGGCTCAAAACTGGCTATCAGCCTTAACAAATTATGCAATTTTTTCTTGCTAGTCTTTTTTCCTCCTCTTTTTCTCAACCCACTGTCAACCACTGTTCTGGTAATCTCCCACTGTTATGTGATTTTGCTGCTTTCCTTTTTTTTCCCCCTTTTAATTGGAACATCTTTAACATTCCCTTTGGTTCACAACTGCTATAAGCAAAGATGCAGCCCTGCGTATTTCTTTGTGGCGTGTTACACTTTCCCTCCAAACTCCCAGCATTACTGACTGTTTCAGAAAACAGCATTGATTCCTGACACACCAAGACCTCTGCTTTAATTTTTAATCCTGGCCTGACAGGCATTCAGATTTGTTGCCTGTAACTGCACTAGAATCAACATATTGCGTATGTTTGATGAAGCATAGAATTGGTTCAAGTCTCGTTTCCAGTTACTTGGTTTCTAAATGTGCTCTTTTGGGACCTAAGCAGTGTTATCAATATTCTTTGTTCTAGTTGCTCAGCCGTTTGCAGCTTAATATTGTTAAGGGGCTTTTTTATTGCAGCAGCTGTTTAAGTTAAACCTTTCTTGGAGTGGAAGAAATTTAGAAATGGGCCCCATATCCAGTGTGAAACTGTGGAAAATGTTTTTATTCTCATTTCTATCCTAGGCACAGATTAAGTACAACCATGTTCTTTACAGTTTGTTTTCATCTGTGGACTTCTTGGTAGCTTTTTAATTGAGCAACAACCCCAAAATTAATTAATTCACCATTTTATCAAGAAAGTTATATCTGTTGCTTCAAGTAGCTGAAATTTTTTTCCTGTATTTGAGTTCTTCCTGTGCTTTTTGTCCTTTTATTTCTGGAGATATGCAGTTAGCTCATGCTGTGTCCCTACAGTACTCTGTTTCAGATGCAAAGTAAAATGCTGAATTGTGTTGAGTAGCTCAGATACTGCCATTACTTTTGCACTGAGTTCTGGAACTAAGCTTTCATCTACTCTTTGGTATAAACCCCTTTTACTTATTAGGTTTTATTGTATATGTACATGGTCCTGCAACAGTGCTCCTACCATGAAGTCTAATATGTAAACATTTTTAAATTGTTGCTCTCCAGCAAAATCTGATTTCTTGTACTATGGCAAAATTCTTGAGAATTTCAGGAGGATGAAGGAGTAACTAAGGACTGAAGTTGTCAGGATTGGGTTAATTTGCACGTCTGCTAATTTAATACCACCATAGTGGGGGTCTGGAGAGTCTGCTGCAAGACTGTATGAGGACTGGGAGGTTTCAGAAAAGACTGCAGTTTAGACTCCCAGAAAACTGATCAAAATCTAAGACAAAATTTTCTACAGAATGAGTAATGCCATTGTGTAGTCATCTTCTTAAAAAGAAAAATGGTCTTTGCTGCAGCCAAACTTAAATTTTCGAAGTGATAATTGAAAAAGTAATCTTTGAAGGAAGTTCTTGATAGCATTTTTTTTCCTTAAATTTTTTGAAGTTTATTATGGCTGCTGGATTGCACTACATTGACACTGGAATTAGAGCTGCAATATTTATAAATACATATATGTAAATATATATCTGACGAATGCAGGCGTTACAGCCTATGTCTCGAAATGGAGCTGTCTCTAATTTCAGTATTTAATTGGTGAAATAATGGTGTCAAGCGTATATCTTTCAGCACTATTTGTGTTGAAAACAATTACATGTTGCAGGATTTGTATTATATTACTGCTCCTAATGATCGCTGAAGGAGGAGGCACATGTTTAAGCCTGCAACTGTGTGGTTGATGTGAGCAGGAGCTGCGTGAATGTTGACATGCTGGTATGTAAAACTGAACACTGAAAAATCACTAGTCTTGTTGAGAACTTGTAATGAGTACTGGATCAAAACCAGTTGCAGATGAAGGGACCAGTAGCTTGGGCATGCAGAAATACCTTGTAAGCCTCCCGTTCTACATATATATGCTCTACACCATTGGGAAGCTGGGATTCCCTAAATCAAAGGGATGATTTCCCGCAGATAGTTAATATTTTAAGGTAATTAACATTTCAGTTTTCTGCACGCTCACCCATAATTTCTTTTTTTATTTTCCTGGTCTGAAAGCGAGACTAAGCCTGTCAAATCCCCCACAAATTCTGCTCGGCCAGAGCAAACAGTGCAGGTCCTGACCCCTGTTTGTTCTGACTCCTGGGTTTATCCTCCTCTAACCAGATATTTGAACAGAGCTCTTAGGTAAACTGTGCTGTCCTCCCTTTTCTTTTCCCACCCCCCTACCAAGTGCTGGCCCTGGCCGTCTCCCAGCATCCGCTTCCTCCAGTCCTGCTCTCGTGTAGCACGGTATCTCTGGCGGAAATCCTGTGACCAGCCCGACTTCCTTTTGATACAGATTTTTCTCTCTCTTTCCCCCCTGCCCCCCCAGCTCTGCCATCTTTAAACAACTTTGTACTCGGACGTAGTGAGATCCCGTACTTGCCATCTCATTTGGCTCTTCTCTGACTTTGGATCCCTGCTGAAGTCTTTGGCTTCTCTCTCCCATCCTCACTGTATAATCCCACTTTTTAAAAATAATACAGTAATAGCCTAATAACATATAATGTGACCTCAGTAATAGCCTAATAACATATAGTATGACCTTTACCCTCCTTAGATTTGCCTTTCCTTTCGCCCTTTCCTTGTTCAGTTTTATTCTGTCACAGATTCAGGAGGGGTTTTAGCTCTCCTTCTGCTTGTCCCCATCTTTCAGTTCTGTTCCCTTTGCATAATCCTTTACCTTCCTCTTCTTAATCTCCATTCCCACCTGATCTTTAACTGAAGTTTTTCAGTCCCTCTCAGCTTTATAATAAACACAAAAGTCTTGATTCCCTTCTCCTTGAGCCACATTGTGACCTTCCACCAGCTTTTCATCTCTCACTGCATGCATATGGGGTGCATCTCCTTCAGACATGTGAGAGACCTTCTCCAATCCGGATTTCGCCTGTTACGTTAAAGTGAAGTGGGAGTCTTGACCCACTCTTGATTTGATTCAACTTGGCCCTTTCAATGCAGTTAATTACGTGGCTTCTCACCTCATTCATCTCCTGTCTTCCCAGATGCTCTCTCAGTGTTTCCCTATGGTGGCTTTTCCTCATCTTTTTGCCACCTTTTTCTCCTTTTGCCAGCTTTCTGCCCTTTTTCGTCTCAGTATATTTTCTCCTACTTCAGTTTTAAACACAAACTCAGCTAGATCTTTATAACTACCGATTTATGTGAGTTTGTTTGTTTGTTTGTTTTTTTCCAAATCAACACCCTTGCTTTTCTCTTCTACCTTTCCAAGCTCATTTTGACTGAAATGAGGACGTAAGAGTATCCTCTGTTTCTCTCTTCCGTCTTCTTCTTTGACTGCATGAAGCAATAGACTTGGCCCTCAGGTTTGTAAACTTGGTGTCCTCTTTGCCTTGTTCTTATCATAACCAGCTGCACTTTGAGATCTGCAAGTATTTTCCAGTTAAGGTATATATGCTCATTCTTGTATTTCTGTACAGCTAAAACTATTGTCTCTGTGTTTAACCAGTATCTTGATTATAGAACTATGCTTTTCTTTGGCCTTGCAAAATCTGGGTTTGCTATACTAGTATTCATCCACAATGCTTTTGTAAAGATCATTTTTCTAACTTGCTGCTCACTCTCTTTGCTACACACCCCTGGTTTCCAGTTCTGTTTACTTCCATTCCTTTCAGAGATCACACTCTTCTGTTACCATTTACTAATCAAACGTTCATTACCTGCCTTAGTATTGGTTTTGCCCTTCCTGCACAGGTATTCAAACAAGCACTTTAGTGCTTTTGCTTTGTGTTTAACAGAAGTTCTCTCCATAGCCTCAGACTTACCTTGTTACCATTCTTCAGGTTAATCCCTAAAACTTGGCTTTAGTGTGCGACCTATGCTATGCTTTGGTTTTGTTTTGTTTTGTTTTTTTCATGAAGATTGGGGAAATGAACTGCAAATTTTCTTTGTCTGCTGCCAAGGTGGTGGTCCACATTGTCTGATTTTTCCCTTGAGTCCTCCTAGTTCTCTGTATCAATCTGTTTATAGTCCTAGCTGTTATGGTAGCTGAAAAACTAATAGTGACAGTATTTCTCTGACATTTTAATGATTTTTGCCTTATTTTGGGAACACCAATTTTGGACTTCTTCAGAACCAGTCATACTTAGAGACGTATAGGAAGAATACGTTCTGCTGGGGGCAATGCAGTCATCTTTATATTTGCTATTGCAAAAAAATAGTTCTGGTCTTAGTGTGACATTGTAGAGGATGACTTGACATGCAGTGTTTGAACGGACTTTTCTCGCAGAACTTCCAGTCCAGGTGGGCTCTGTTCTACACGAGCTTCTGAGCTGCCGCTCTGTCCCCTGGGGACAAGCCTAATACAGACACCTCAACCTTCCCCACCACCAGAGAAAGGCTTTAAGATACTGTGGAGAGGGACAGGACTTGAGAAACAAATAAACTTAGGGTACACGGTGTCCCAAAAAGTAAATAGTGAAGTGCTCCTCATTTTGCCATCCGCAGTGACTGAGTGAGGCACAATAGAAAAGTCTTTAAAAAGCGTTCCTTTTGTTCTCTTTCCTTCATACGTACAAATTGACGAAGAAGTTTTTTAAAAACATATCTGATTTAACTTATTAAATGTAATTTTCTTCTCTTTACTACTCAAGTTGAAGATGGAATTACGTATGAGAAATTTGAGACCAGAATCAATTCCGGCATTTGTTATTAGATGCAAGATGACTTGCCCCTGTGTGTATGATACCTTGGTATCTACTGATTACAGGGCTAGCAAGGACAGACTTAGTGGCCAGAAATGTTACAGTGACCTCCAGGCCATTCTGTAGCTATGTGTAGGCAAGAGGCTATTTTAGTTATTTATTTTTCACGTCTGAGCTATTCCCTGTCCCCAAAGTCTTTCCTTAAATTTTAAAATATGTCACATGTATGTCAGAGAGCTGCATAAACAACTGAAAAAAATGATTAAGTAAGGAATGATGATTGTTTGGGTAGGGTCAGACTAATGGCAAGGCTAAAACCTTTGGACAGAATTATAGATAACAAAATTGTTCTTTATATTTAAACCTGAACAGTATGTACCATTTTCCATTCATGCAGGAAAATACATATTTTTTCCAGATATACATAGCTCTGTTACTTGCAAATATTCAGGCCTTGTAATTGATAATGTCATAGGCAGCAGATGTGGGCGAGTAAGAAAGCTGGTAATTCTGAGAGGGAGATTTGCAGTACTGCAGCTACTTAGGCTGGAGAATGAATAAGGCTGGATCACCAAAGATGGTACATGGAAAATGCATATACCAGCAAGTCAGTTTAAAATAAATCAGAGGAGTCAAGGACATACTACATTATATTAGTTGTTTGAGGTTTTTTTAATACTGAATTCTCGAACAACAAATCTTCAGAAGTAGAGGTGTGATCATTAGGTTTTTTTAATAATTCAAACAATAGTTTTGAAAATGAGGTACAAACCCCCAAAAAGTATAAATTATAGGGATAGAATTAGACAACTATAGAGAAAAAGTTGAGAGAATGATACAAACCTAAGTGGAGATGGTTTTATGACTATTGTCATACTTGACTTTGAACAGTGCAATTTTTGCTGTTACTCAAAATGCTGTTTGTATCAGGAACTTGCTTATGAATTCACTGCTCTGTGCCATGTGGTTCAAATTTGGTAGCAAAATCATTCTGGAATTCCAGATTAATTTATGTTGTGATTTAGCCACTTTTCTCTTCTTAATACTGTTTTTTCCAGACTTCTCAGAGGAAGTCTTCTAAGTGTAATTAACAAAGATTACTCTTAAATGCATTAGATTTTTATTTCTGAATTTCATGGCATTTGAATTCACCAGTCTTCCTTCAGTTCATCCTTTGCAGCTGCAAGTGCTCTGACTATAAATTAGTTAAATTGGTCTCAGTCTAGAGGAACAAACTTTCTCCTCTTTCTCCTTCAACTTTGCCTGCCATTTATACCAATTCCAGGCAGAGGAAGCGAGATGATCTCTTATCTCCCAAGAATGTAAACAGACCCACAATCAACCTCTTGTCATCTCCCTTCAAACACAGCTTCAGTGTGTCGAAAACTTTGCTGTGTCAATGTAAAAAGAGGTGCCACAAAACATTAACATTAGTTTGGTTTGTCCTTGCTTTACAATAAGGATAGTGATAGGAAGACTAATCCATCTTACTTAGGAGGGAGAAGTTGGAAAGAAGGATTTTTTAAAAGTATATAGTTGAAATGCCTCCTAAAGCAAGTCTAAAAACCAAAGAAAAATAAAAAATAATGCCAAACACGAGGAATTTGGAGCATGTGCATCTCTTCCTCTCTCATCTGCAGGAGAAGGAGAGTTCTCAGAATTGGGTCTGGATAGATCTAAGGAAGAAATTCAGGAAGGATTATTCCCCTAGGGTGTACATGTTTGTTTTTTAAAACAATGATTGAGTTATTTTAATACCCTGGATGTTCATCCTCATGTGCAGCACAGGAAAAAAAAGAATAAACAAAGGAGAAAATATTTTCCATTCAACAGCATTAAAAAAAGCCAAACTTCTATCCCTCTCTATGCAGATTTAGGAGACCTTGGCTGAGTAGAATAGGGACACAATAATAGAAAAATCCAAAATTTATATAATTAAAAGAAAAGATTATTTGACTGTGGCTTTAACATCTTCAGTTAACCATGATACAACTTGAAATTAAATTCTCATCCAGAAGTTCAACTAGTAGATGGTTGTGCCTGCAAAAATACTACTATATCTAAGGGAGAGTGTTCATGTCCTCTTCGATGGTAATTTCACACTGAACAGGGGATCCCAAGTAAAGCAATTTCCCTTCCTCAGGAGGGGAGACTTGAACATGTATTTTAATTTTATTTTTTTTCTTGTGACTCCCTGTTCACTAGTGAGTTTGTTGCAGTTGATTTTGTGTCCTGGAGGTCAAAGAGACCTTGGTATTTAGTACGCTGTATGTTGTAAGTAGTGCCAAGCCTGACGTGGTGAGGCCAGCAAGAGAATCCCAAATGGAACTGTTGTGTGCAGTTTCTAAATACTCAGCTGCAGAGCTATGAACTAAATAGTAGATGTAAATTGAGCTTCGTCTTTTTTTTTTTTTCCCAAACAGTGAAGGAGTAGACAAATAATGTTTTTTCTAAAGAACAAAGAAAAAAAAATAAATAGGTTTTGTGCTTTCTGTTAAGCTTTACAGGAAGGCACATCGGTAAGAGGACATAGACAACAAGTTGGATGCTTCTGTGGTCCCTTATGAACATTCAACAACACGCACAGCTTAAGGCTTGAGAGGTCTGAAACTAAGAAGTCAAGTGAAAGATAGTATCAGCAGTGTAATATATAAGTATAGTTAATCGAATAAACTAAGTGATAGATCTCTGGTAATATCATCAATGTATTTCAGATGGGACATCCTCAGATTTTCGTACTCTTGTGGCCAGTTCTAGAAGTCTTTTTCCTCTGCAAAGGCAAGACCTACCTGAGTAGTAACAAATCTCTTAAATTTCTCACGCTACACAGGAGAGGGAAATAAACTTCCAGTTATTCCTGGAATTATTGTTCTATAGCAGAAAAAGGAGTGGTAAAGTAACATTTCAGTTACATGGGTAGGACTGAAGTGTCCCTCCTTAGTCAGTAAGTGAGGCACCAGTTGACCTGACTATTGGACACAGATTAACATCTCTCCACACTGTTGTGCATTTATCTGTAAAAGCTGGTATTTACAGATGTTTTTAGAGCAGAGAGATGGTGATACCAAATAGATTGGCTTATACAAATATGCAGATATAAATTAAATGCAGTGTGTAGCTTAACAGTACCATTTTTTACAAGAGTGAAGTAGAACTCTTCTGCTTCAGAGAGGTCATATTGTTGTTTCTTTTGCAATAATTAGTTCATGGGGAGGTACATCTGCATTTAATAACTGTTGATTCATATCCCTTCCAGGATACCTGGATTACACAAAAGATTTTGAAGTCCTCTGTGAATGTATTCCTGGCACTGCCAGTGACACAATAATTCCACGTTTCAAAATCAGTGTCTTTGGCGTGTGAGTGATTTCCCTTGTAATGCTCGATCAGACTTCTAAGTTTCAACATCACTGCAGTTCATATATTATACAATATATATTTGTCAGACACCATATAGAATAAAGAACACAAAGTATGATTGCATTTCTAACATTCGTTTAACTAAAGAATGTGGAAATAAATCCAGATAGTAAAAAAAACAGTGAAAGTTGTCACTGGTCTTTCCAAGTAGTCTGGGTATAAAAGCTTAATTATGTTCTTCATATGGCAAACTAGTAAATGTCAAAAGCCATAAAGGAGGGTACTCAGCTATTTCTACATGTTTTCAGTTGTTGTGTATGTTAATGAACTCCTTTTCCATCAGTAAACTGCTGATGAGGAACACGTCAATCACTTGCGTCAACGTATCAGGCATACCTGTATTCTGCAGGTTATTATGTATATTTTTTTATGGTGTTTTGGTTTTTCTATCTAACATCCCCAGCACATTAGCAAAATGTAGTAGAAATATCACAAACAATTGTCTTGTATTTAACACAGGAGGCAAAGGTGCCTAAATTTGCACACACAGGCAATGCAATTTGACTCCTTCTTTGTGACAGATTGTCATGGAACGTTAAACCGCTCAGGACACAAAAGACCAAAGTAGAGGGAGAACTTTCAGTGATTTCCTTTTATTCCTCCCCTTCCAATGCAGTAAGAAGGGATAGTCTTGTAATTAAATATATATGTATCCACATAGATGTGAAGTGGGGAGGACTTAGGAAAATCGCCAATTTTGAAGCAGAATTCCTGTCTGAAGGTCATTTAATTTCTCTGCCTCAGTTCCTCATCTGTAAACTGGGCATAACTGCCCTTTTCTCAGATCTGCTGTCTCTATCTAAACTGTAAATTATCTCTGGTAAGAATTTTTGTTTATATAATGTCTCCCATAATCAAATTCTGACTAGTCTGATGCTTTTTTATTGAAGTGCAAATGATAAGTAATAATAGGCATGGTATCTCATTGCAAATTAAAAAAAGCCCTAAGGCAGGCTGAAATTTATCAGCTGCTGGAGGCAAAGATTGCCAGAGTATACAGGTTTTTGGCTGTATTTTCAGATCTGGCGTGTGTTTGTGTTTGGAGGTGAAAAGTGAGATGTGACAGTCTATAGCTCAAGCAACGCTCCTTTCATTCAAATGGTACTCGTTCCTTTACACAGGCATTGTTAGCTGGTGGGGTTCAAGCCACTAGTTTTCAGATTTTAATCCCCTGTTGCAAGAAATTACATATGCTGCGTAATCAGACACAAATCAAGAAAAGGATGGTGGTTTAACAACAGAGAGGGCTGAAGAGTCTGTGCAATCTTATCTAAGTGATTATAATGCAAGACTTCAGTTAGAGCTGAAGTGGGCGACTAGCACAAAACTTTAGATATGCTCTTCAGCACATTAAATAACTTCTTCAGAACAGTTAGTTGGAGAGCCAACATTATCCTCAATATTAAATAGCGAACTGGGGTTAATTTAAGATGGAATTGCTGAGACATCAATTTAATAATAATTGCAGTATAATTTAATTCAGCGTCCTAGGGGGAGATGTAGAACCAAAAGGCAACAGGGAGTGAGACTAAACTTTAGAGGAAGTGATTTCGATGAAATGAGACAGTCAGAGAGACCTCCAGGTTAAAATTAAAACCAAAACAAAAACCAAAACAGAACACATGGTCTAGGTGTTACTAAGAGAACACCAGAAGTTTCTCAGAATTCAGTGTGCCATTGAACAGAGAGGAAAGGTAACACAGGATGCTTAACCAGTAGAGTGTAAAATGTTCTTCAGACAAAAACACATGGGAATTTGAAAAATTTTTGTGAGGTAAATAGTAAGGAATGTCAGTTTCAGCATGCAGTGTTGGCGGGCAAATTAGAAGGGTGAGAATGGATTTGCAAGATTTTGCGAGCAAAAGTAGAAAACTAAAGCAATTCTTTAAGTTTATTAAAACCAGCCTGTGAAAGAATTACGAGGGTTAGCAAAGCTACAGTGAGAAATATCCCATTGTTTAAAAAAGTAGGATTAACCCATAAAATACTGAACTGTCGTAACAAACTTTACCAGTAGAGAAGAGGGTCTGGACCATTGCAGGTAGTTCCGTGGGGACCTCTGTGCAATGTGTTAATGTGGAATTGTGAGCCAGAGAACTGATTAAAGTTAAAAGCAGAAGGGAAGATGTAATGGGCCAGTCTGACTTTCTGTCTTCCTCAGACCATGAAATGTCGCCCAAGATCTCTCTGTCAGGTCAAAAGCTTCTGAAAAAGGGATTTTGTTTTACTTCAGAGCAGCGGTCATCACTACCTCGTCACATCCAGCCTCTCCTAATGCAGAAGGCAAGAACAAAAAGCATAAGACAAACTTTTGTTCTCAGTTGCTCCTGGACTCTAAAAGGCAACCAACAGAAGCCATTAAGGATGTTTTATTATGACTTGTGCCACCATGCAGGGTTGCAAGTGTTGCAAGCACACTGAGAGCAGTGTGAGCACCCCAGTTCTCCCTGGGGCAAAGGAAGGAATGGAGCAGAGAAATCAGGATCCAGTGTGCACAAACTGATTTTTTTCTCAAAGTGGATAGGACCATGGTTTTAAAAATGCCGTGGTCTCACCCTAACGGCTGCCAGCCAGTAGCAAGCCCATGACCTCTCTTGGTGAGTTCAGAGTTTAATAATCCCGACTCACAGAAAATAGCGTTTAGTTTTGAATACTCTCAATTTTAACAATACAACTTTTAACCTCCAGCTATTGGAACTTGTTATGCTCCAGTAAGACTGGTAAACGCTTTATGCTCAGAGATTTTCATGTGTGTGAATGCATATATCCAGAGACTGAATAATTTTAAACGTTCTCTGTTTTAAGGTGGATGCTTAGTGTCATAAATAATTGGTTCATAACTGGTGTTGTTCAGCAGCTCGGTAATCATTCTTGGGAAATACTAGTATTTCCAGAGCTGAGTGCAGTATCCTAATTGCGGGCATACCACTGTTGGGCTCACACATTTATCACTAAAATTAGTAATCCTTCTTAATATATAAACAATCCATATTAATATAATAAGTACATAAATTAACATGTGCACATTTTAAAAAAAGTTTGACAAAGAACACCATCTATGAAAAACACTACTTAATTTTTCACATGATAAATCCAGAGCTCAAGCTACACCAACTTTTCTGACCCAAGCGCTTTGTATTTAACCTTCTCATGTTGTGTGCAGTGCTGCTGGCTTTTGATGGCTTATTTTGGTCACAGCTCACAGTATTTGCGAAGTTTGGATTTAAGGAAGTTTGCTCATAGCTATCAAATAATATTCCTCAGTTTGGAATTTTATTTATGATAACACAGGAAAATAAATTTGTATAAGACTTGCATAACAAGCAGGGTAGAAAACAGTATGGAAATGTTTATAAACTCCTCATGAAACATTAGTATTATGGCCTCATCTGGTCAGCTCAGCTGCAAAAAAACAGGATAATTCTGCATGAACATCGGGAAAGATGACAAGAGTGGTGATGGACACAGAAACTAAGTATGACATTGAAGATATTGGAGTGAATTGCACAGGTAGTTCTAGTTCCCCTTTCTACTCACACTTTCTCCAGAACTGTCCTGTTCCTGTGTTTTGGTTTAGAGAACCAATAGAAAAACTGCCTCCCTTGCAGAAATAATAATTATGTGAAACAATGTTCTTTGCGTCATAATTAGAATTAAACTTCTTAAAAAATAAAAATTAAGTGGTGTAAAATTAAGATTTATTCTTGATTGCCACAGTATTTTCACCCACTCCTTAATTAACGATAGGAAAGAGAATCAGTCTTTTGGGTTCAAGGGCTATAAATTTGTGGGCGTAGAGGTGGGATGAGCATCAAGTTGGTCATAAATTATTATCAGTGGATTTGGATGAGAGAGGCTGTGGCTTTATAGGAGTGGAACGATGCAAGAATCAATATTGATTGATTTAACCTGATGATTTTCAGGGCTTTTCACAACACGAAGACACTGAGTAAAAGCAAAAAGTGGTGAAGGCCGAACTGATAAAAGAAAAAAAAAATTAAAAATAGGCTGTAGGATGCTCTACCATTTAAAGAATGAAAGTTAAAGTGCAAGGTGTCAGAAGGGGTTTGACATTTTGGGCAATAATAGCAACATCCAGAATGATTGGTATAAAAATATTACGTATTTCAGAGATGAGGCAAACATCTAACATTAGAAAAGAAGAATGAAGTACGGTGCCATGCACAACTTTCAGCTTGCGTTCAGGTTTTTGTCCCCTTTAGAGATAAAGATGTGGTTCTAGAAGGATCTCATGTCCGTTCTGTTTCCCCAGCAGAACTGGTAGGCAGCAATGGGCTAACATCTGGCTAAGTACCTTTTATTTATTGTCATAGTGATGCAAGTTTTTTGTCCTATAGTCTGCGTGTTGAAGGATTCTCTGTGTCTTGGTTGAGCACCACTCAGTTATGAGTGATGAAAATGTTAAATGTTAAGCAGATGGGTCTCCTCCTTCTTCTGTTTTCTCTCTTTTTACTTATTTTTCCTTTTTCTCCCTGCTTGCTGCCTGACCACTTTCATGGCTACACTTTCTGTCATTTATCTCGTCTGCTGCATCTCATCTCGGTTCCAGTCCTATATCTTGCCGTTGTCATATTCCTCAGGTGCATTTCAGGCGTCTGATAATCAAGATACTGAAGTCTTTCAGCCACACATCTAAGACAATGTCATAATTACTTCACTGCTTGATTAACTTTTCAGAACTAGAGAGGGGTATTTGGAATACAGCACTCAAAAAAAATGCACATGCACTGGAGGGCAGGTATGGTTTGTACTTCCTGTGCTGTCCATAATTAAACTTAAATTTTTTTTTAAAAGCGGAATCTACTCAACAGGTGTTCTGTTAATATTACCTAAAAGTGGTTGTGCATTAGCTTCGTGTACTGTGGAAGCATACAGCAATTATTTAAAGATGTGGTGTAATTCTGCTTGTTTTATAACAGTTAAATTGGTAAGGTTATGATAATTACAGTTTATTTGTGTGGAACAGTAACAGTTTTAAAACTCTCACCATTGTAGGTTTGTATTACCAGAGATTTTTTATAGCACAGTGAGCTCTCACTCACTAAAACAATCTTCCATTTCATTTTAAAAAGTGGTACAAAGTAATTTAATAACTTTAAAATATTTTTGTATCAAATAATAAATATGAATTTAAAGATCAGATTCAAGTAATAAATCTGGTTGGAGAATATTTTTGTTATTAGCATCTTAATTCATAAAAATGTGAGGGCATATTTGAGGGCACATAAGATACTTACTGTTTGTGATAACTATCAGTACAGTTTTATTGAAGCACATTTTAGCAGAAAACGTTTTTTAATTGCATGCTTACATTAACCAGCATTGCTGCCAATTTAGATTACTTTTACTATGGAAATAGTTTTTAAAAGTGGAGAAATATTTCATTCTGAATAAAAATGTTGTGATGGAAGAATTTACCTTTTTAATTGCAAGATACACATCGTAATTTGTTTTGATTTTTTTCTGTGCTGTTAGATTTTATTTAATTAAAATGTTTCATGGTCATGCTATATCCTGTTAAAATTCAAAATCCTACAAATTTAGTTTTGACCTTTTCTACTAAATGGTATCCAACCTACCTATGCTATAATTTCATAATACGCAGAAGTGACACCTATCTGTTACATTTCACCGTGTCAAATATGAATACAAAAGTTAGATTGATATATAACATGCATATGGGAAGCACATTTCCCTTCTTTCAAAAACAAGATTTCTGATAGATCTCTGACAATTTTTTTCCTTTCCACTTTCTTGCACATACCCTTATTGATAACATTAAGTGCTTCTTGGAGTATTCATGTTTAATACAAAATGACATTAGATTCAGATTATATATTCCAGAAAGGATGCTAAGCAGTTATTTGAAATTTGATTTGGAAATAAATATACAGTGAGCTAGATTACGCATACTGGATGTTACAGAGTATTTAAAAAAGAAGAGTGTAATTTTTGTGTTTATAGGCTGGAGGAGAAATTGATTGTATTTGGAATGGCAAAGGTGTAGGTTAATTTTCCAGAAGCTGTACATGCAGTGCTTCATAGTGGTGGTGCCTTAGACCATTAAATTATTAACAGTTAAAGGGCTTGTGTGTGCTCAGATGCAGGATGCTCTTCTGTGGAGAACCTAAACTAAGAGAAGGTGCGGAAAGGTTCTGACACCACACTATGGCCATCTGATTTTAGCACAAGATACATTTTTAGTGCCCACTGTAGACAAATAAATTTTCTAGTTTTACCATGACACAGTTTTCCATTTAAACCCTTCGCCGATGAGTTGCTTGTGCCAACAGTTGATATCTCTTAAAATTTATCTTTTATAAAGATAAAATATTATAATATTTTCTGATCAAAGTCATTCCTTGACATACTTATTTCTGTGCTGCAGTGCACCAGATTTTTCCTCACTGCCCAAAGACGTGTATATTTTGTGTTTGTTTTTATATGAAAATGTTCGTATTTTAATAATTTTTTGCATTTAAAAATATTCTTTTATAGTTAATACTTGCAGCTTGCTTTGAGTGGAAAAGAAATAATGAGATTTCTAGTCAAGAAAAGGACTTTCTTTAAGGCAGTATTCATGCACAGACCCTTTGCATAATTATGGTGTAATAACTAAGGTAACTGCAGACTGTGTCTTCAAGATTAAATCTGTCCCAGAAAAGGGATGAGGTGGTGCAGTATGAGTGAAGGAGAGAAAGAAATCACACTTGATTTTGGTTGTTTAGATAATTTGTGGGAAATCTTACTTTAGTACAAGCTCAAGTATGTTAGTTCACCAGGATTTTATGTCAGGGATTTTAGCTATTGCTAATTATTTACACATCATACAGTAATTTAAGATAAGTTGTGGTTTTTTTCAGCAGAACAAAAGTAGGCATCATTTTGTGTTTGGATCTCACCTTTGAGATAGATGTAATATTTTATTTGGTTAGAGTTTGTTTTCTGTTAATATGTCAAATACTTATTTTTAATGTACAATTAATTTGTAACTGGGATTTCCAGCACTAGCCACAATACTTTTTTAGATAATAATATAATAGGTTTATATTGAAATTCAAGGACATTCTCTAGATTTTGGAGCCTCACTGCTCTTAAGTGACTCTGAAGTTGAATTTTCTACTTCTCTATGTGCAGTTATTACTTTCCTAGAACACCTTTTGTTCTAAAGTACCTTCTACTGAGCCTGGACCAAAGCGATCACCATAAAATGACCAGATGCTGTTTCTTCACGTCGTGGATGAAATGTGACGTCAAGATAAATGCTTGCCTATTGTTGAACGTGATTGCATTTTCCTTTCCACCACCCTCTCGCCCCAGTTTTGTTCAAGTACAATTTGTTCTTGTGGGTCCCAGCAACTGGGCAGAGGTTTTCTGGGAGCAAAAATAATAAGCCCTCCTATGTTCAGGTCTGCTGCAGCTACATTGGGTCATGACAATAACTAGTTCCAGTGTAGTTAAGTTTCAAGTGTGTTTGGTCGCTTGGTGCAGTTTGTATTTTGTTGCACGCTGCTTTGCTTTTGCACATTTGTTGTGTCCAGTGGCCTCTCACCGGGGCAGGGGGCAGATTGTGAGACCCTCGCGTATCTGCAATGCCTTAACGCAATTAACATGTTGTGTCCCTTTCTTAACCGAATATACGTGGCTGTAGATTTGAAAAATACATATGTGACTGTACATGTTTATCGAATCATGAGTGTTCAAAGTTAAATAGGAGAAGATTTATATGTATGTAGATACAAATCTGTGACAACACTTGCATGAACAATAAAAGCCAGGAGATTGAGATAATTCAGTTCTTAATCTAGAAGTACTTGCATTGAGCACTCAACATACAGTTTCAGAAGGAGATGATGTGATGGAAAGGGTCAGATGTGGGGCTGGGACCTGTGGGATTCCCTGTCTGCCCCTTGTGTTGCCGTTGTTCTGCCCTGTGAACTTTTTTTTCCCCAAACTTCTTGTGTCTTTTTTGTGCTGATGCAAAATGAGAGAAATGGATATTACTACCTGTGGCAGGATGCAAACCCCCCTCTCTCCCCCTCCCTCCTTCAGTATGGAAGGAGTAGGCACATCTCCCTCTCTCTCTGCTACTTGAGGCTAACAGCTTCTTTTGTTTGGCCCCAGAGCACCCTGGCCGGGGCCATTAGGAGAAGTGAGTGCCGAGGCGCCACTGAGCCGCTGGGCACCTGCGGCCAGTGTGGGGGATGTTTGGAGGCTTCAGGGGCACCCACAGCCAGTGTGGGGGTGCAGAGAAGCTTCTAGAATGCCTACAGTCAGATCTGATCAGCCAATAAAAACGGGACTCTCGTCGAGACTCCGCCCATTGTCGCGGGTCTCTCGGAGCACGAGCGAGATGCTGCCGCCGAGAGCCCCCCCGGGATGGAGAATGCGCTTGCCTCGCCGACGCGGGTGTGAGTAAAACTGCTCGCAGGATTGCGAGTATATTTATACTTTCCATGCACATTTGCACGTGTAACTTTCCATGCTCAATATGAGCACGTGTAAAATTAAACCTCGCATAATCGTGGGTGTATTTTTCTCCCATGCTTCCACATAAGCCCATGTAACTTTCCGTGCACATTTGCATGTGTAACTTTCCGTGCTCAATATGAGCACGTGTATAAATTATTTCCTCGCACAATCGCGAGTGTATTTTCCTCCCGTGCTTTCACACAAGCACGTGTGATATTCCGTGCACATTTGCACGTGTAAGTAAATTAACCCTCGCAGGATTGCGAGTGTATTATAAATTTACCCTCGCACAATCACGAGTGTACACTTCCCGTACTCACTACGAGTACATGTATCTCTTTTAAAATAATCCCACACCATGTTCAGGCAAGTGTGGACTTCTCCAGGACACAGGGACGGCTCCAGCATTGTTTTGGTGAAGCCATGTGCGTTCACACTGTGAACCGCCTGTTGTATTAGTTGCTGCCCCTTAATAATTTTCCTCAACTGATATCCGAACCTGTATTTAAGTCACTTTTGGAGTGCTAAAACCCTGTTTCTCACCAGTTTAATAAAAGTTGTTTTGGACCCTGTTGTCGCTTAAACTAACCTTGGGGTGCCTCCGTGACACTACCTCTAAAGGCACTTGGAATTTTTTTACTGGTCTTAAATATTAAAGAACATACATTATTAGCATTACATATAAACATTGAGGGAAACAATCTAATTTGAGTACTAACTTGCAAGAATCATGGCTTGGGCTTAATTTAAAAAAAACACCTATCCTTAAGTGTCTCAGTCTCTTGTTTATTTTTCGTTGTTCTGCACTACTGGAACCAGGATTTGACATTAATGTCTTGGGGCAGCTTTTCAGCCAGGGTAGTTCAGCGTAGCTCGATCAAAGTCAAAAGAAGTACAACAATATTTACAGTTTTGTTTGCTAGGAATTTATTTGGACTTATTTTGGTCTTAAGTGCCTATGACCACGTTGCACAAGACTGTTACGAAATAGTGTTGTATGTGAATACAGGCGTGATCACCTTTATCATTTTTTTTTCTGGCATTTTAGGAAAGTGGCAAATATGAGGGAGATAGTATTAGTCATATTACACTTCACTGCAAAAATATGGAACTGAAGAAATCTTTCTATTAGTATAATTTTGTTTCTTTTAATTTTAACTGCTGATTTTGTAACATGGTTTGGGCGAACCTATTGTCAACCTCCCCTCCTCCCCCAAAAAACAGAAAATAAGCTGCATGTTAAAGACAGGCATGTTAATTATTGTTTGATTTTATATAAATGTTTTGCTACAAAATATGTCAAGGTAAAAATAATATAGTCCATCTGAAAATGGTCCATCTTAAAATCGGTTCTGCCAGTATTCGTAATGTACGCCATGAAAATAAGCACGTTTAATAAATGGCCATATAAGCCTGATTAGATTTCCACCACCACTTAATGGTCAAACCTTCCGCACTGTTGCAGTTGTTGTACTAGTGTTTCCCTAGTTTGGTTCCAGCTCAAATTAATTTTATTTAGGTCAGAGTTTTCACAGTGTCCCGGGTGGGATCTCACAGATCCTTTCTGGACTGACACCACTGTTTTCTTATGCTTACCAAAATTACTGAACATTTCAGATTTATGTTTGCTTTCATGATCTCATAATTGTTCTTCTTTGTTATATATTTATCTTGATATAGATAACTTTGATTTAGGAAAAAAAGTACATTATGTTAATTTGTAGGTGTGCTATTCATCTTCTAGTTCATCTTTCCTAGGTGTGCTGTTCGTCTTCTACGCTTGTAGGGTCATCCTGTCCATCTGCTTCCTCAACAGTGCCACTCTGATCCTTCTCTTCCCTACTGAGATCTTTCATCTTCATGAAACTGCCAAATTTTATCGCTGCACTCCTACTACAACATGATGTCCCTAAGTGTAATATGAGCCTGTCTGTTCTCAGAGATGAGCTTTAGACCTCGTCTCTGCACATGTGCTGTAAACCACAGTGCAGAAGTTCTGCTGATTTTCCTGTTCATATTTCTTCATACACAGACAGTTCCTTCCCACTTCTTTGCTGCCTCTCCTGACTTTCAGTTTCCCCGTGTTTTCAAGTGTTTGATAACGGGTTTGCACACATCATCTGTAATTGAGGTAACATGGGCCTGACCTCCTCTAGTTCACAAGCATGTTTGGGTAGGAAGAGTTGTGACAACTATTTAGCTTTTTTTTTTTTTAAGATTTGGAATATTATTTTTTGAGTTATAACTTAAAATTTCATGAGTAGAGAAAATATTTAGTATTTTCCCAAGCTGAAAGTAACGTATCGCGAATAAAAGAGAATATAATTCTGACAGAGGCACTGCTTAGGGCTTTGTCTGTACAGCGACACCGAACCAGCAACAATTCCTCACAGTGACTTACTGTCACCCTTGTGCTTTGGGGAGAGAGGCATCACTGTCCTGTATAGCAAAGACAAAAATGGAAAATGCAGTGAAAAGTGGCCGATGGTTGACTGCAGAGAAACTCCTGTTAGAATGCAAATTTTTATTGCACTAAAATTGATCACAGCCTCCTCCATTAAAAGTCTTAGCCATAACACAGACTGGCTCCTTAGTAGCTTGGTAAAATATATACTTCAGATCATGAGTTGTTTACTGCATTCATAAAATAATTCATTTTATGTACTAGGGGAATCTGAATAGTATGGCATTAATAATCTACATATTTAGACCTGTTGCTAGAAGAAAGTTTATTATTGTGAATTATATTTTTAGTTCAGTTTTGCCTAATATTTACATACAAGAACAAAATAGAGATGCTGTATGTAGTTCATTTATTTCTTAGTTTTACTGAAATGGTAACATTTGCAGGTTCTGACATCTGTCCATCTATGTGTTTATATTGAACTTAACTCTAATCTCTTTAATAATGTCCACCTACGAGATTTTCATTCAACGTAGATTTTAGCACAAAATGAAGAGATGAAGTCTTGCCCAGACAGACATCAAAACTTCCACTTAATGTCAGAATTTGCAGGGATTTTGTACAAAATTCTTACAGTCTTTTTCTTACCTAATAAAATCCTTAAACAAATCTTGTAAGATAGGGTTTTGAAACTCCTCCTTTATGATAAATTTTCATGTCTGAGTCATTTAATCAGTTCCTTTCATTTAACAACGTAAAACCTAAATAACCATAAATGTGCCTTTGAAGATGATAAAAAGAAAATTCTACTTAATGCTTGCAGACTGTGGGAGGTGTAATGGCTACTGAGATCCCAGGGTCAGATCCGCTGCACCGACAATAGTTGTCAGGGAACTGCTGCCAAAATTGACATATGGTAGGACAAGAGGAATCATTACAGACTATTAAAGATTCTCGGGAACATAACTGTTGGGAATTTTTGTGTGCACTTAGTTTTTCTGGCTAGTTTTTAAGTTATGCAACTTCTGTATGGTTCAAATCTGTTTTTCCTCCATGTACAATAACCAGTAATTTTATTTCTTTATTTCTTTATTTCTTTATTTCTTTATTTCTTTAGGTTTTCTGAAAGAAAATAAGATACTATGGTTCAATAGTAAATTTCCTTAAGAAATCATATTTGTTAATTATTTAATTTGGAGCTGTGAATCTTAATAAATGTTTTTACATAGCTCTTCTCTTTCCAGTGAAATGGGGTTTTAAATTCAACTTACTATACCTCAGATGGAGTCATTGCAGTTGAAGCCTTCTGTTAGTTTAATGAAAACTTGAAATATGTGAACGGGTTTGTTACACTTTGCAGTCTGAAACTGTCCCTCCGCTACCATTACCAGTCAATAAATTTGATATTTTATTCAAATGGCAGTTGGGGAAAACAAAACAAAACAAAACAAAACAAAACAAACAATAACAAAACCAAACCAAAACCAGAAAGACCTTAAAGTTAATTCTCTTGGTTCTTCTGTGGCTGAATTTTGGAGCTTCACAGAGCGTGGTAAATACTCTATTTTCAGAAAGGGCATCCTGCCCCGAAGTGCACAGGCTGTTGTACCTACAACGCCATCAGGTACCTGGGACCACTGAGGTGGCTCCTGTGCCATTTTCAGATGCTTTGCTTTTAATTTCTGGTGGAACAGAACTATTGAACTGCTTTTTCATGATCTCCAGAGGTCTCTTCCAACCCCAACCATTCTGTGATTGCCGATGAGATAGGGCTATTTTGAAAGGACAGTGCTAATAATAGGTAGCAAAAAAAGAAACCACTGAACTTTTTATAGTCTTTAGCAGCAGAAAGTTGCTGCTTTGCTTTGAGTACTGAATGATACTGAATAAACAGAGGGATTGGTTTTGTACATTTCAATGATTTTTTGCCATAAGAGTGTATGTGAGTTTTCCCAAATTCTTCATGGTGTGCAGATGGCTCTGTGCTCTTTGCTCTTACAGTTACTTGCCAACTTACACTTACTGTGTTTAAGATTATTTTTTAACACTTTACTTCTCTAAAAAAAAAAAAAAAAGAGCTTAAATGAAATGCACAGAGAATACATTTTTATACTTTCAGGTAGAATAAATAGTGAAAATTAAGTGAGTAACTTAATTGGTAAATCAGTGATTTGACTTAAATGAGGTCTGACTGGAACATAGAAAATTCCAGAATAAATATAATGAAAACTTTTATTACAACAGTTGTGATAAAACACCGGCACAGGTTGCCCAGAGAAGTTCTAGTGTCATTTTTTGAGATACTCAGAGCTTGTTTTGACAAATCCCTTCTCTAGTCAAACCAGCTTTGAGCAGAAGGCTGGAGTAGGTGACCTCCAGAGGTCTCTTCCAAACTAAATTACTTTGTGATGCTATAGTAGTCTTAAAATGAGGATATTTCTTCTCACTACCAATAACACTATTAGTACTGCAAGCATTACTAGAATAAAAAATGTACAGATTTTAAGGATAAGAAGAAAATTAATTGAAAGAAACTGGGGACTTGGTTTCAAGCCATACAGAATTTATGGAAGCAATGGGAAGTAGTTATGATTTTTTTTCACTTGGGGAAAAAAAAAAAAAGCTTGGACTAGTAGAATTTTTGAGAGTCCTTGGAAGTATTTGTATTTGTCAAACTCCTATTTTTTGCTAAAAGCAAAGTTGGAGGATATTTCCTCCAATATAAATCCTTGGAAATTTAAAGGGAGCAGAAGCGACAGCATCTGAATGCTGTTTGTATGAGCAACAGTCAGATATTCCCATGCTAAATGTATTATATCCTGCTTGATCGCTCTGCCCTCTGGCTGGTGAGATCAGGCTGAGTAGGGTCACTCTGAGGTGACATCAACAAAAAGTGTTGGCCGAGTTTGGTGTGAAATCATCTTGGGTATCAGAATATCAAGCCATAAGTGGTTAAAAATACTAGCGGGAACCTGCTTGCCAATGCAATCCTGTATTCATTCTCGAAGGGAACTATTATTACCATATTTATCTTGAAACTGAATTATAAGTCTTCTAAGTAATCATTTATTATGGGAATAAACCTAATCCCTTGAAAACAGCAGTTGTAAAGCAAATTGCTGTAACATTGTGCACTAAAAAATATGGCATGTGCTGTTACATGTTTTATTATTATGGGTGATTCTTCACATTATTTTCATCATATTTTGTCTCTAGATATGTCCTTAATTTACAAATACAGAGTTTACAGATCATGTTAACTCAAGATTTTTTTGAACCTCATTAGAGGTGGTAGTTTTGGAATAAACTGATGATAGCACAGGTATAATTAATTTTAACTCCAGAAGACACAGTCGCTAAGTGCAATTGAAATACGTTACACTGCTGTTATTATGACAATAATGAGCTTTAATTTATTGTCACTTTAAATATTGGGCATTTTGTCTGCAACCCGAAAAGAAATCTTCTTCTGTTTAAAAATATTCAGCAACAACTTTTGTTCTGCCAGTGTGGAAAAAATCCACAAAGTACCTGACAAGAAGAGGTTTAGATGCTGGATTTTGGTTTTAGATGTATTATTTTGTTGGTTGGATAAGGCACAAGAAGTCTTAATTTCAGTACTTTTGTAAAATAACAAAATTTTATCTTTGAAGTATTTTGCAATATTTTTAGCCACTGTCACAGTCAAAGAAAATAAGCTGTCTAGGAGTAGCATGAGTTAATTTAACTTCATGTTGTCCCTAGGTTTTGCTGTTTGTGCCTACTAGCCCTGCTGGGCTGGCTCATACCTCCTTCCATGAGACTGATTGAAAAGAAAATGTTTGTAGCTTATATTTAAGAAATGTGGGTTTTGGTCCCCCTGTTATGTCTCTCTCGACTGGTTCCTCTTTTCAATTTTATCATACATGTACTTCTTACCTATGATTCCCAAATCCATCCTGTTTTAACTTGCTCTATTGCAGTGTTCTGTGCAGTCCAATGCCGTTTTTGTCCCACAGACATCTTTGCTTTTATTACAAACATAAGTAACTTAAAGTACAAATTTGTAGCACCAACATTTTCTACTCTTTCTTATTCTTCAAAATGAACCTTTTCTGGATGCTAGCAGTAGCAGTGTGCTAGGAAGCTGATTAATGCTCTAAGAATTGTTTACACCTGTCAATTACTGTTAGTCTAGATGTCCCACCCTGTATTTCAGTCTCTTCTTCAGTTCAGTTGGCTGTTACACATTTTGAAAGCAAGCCGCTTTGAACATTCGGACAATTTCAACTTTGATTCAAGTAGATAAAGCCTCAACACAGTAAATATGGGAGATTGTGTGACACTGATAAAACACTTCCCCTTGGAGTGAAGATAGGTAAAAATTCTGAAGATATTACGTTTCTCATGGGTGGAGGTTTTAGCATGCAGGAGTGTTTTACAAGAGCAGTAAGGAACACATCTGCTGGATCACTGGAAACCACAGATGGTCAGAAACCTTTAAGATACTGCTGGTATATTTTCACAGAATCACAGAATGGCTGGGTTTGGAAGGGACCTCTGTAGATCATCCAGTCCAACCCACCTGCTCAAGCAGGTTCACCAGAGCAGATCACACAGGAGTGTGTGCAGGTGGGTTTGAATGTCTCCAGAGAAGGAGACTCCACAACCTCTCTGGGCACCCTCGAAGTAAAGAAGTTTCTCCTCATATTCAGACGGAACCTCCTGTGCTTCCATCTGTGCCCCTTGCCCCTCATCTTACTGTTGGGCACCACTGGAAGGAGTCTGGTCCATCCTCTTGAGATATTTTTAAACATTGATGAGATCCCATCTCAGCTTCTCTTTTCCAGGCTGAACAGACCAGCTCTCTCAGCCTTTCCTCATAAGAAAGATGTTCCAGACCTCTCATCATCTTTGTAGCTCTCCACTCTTGTCTTCGTGGGTGCCTTGTACTTTTTCCCTTTTCCACTCCATGCTTTGCCAGACATGGGAAACACATATTAGTAACATACTTAAGCATTGGGATATCCGGGTTGCAGGCAGCATCACAGCTCTGTGCGAAAACACCTAAGCCCTCTCTGAGCCAGAGCATTTTGTGATGAGGCCGAGAGTCAGCACAAGCTGTGGCCTAGTGATGACAGGAGTTCAGGAGACAGTCACCTGAAGACTAGAAGTGCTTAAAATAGTTTGGAATATTGACTAGAGTAAGTAACTTTTTGAATTAGAAAAAGCTTAAAGTGGTAGGTGTGAACAGATGTGAAAAAAGAAGCTGTTCTGGTTTAACCCAGGCTAGCAATACAACCATGATAGCTGCTTGCTCATTCCCCCCGCCTCCTACTCCCAAACAGGGCAGAGAATTGAAAGGGAAAAGGAGAAACGTGGATTGAGATAAACACAGTCTAATAAAATAACAAAATACCACGAATATACTAATACTAATATATATATCAAATGGAAGTAGACTATAAAGTAAAAGATACACAATGCAATTCGTCACTAACTCTGTCCACACCAAGCAGCCAGTCCCAGGAAGCAACACCTGGTCCCAACAGCCGATCCCGGAGAGAGAAAATAGGAAAAAGGCAGAAAGGCCCAGAGGCCTCTGCAAACAGCAGGATGGCAAAAGGCCGAACTAATGAAAGTCCCAAACAGAATGCTCCCAAAATGGAGCAGAACCAGAAAGAGGTCTCTGTCCCTTTACATCTTGACTCTGTCTCAAGCCCCATCCAGAAGATCCTGACTCTCCTTAAATATGAAGCATGACACTAATGGGATGGAATACTCTTACTGATCAGTCTGGATGTCAGTCAAGCTCTGCCCCATCCATGTCCCCCTTCCCAGCTGCCTCACACCTGTGGGCAGAGTGCTCAGAGACCTTGGCTCCCAGACAACGACAATTAAAAACATTAACTCTGTCCTGGGATGTTATCTTCTTGTTCTCAAACTATAACAGATATAGGGAAGTTTGCATGACCTGATGGGATGCACCCACAAGTACCGAGTGAGCCGACCAATGTAATTGTGAGCTATTCTTGATTATCTTCAAAAGGCCATCGTGATCAGGGGAGGTTCCTGAGGACTAGAAGAAAAAAATTCCTCTCCTGTCTTTGAGAAGAACAGTAAGGAGGATCCACAGAATTGCAGGGCAGAGAGCATCATCTCCATTTCTGGGAAGGTGACGGAGTTGTGTGTGCATCTTCATTAGTCATCTGGATGATGGAACAGAGTGAACCCTCAGCAAGTATGTAGATTATACAAAAGCAGTAGGAGTGGTTGATATACCAGAAAGTTGTGTTGCCATTCAGAGGAACTTTGACAGGCTGCAGAAATGGGCCAACAGAAACCTTGTGAAGATCAACCAAAAGAAATGCAAAGTCCTGATGGTTGAAAAATAATAACCCCAGGCACCAGTACAGGCCAGGGACCAATCAGCTGAGAGGTGGCTTTGCAAAAAGGACCTGGGGATTCTCATGGACACAAAACTGACCATGAATCAGCAGTGTGCCCTTGCAGCAAAGGCAGCCAACAGCAACCAGGAATGTGTAGCCAGCATGCTGAGGAAGGTTTTCTTGGTGAAACACGTCTGTGATGCTGTGTCCAGCTCTGGATTTGCCAGTACAAGAAAAGCACTTACTGGAGTGAGCCCAGCAATGGGCTATGAAGATGGTTAAGGGCTTGAAGCATCTGTTGTACAAGCAGCCACTGAGACCCCTGGGACTGTTCAGCCTGGAGAAGAGAAGCTTAAGGGGATCTTGTCTGTGTGTATAAATAGCTGATGGAAGTAAAGAGGATGGATTCAGACTCTTCTCAGTGGTACCCACTGAAAGGAGAAGACATAAAAAGCACAAACTAAAATATAGGAAATTCTTTGTAAACATAAAAAAAAGACCTCACTGTAAGGGCAATAAGGTAGAAAAGGTTGCGCAAAGGGAACGTAGAGGCCATACATGGAGATATTCAAGACCCATCAGGACATGGACCTGTGCAACCTGCTCTAAATGACCTTGCCGTGAACCCAGAGTTGGACCGAGTAATCCCCAGATGCCTTTTCCGACCTCAACCATTTTGCGATTCTGTGAGTTTCTGAACAACTTTAGTTCTCCTTAGTTTAGTTGGCACTGAATTGCCCACGTATTAGTTTGTCTAAATAATACTGCCTGTTTTGAAGTTCTGTCGGCAGCTTAAGGAAATGTGACTTGGTATTGTATGCAGGCAGGTAGTATTTAGCAGTGACGCCTGGAAACTTCCTGTTCCACTTCTGTGGAGTTGTGGAAGAACTTTCTGTACTCTTCCAGTTTAATGGGCACAGTGTGGTATGGAAATAGAGTTAGCCTGGAACAAAAAAGTGCAACATAAGCAAGCAAGACGAAAGTTGAAAATGTAGATGAAATCAAATGCAGAAGACAGAAAAATAAATACAAGACAAAAAGTGCAAACCATTTAAATAGAAGTAAGGATAACATGAGGAATCTTAATTTATCTAATTGCCATCAATACTGCCTTTGCTCCAGATAACTGGCTGCTTTTCTCACTCTTTTCTCTTTTCTTTTATCTTTCATTCACTGCTATCACTGAATTTATGGGGAAATCGCACAATTTTTCATTTACATTAGTTAGTGTTAGCTCTGTATGGGTGTTACTTTGCAATACTTGGTGTAGAGTTGTCAAAGACAAAAGCATTAAATATTGTTGAGTAAAAAATGACGTTGGTTTTGTTTTGGCAGTAATATAAAATTGATAGACTGTTATATTCCCCAATAATATATTATGGCTAGACCAGTAACGTGCATGTAGAATCTTAAATATCAACAAGTTGTAGACTCTAAACCATGTAATGAATTCCACACGCTGATTGTGCTCAAGTCTTGTTATTAATAAAGGAATAGATTTTCCATATGTGATTAATTGTTTTGCATGCCACAGATTTTGGCTGCCTTAATTCGGAAAAAAATAAATGAGGTTACCTGTCTCTTCCTTTTACAAAAGGTTATAGCAATTTATAACTACTGGGAAGCCCTGATTTGGACCAGTGTTTTCCATAATACTGAGAACTTTAAAGTGTCGGTTATCTAAGTTATTCTAATAGCTGTTAAATAGAAACAGGTGAATGATTGCACGGGGCGGGGGATGGTGGGGAAGATGTAATTTGTTTAAATGTATTCCAAAGAACATCCAGTTTGGATGGTTAGCAACAACAAATGCTTCATGTTTCATTAGCTGTAGTATCAGTGATTATATCTCAAGTCCTTGGATGGAAATTCCCATGAGTGAATGTTACAGACTTCAGAACACCCAGTTGCAATCTCAAGTAAAATTTTCTCTAGTTTCAACTTATTCCTGGACAGGTTTGTGAAATCAGAGATGGTATGAAAAGTCAGATTTTTTTGTTGTTACATTTGGAGCACTGCAAACAAGGCTATTAAACAGAATGTGTAGGTTAGTTGAATATGATATATCCTACAGTTTAAAATTTTTTATTAGTCTCACAAAAGCCAGCTATTGACAGTGGACCGCGTCAGGTTTTTATCTTTAGAGGCATTTAAATTTACATTTCTATTCATGTTCTCACTGAGCATCTAAAATGTTATTTAATGAAAAAGTTAAACCATGCCCACAAAGTTTGCCATTACATTTACAGCATCATTTAGGGTTTCTTGAAAGTCTGTAGAAAGAGAGGAAATTGTGGACCAGAAAGCCACCATTATGGTAATCCATTTTGATAATTACAGTTATTTAAAAAAAAATTTATACAGGGTGCTTGTGTCTAGTGAACAGCTTCCATAAATTGTTGGGGTTTTTTTGCCTCAGAATAGTTTCCATGATCTGACACAAGTTTTAAGCTTAACACCTAAATTAGAGGGGGTTTTAAGTATCCAAATCCCTAGTGTGTAAGAAGATGTGCTCTTCTCACCCACCAGCATAGCTCAGCGTCTCAGACTGGGTTGCCCATGGTGGAAGCCACCACCTTCACCTCATTCCCAGCTCTTGTTGACATTGAGGTTGAGTGACCAGATGCCAAAGTTCAGAAGAGGTGACCTGTCAAAATAGCAGGCAGCCCAATGCTAGTAGGCCACTTCAAGATGATTTTGAAAGGAATGCACTTAAAAAAATGGCAGGCTTGAATTGCTACCCAGATATGATATATTAAGGTTTGAAATGGACGTTCAAATTAATCCCCAGATTAGCAGTAGCTTCATTACCATCTTTTGATTATTCATTTCTGCATAAAGAGATGGTGGTGTAGCAAAACCCCTGGACCACTTTTGACACTGGTTGCTTGAACTCTTATGGAGAGGCAGATTGAAATATTCATGTCCTTGGAGAGAATTTGGGTTCTTTTTCTTCACAATTGTACTACCTAGTAACTTTATTTTTGTAAGAAATGAGAATTCTGTGTGACCATGGAAACCGAACTACTGTGAACATCAGGTTGATTTCCCCCTTTACATAATTTTTGGCAGAGATGTTCAAACCATTGTGAAAAGCTCCAGATGCAACACAGATTATAAAAATAAATTACATTCAAATATATTAATATATCTGTTGAATTAAAAAAAAACCCAACAGTTTCCAGGGTTGTCCGTCCGTATATTTCACAATGATTAATAGATATTTCAGAAGCATAAACTACTGTCTTTTTCAAGGTGCGAACACAAGCATGTGTTAGCATGATTTAATGGATTCCTGCCAGAAACTCCAGGAGGAAGACCCTTCAGTAAACTTCTCCAGTGCATCAGGTTGTGGTACTTCTTCAGGCAGCCCTCTTCCATTTAGCTGCATTTTAAGTGATTCAAGGCTTTATTTGCCCATCTCCAGAAAGCTCCTAATTCGTCTTCACACACACTTGCAGCTTGAGGGGAAAAATTGCTTCTGCCAGTGTAATTTATAGAAATTCAAGATAAATCAGTGGTTCTTCTTCAGCTACGTGACCACTGGGAAGCTGCATAGTGAGTCCTGTGAGGAGTGAGCTTGAGGAAAAATGGAGAGTCTGGTCCCATCCTCTTGGGTTTAATCTGCTTTTGCACAAGGTTTCTACACTGGTCGTGCCATGCAGGGGTTCACCACTTCCAGGTGTACCTCTTGAGCCTCCTGGTGTCATTAGCTAACATGGTCTTTGGCAAGTCGGAAAGCACTGAAACTGGGACCTTAGAGTCTTCTTGTACCTTTGTTCTTAGTTTGCCTTCTTCGTTGTTCACAGTGGTTTTTATCTCTCTTGTACTCCTGTGTGGAGGCTGAAAGTGCTGGTCCTTCAGAGGAATATTTTTTGAAATTGTGCTTTCTGGAGTTGGAAGTCACACAAGCAGACGTTTCCCATTTTCACCAAGTTCTTAATAAACACATCGGTGCATGAATATTCTTGAGACAGTCTGTAATTAAAATCTTTGAGAAGCTTCTTTTTTTATCTATTCAGTAGTCAAGTTGGAATTACTTTTCATTAGCCTGTTTTTCTGCTTAGATATGATTCACTTGGATCCAGAATGCTTTCTGACTTCTTTCTTTCTGTGGTACAGTGTCAGATATCTGCACGAGAATAAATCTGAAGTAGGATGTCATGTGCTGTCCAAGAGGTACTCTTTCATTTAATGCAGAAAAATAGTAAGAATGAGAATTTGGACGTAGCTGTCTCATTTAACTTGACAGGTAATACCCACCCACTGAGACTGCACTGGCAGAGAGTTGATTAGATTGCTCTGAGTTGATTCACCATCACCCTACCTCAAGTACCAGACTTGCACAGTGCTTAAGTTCTAAAGAAGAACTTTCTTTTTGAGTGAAAATTGCAGGATTTGAGCAAGCTTTTGCTGTTTAGAATTCATTCATCCTCAGTGGTGTTTGAAGGACCCTAAGGATATTATAAGATTACCGAGTTCTTTGCTAAATAGACCATGTGGTAAATATAAAGGTGGTTCATCTCAGGGTTTAGAGAAATAGTATTAGAAAGCCAAATTATTTTTGTGATTGCAGTATCCTGAAGGATCTTTTATCTTATGATCAGGCAAGCAAACTGTATGAGTTAGATTCACAGATTTGCCCACTGGCTCATTTTGGGTTACTGGGCAAAGCAAATAAGTCCACATGTACAATGAAAACAAATCCAGTCTTCAGATACGACAAAATTTTAGGTTTAAAATACCTCTGTATGGATGAAAAATCTAAAGTAGGGTGTTTCTGTATGTGGGTGTGTGCACACATATAGACAACCAGTGGTATTGGGGGAGTCCAGAGACCCTCCTGTCCTGAATATCTCTCTGAGCAGACACAAGGTGTGGTGGGGTTGGACTTGCTCCTTCCATGGTGGAAAGGTAACATGAGGTATCTGACCCACGTGCCGCATTTTATGGATCTATAGTTAGTGACCAGGCTGTGCTCACAGCCACGTTCCATTCATGTGGTTGCTGTTAAACTTCCCTTCATGTTGCTCTTATTTACATCCCGTTTCAAATTTGACTGGAATTACCACAAAAAATGTAGTCAAATTTTGTGCTTATTCAGTGAAGTCTTAATAAAATATAATCTTTAACACAGAATTAAGGTCACCATCTCCTTATAGGGAAGATTCTCTGTAGAAATACCATCACTGTTAAAACTCCTCAGCTTTTGTTTTCTTTTATCTAAAGATTTTGAACTTAGTGCAGCAAATGCTCTGTAGTGCGTATACAGCATTTAGGTCCAGAAATTAATCAGAATAATGTATCCATTTCTAAGTGCTGGAAAATTAGCCAAAGGCTAGCAGGAACACTCAAATTCTTCTCAAAAAGCATTTTGTGATTTTGAGTAACTTGGTGTTCTCGGTCTTATTCTGTGATTTGCCATTCATCTTCATATTTGCTTGAGTATTTTATAACTTCTTATATTAGAAATACTAATAATTTAAGTGTATTTTGTCACATTACTTAGCAATTTATTTTTAAAAATACACTGGTTTGAGTTGTGTTGAATGGCAGCTGTGCTCAGCATGGTGTGTCACATGGCAAAGAATTTAAGTTGACCCTACTATTAAGGGAAATATGGATAGCAGTATAATTTGGATCTAGCAAAATGCAATATACCTTTGGGATAGGCTGGTTTCCATGACAACGTTTTCTTTTGTATTTTTGAGGCTAGAAATGATGGACAGAAGCTGTTTTATTCAGCAGTGATTAGGTCAGTTAGTCTTTGGTTTTGGGGAATAAATGAATGCAACCACATCTGCATGCCAAAATAAATGTTAACTCTTGCTGCGCTCACCTGGCAGCCTTACAGGTGCACATTATTGCAAATACCGAAATAGAAATGTTTTCATTTCTTAGAAGGTTTGTTTAAGGGCAATTTAAAAAGCAAAATTATTTGAATTTCATAAAAACTTGTGCTCATACAAAATATTATGCTGAATTAGAGTGCTCAAAATCTGTTTTTAAATTTTACTATGATTTCGTAAAATAATCATGATATGAAAATATTAAGTTCACCAAAATATCCACGTGCACTTGCTTTGTGTGGGTGAAACTGTGCCCTTATTTTGTGCTGTTTCAGGAATCCTACCTGTGCTGTTGGATGACAGTTTGTTGGTCTTCTAAGTTACCCTGGAGGATGTTGCTTTATGAGAAATGTAGTGTCTCTATGAGAAATTCTGTTAACCGGAATCATCACCATAATAGTGTTTGTTTTCGTTAGTACAGCCAGTACGAGTGAAATGCTTCTCTGGCATCAGAAGGTTAAATCCTGGAAAACCTAAAATTGTTTGCCTCATTGCCTCCTTCTAATTTGGCTTCAGTAGACAGGTAGATTGGAAGGGCCCAGTCTTAAGAGGAATTGGTTAATTATTGGCACTTCTTTTGCATTGGTTATAATTCAGCTTGGCAACAAATTGATAATATTTGTATTTCCAGTTCTTTGCTCTAGAGGAGCACAATCAGTCTTTTCAATGCAACAGCTCAGGTCAAGCAACTTTGGATACCGCAGTTGCCTCAAAGCACAGCGTGAGCCTGGGCTTTTCACTTCAAAAATCGTAATGGCCCATATTTATTTTTAATCCTTGCTCATCTATCGAGACCTGCAAAAAACAACAACAACAGCAAAAAGGTAACATGAGAAACTCTCCAAAATCCTTGAAACTCAGGTGAAGTATTTCTCCCTATGATTGTGAATTTCCCGTTATTGCTAGTGAGATTTCCACGTATGTATAGAAAGATGATGAAATTTAGTATTTTCTTACATAGCTGTCAAATGGATTAAATAAAACGGTGCAAGTGACCTCATTTGATGGGAGTAGGATAGTAATCTTATACATCAGTTTGTAGGTGGAGAGCTGCTTTGCCATATTTTAGAAGAAGACTTGCATCTGCTTTAGTTTAGTTACAGATCCATGATTTCCACAGCTACAGAAAGTGTACACCACATATTCAAGAGTGACTCCGACGAGTGTCATTGTACAAGATTTCTTCATGTAGTAACCCATCTTTTCTTGGATATTTTTTAGGATTATGAAAACTCTTAAGATACTGTCAAGGGTTGTATGATTTCCGTTTCTTTCTTTTTCTTTTTTTTTTTTTTTTTTAGTTTGATGGCAGAATATGTGAGTTGCCAACATGCTTTTAATAAAGCTTGTTGGAGTGAAAAAAGTACCTTTTAGATTTAATAGATTGTCATTGATTTTTGCACTTGTTCCCTTACAGCCATTAGCGCAGCACCTAAGCTGTGAGATGTTTGTTATATAATAGCTAATGCTTCAGCATCAAGACGAGGGCCTCATTTTAGTTATTTCTCTAGGAGTCTCGTGCTTTCACATACTTCTGCAGGCTTCGAGGAATAAAGGCACTAGGTGATAACTGAAAGCTCATTTTTTAAAATATCTAAACCCAATGTTCTCTAATTCTGTTTCAGGGATTTGCTTTGCATAGCTTCATATTCATACCTGTTCAATTAATAACTTGAACACATCTTTAAATTAAGTTACTAAATTAAGCTCAATTATGAAAAAAGACACTATTGATGATGTAATAATATTGGGCATGCTTATATTTTTCTTTGTTCTTTGTATTTTATACCTGCAGGGAATCTTCCTACCTTCCTCTCTTTGAAATTGGTTAAGAACTTTGCATTTCATCTGACTTTCAAGCCTATGTAAACATCATACTTCCACAGTACTTTTCTGGAAGGTGTTTTTATTCTGTGACTGTTTTCTTTCTCCACATTTAGATCCTCATAACACATCGGAACACATTGTTCAAATGGAACTTTGCTCGGTAGGATTCTTCTTAAAAAGTGAAGTTTCATGTTTAAGGTTTATTTATTTATTTTTCCAGCTCGAGCTGTTGTCCTTCCTTCAGTGAATTTTTTTTTTATTTTTAATTTTTTTTAAAGTAATACCACAACGAGAAGTAGCTAATAAGTTGCAACCTTAGCAGTGGATAAAGGTTCTTCTGGCATGCGTTCATTACTCGTCCAGCTAAGAAGGTGTCAGAAGTGGCAAAAGGGTTCACTTAAACCAAGCTAATTAGCCCTGGCCACCTCATGATTACATTAGTCTGACTTGCTGTCATTGGGATAAGTTGATGCAGAATGTCTGCAAACATTGACAAATTTAGATGATGAGCTTGTATTTTCAAGAGGTTTGCTCACTCCTTTTCCCTTCTGCTGTGTAATAACGCAGGTGTGGCGGTTCTATATCCATGCACGTTGCCTGTTTGAGTGCTGAGTGTTGATGTATACGTGGCTTCCAAATGACAGGCTACTTGAAACACATGCTTTACTGCCTTCTATACTGCCTTCTCACTTTGCTTTAAGCAAAAGTGTACAGGAAAAAACCCTGAATTCATCAGTTTGACTGATGAAAGGGCCAGGTCCTTCCTGGTCATTGAAATATCCAGCTTTTTAGTTTCTGAGCCCTGGTCACCATTGTTGTTTTCAAAGTCTCAAGTGAGTGGAGTTTCAGTGAATTCCTTTGAAAACGAAATACTAAAAGAACAGACTCTTTAGGAAGCAATGTAAAAATAATCTTATCAGCTCTGCTTTTGAGCATGGATGCAGGCTTCTGAGCTGGACAGTCAGCCCTGGAATGTCTTTGTGAGGCCAACAGGCATCCTTTCTGCTCATGCATCTGTTTGATACATTTCTATTCAAAGTTTGGTGAAAAATAATCTCTTCTCAAAACTCTACTTCAACTGTACCCATTACCCAAGGAAGCTCTTAAAGTGCTGTTTTTTTTACTAGCATTGACCACATTTTTACTTTTCTGCATAAGATGACAGCCAATCATGTAGAAATGACTTAATTTTTTTCTAAGTGATACTGCATGGTGAATTAGAGATACCTTCTGAAACTATCAGGAGTCATTGTGCAGTGCTAAATTCATTTTAATGCACATCTATTGTATACTCAAATATTGAGCACAAACGAATACAAGGTGTGGCTGATTGACGTGAGTTAATATATATGCGCACAAATTGAAATACAAGAAGTTCCATTTGTACGTCACAGAAAACTGTTTTACGGTGGTGCTAGTCAGACACTTGAACAGGTTCCCCAGAGAGACTGAGGAGCCTCCATTCTTGGAGACTGTCAGAACCTGGCTGGGCCCAGTCCTGCTGTGGTCATTTCTGATGTGACCAAAGGTGTAGGACTAGACTTCATAAGAACTCAAGTTCTTAAGACTATTGTAGGGGTTTATGGCATAACAGTAGTCTCCGTTGTTTGTTCTTTCTGCCCTCTTTTTTGAGGTAGTGACAATCACTTGTGAATTATCTGCCTGTATGCATGTTTCATCTTAATTTGCTTTTATGGAAATCAGTAGAAATTGAGCATGGCTTAGGCACTGAGTGCCTCCATTAAAGCAGGGTGAATAGCAGCGTGTTCGTTCATTCTTCTGTGGGGCTCAGCTGAATTGGACATTAGCTGATGGCTTCTCCCAGCAACCAAGCCAGGTTTTGGTAAAACCGTGCTTCGACTTTCTGTCTGTTCATTGTAATCCTTGAAGTTCATCCCTGGATCTTCTCAAATGAGGCTACTTCCAAGTTTCTTGAACAAAAATCTGAAGAAGACTCTGAGTGATGTGCAGTGTCTTTTGATGCTCCCAAAGACCTTCATGTCCTCATTGATTCTGCAGAGAGAACGCTTAAGGGTTGATGGTGCTCAAAGCTGGGGATGGCCACAGGTGTCAGCCTGTCCAGCTGAAGGTACCTTTTATGGTGTACAGATACATGGCACAGCGATTTTGTTCTTTCCAGCAACAAAGAGCTCAAGCAAATGTCTTTGAAACACAAATATGATCTTTAAAGGTCTCTTGAAACCCAGGAGCCTGTGGTGAAAGGAAATTTCTCTGAACTTGCCACGAAACCACCACAGGCAAGAACTACTGCTTGGGGCCCTGTGGAGGTCTGATTAATGTTTGTTAGAACCAGCAGAAAATTTACACCAAGATACAAACCTGCTGAACTGATTTTTTTTTCTCTTAAGACAACTGTAGAATCCCTCCTTGCACCTTTCTAAAATCACCTCTTAAGCTTTTAATTTTATTCACTGGCTTCAGTGAAAATAAATAACTTTGACTGAGGATTGATTGTTCTCTGTTGTCACTTTTGCCTATATAGGACTTGTAACCTCAGTAACTAAGTGACTTGTAACTTCTAAATTAAACAATTTTAGAGCAAGAAGTTCCTTTTCCAATATAACTTAATTTTGAATGAAATTTACTGAAATCTCATTAAGTGAGATTTAACTGGCACAGATGTAAGCACTGTGGATGGCCGTAAGTGCATTCTCTTCCTTCAAATGCTCGTAGGGTTTTGGTTTGTCAAGTTGCTCAGTTTCTTAGGCAGAACTTTATCTTAAGGGTTTTTTTCCCCCCCTTTGTTACCAGGTGGTACCAAAAGCCAACCGTACACATTTATATTTACATTTACTCCACCTCTCTCCTCCTGTGTCAGCCACCGATACGGTAATTACAGGGCTTTTATTTTTCTCGACGCCGAATAAAAGAAACTAATTTCTGTCGGTGGTGTAGGTATTTTTTCTGTCGTATCTGTGGTCCATAACATTTTTTTGTAAGACACGTAAGTGATGTCCCACCCTGATCGCTTCCTTTCCTGCTGCCGAGGGAAGAGGAAGGAGTTGACAGTTTACACACAAGGCCGCCTCGGTCCCCAGAGAACTTATATCCTGCTTGGTCTACTTTATTTCTTTTCTTTTTGCAAGTACAGACTGCTGATTTTATACTAAGATACGCCTCATTGTTATTACTACACCAACCCCCCTGTTATTTATTTAAATACATAATGGGTGTGCGAGATTGTAGCTGTTAGAAACCATATAATTACAAGGTGACTTCTCAGGGAAGCGTGGTTTACTGTTTTTGAGAATATATGTCAAGAAATGCTTTAATGTAATGATATTTTGTTTTGTTGTATCTTTGTTTTTTAAATCTTGGATAGCCATCGTTATAATAGCCATTACCACAAACTGCAATTGTCATTACTATTGTGTGCCAATGCCTCATGGTATTATAATGGATTTAGCTTCAAAACAACCCCATAAAACCAACCTATATTAGTTTTAAATATTAGGATTTCCTGTTTCACTTTTATTATTTAAAATATTAACTGCTGAAGTTAAGCTCAGTTCGACTCAGTTTTTCATGACTGTTAGATGTTTTAGTTCTAGAAATCCAGTTCAAAAGGTTTCTCCCGTATCATATGAATCTGAAACAGTGAATTAGTGCTGCTCAAGTGCTCTGTTTATGCATTGTAAAGCAGTTAAAGTGCTACAGAAGAGGTGGGTCTCCTCCTGAGATGGAGTAACAAGTATGAAGGCAAAATGAACATAATTTTAAGTAAGGGTTAACAATATTTTTCTGGGCTTTGATGAAATCATTGTGCAGTCTTCTATCCCCTGAAGTAAAAACAGTGCACTCAGAAATTCAGAAATCCAAAACTGCCAGTTCTGGAGTTCAAAATATATGAAACATTACTATCTTTAGGCTTGGTGTGGGAGGCATTCTTTGAATATTCACATCTTAATTTCAAAGATGTTGAATACCTTAAAGATAAGCAGATTTCTGTGCCCAGCACTTTGGAGATCTCCAGGTGAAAAGAGACTTGCTCTTCATATGGATATTAAGTGATAGTGTCAGTATAATGGACCAAAAATGAAAAATCGTATTGAATTCAAATGGACTTTGAAGCAGTTCTGATCTTTTTTTTAACCTACCGGAGCAATTCGCTCAACAAAAAGCGTGACAGGGCATGTGAAATGAATAATAATATGCGGGTCTGAGAGTAATTACTGCTTCGTTACTTTGTTCTTAGGAAGTCCTTTCTTAACCAGGGAGGGGAAAAAAAATCAAAATGAAGAAGTTTTCTTGCTAACTTCGGTCCTCATCTTTAAAGTATTTATGATTTATCTGTATCTAGAGATGCGGAGTCTGTGTTTGGGCCCCAGAGTTTTTGTTTGCTCTCTGGCAGAGAACTTAGTGCGCGGTGTTTTGGGCTGGGGGTGGTAGACTCAGAGCATCATCTGCGGGGAAGGTGGAGAAAGGGCTCTGCCCCGGAGAATACGGTAAAATGCAAAATCTAAAATTTAAAATGCCTGTGCTACTTAAATACCTTTCTAATCTTGGGTTGGTCTTTATTGCCTTTTACTGGCTTTGCAACGTGTTATCAGAAAAAAAAAAAAAGTAAAAAACAGATAAATGGAATGGTTTACTATGTTCATGTTTTATTGTAATGTTTATTGGCTTTTAAATGAATTAAAAATGGTTGTTGAGTAGTGGGTTAATGATTCGGGGGCTTGTGTGAGGTTTAGATTTTATTGTGCCTAGCTGCAACTGGTAAGAAAAATTGCGGGAAAACGTTCTGTGTATTTACAGTTTACGCTGATAACACACTGGTATCAGGAACCACAGATGTAGAGGCTCCGTTACGTAAGACGCTCCAAACTGTTGGATTTTTGGCCGGTGATTAATGACAAGCTTTGTAAGGAGTGTGAAAAAGCACACTCAACCAGATACATTCACGCACAGACTTAGAGAATATGCTGCTTTGAGTGTTGCCAACATTAAAAAAAAATCAATTTTGGGAAAAATAAATTTATAATTTTTTTTTTTAATTTAGCCTTAATTCCTCACAGACTTATTCTTCTTTTCTGTGGAATTAACAAGTGCTGAAATTTAACCATTTGCTAATACTTGGTTTCTGGAGAGAAAGAGACATGAAAGGTTTTGTGCCTGTATGTACTTCTTGCTTTGCTGGGCATGATTTATTGATTGTTTCTGTCCACACCGCAGTGTCTGAAGGGCATTCTGGTCTGCTGGGCCCAGCTTGGGTACAAAACCTGGTTAGAATGGACTAGTACTGTTTGCCTTGGTCCAACTTGTCTTCCTACTTAGTGGAGAAATTTTCTTCAGTAATTTAAACTTGGTTTATTGTTCAAAACACTGTTGAGTTATGTTCAGGATTGTTGTAGCCAAAGGCTCTGGTTTTGGCTGGAAATGATAGCTGTACTTATTGAGTGGGTAACCAGATTGGAAAAGAATTCCCCCCCCCCCCCCGCCTTTTAAGTATTGTACATTAGCATCGCTAATACACTGTTCATCTGCAATGAGTAGCAAAGGAATTTAATCAATATGGATTAAATGACACTTTCTTGTTGTTTTAAACTTGGTGTAGGAACTCATGTGATTTCTCTTAAAAAATAAGATCCTGTAATTAAATCTTGAGACTCAACAGGCACTGTGTCATGTTGGCATATTGCCGTGTCTTAATTTCCTTGGAAGACGAAAAGCCGAGTGTTTAATCTACTGGTGAAATGTTAAGATCCCAGCATGAGACACACTCTAAACTGTCTTAGTGTGATTATGAAAAGGCCCTATTTTATAATGGAAGTACAATAAAATAGTGTATGTATTGTAACACTAGGAAAAGTATGTATAAAATTAAAATTATGTAAGTTAAGCTCTTAATTATTTTGTTTTCTAAGTTTCAGGTGTTGTTTGAAATTAAAACTTACTAAATGTCATGTAAAATAACTCTGAGCCAGTGTTTAGATATAGACGAAGTTACAGAATACAAATACTGGGAGGAGCTATTTTAGCATCATACTAAATCCCAGCAACTAGACTGAATCAGAAGAGGTAAAAGGAGTAGTGGATTGGGGAATTGAGAGTAACGTAGAGAAGGCAAAGAAACAGGCAATTCATTGAAGAGAAATGAAAAAGAAGTAAAAACAGAATTAGCCAGAGCAGAAAAAGCAGAATTTTCAGGATCTGGCTTGAAAATATTGGAGAGGAAAGATAAGAAAGGTGAAGATGCTGTTGTACGTGGGCCCTACCCAAGAGGTCATTTGAGATGACGTGAAATGCTGTACGGCATGTGGGCATTTGTCCTCAAAACACACCTGTAGCTTTTGCTGGTGTTCATGCTGAAGAAGTAAGAAAAGCCCAAGTCATGCTGAATAGCTATAAACTCACATATTTCACGTGTTTGTGATCAAACCATTGATGAAAGGGTACTCCTCTGCAGGGAAGGTTTGCTCCAGTTAAGATTTTAAACAGGTGCAGAATTTCACTCTGTTATATTTGATTCACTTCACATGGTACTTGCTTAAATTTTCGAAGAATCAGTCCTTAAATTACTTACGGTAACTTGATTTTAAACTAAAACAACACACCGAGAATGAATTAAAGTAACTACAGTCCAAAATACATTATACAGATTAACTACATGGAAGACCTGATGATTTTGACTTAAGTCTTAATGCAGTTTCTTTAACATTGATCAACACAAAGATATTCACATTCCATTCACTGAAGAAGTTATTGCATTTTTTGAAGCTGAATAATGCTGAATGTTAATAACATGGCAGGGTCACTCACTGAGACTCCATAAATTTGGCATTTGGTATTTTGTTTATTTTACAGGCTTTGGATATTTCCCAGATTGGGAAATCCCTCAGTCTAAAGAACATCCAAAAGCTACAAAACCAAACCGCACGATAAAAGCCCAGATTTGGTGTTTTATTAAGCAGCCCCAAATTCAAAACAATAAAACAAAAGGGTAGAGTAACTCGTAACTAAGTGCATGGAAAACGCTCCTTACAAGGAGTTGTTTTATCGCCTGGCATTTTCTCCCGGAGGAAGTGATGAAAGCATCGCTGCTTTTGAGTCATTTAAAAGCAGAATGGACAAAGCGCTCTGGCACAGACGTTATCAGGCAGTGGTGGTGATGGTGCTTTAGAGGAGCTGACCGGGCGTTCCTTCTCCATCCAGAAACTGTGTGTAGCTTTAAACATACAGCAGGCTCAGCTTCTGGTTACTTACGTACCACCGATCTTTATATTAATGTGCTTCTCCTTTATTCAGGAAGTGTCTAATGGTGTTTGGGGGAGGGGAAGCTCATTAGCTTCCTTCCTGAGTAATATAATTTTTATTTCCTGTTGTAACAGCGGCCTCAGCCAAAAGCAACAGCCCAAAAACGAGCGGGGGGAGGGTTGCCTGTGCAAAATGTTTTCATCTCTGAAGTGAAATGTTGGTTGCAAGACAATTTTGAGACAAACAAGCAGTTTTTGCAGGGGTATTTTGATCTTTCTGTAGTTCATTACAGACTTTTTATCTTTAATGCCAAGGATAGAGGCATTAAATGGACCATTAGCCTTTACCTTCCCCACCATCAGTCCTAGGCTGCTTTGCCATCTTCCACTCTCCTCCTTTGACCTCGGAAGGCCACCCAAAATAAACCTGCTCCTGGCTCCAGTGCGGTTCCTGCATCGCTGTCGGCTCCTCTGAGCAGCATCCTTTGCAGCCAGGGGGGAGCTGGGCAGATACTGGCCAAGAGCACCCCAAATTTGGATGTTTGGGTACACTCCGAGTCTTCCTGCAGGCTCATGCCTTCCTGTTTGTGTGCCAGCTGTGGCATAACTTAAATTTGAAACGGTGGAGCAGCCTACCTTTGCCTCTTGTAATTTTGTCTTGGCGTTGATATCGTGGCAAAAATGCTGTGTGGTGTTTTTTTTGTTTTGTTCTGTTGTGTTGTGTTGGTTTTTGTTTGTTTGTTTGAAACCTTTCTTTTCCCCCAAATAGCCCACACGCTCAGAACTAGAGTGCTTGACAAATGTCACAGGAATAGGCACTGGCAGGGTTGAAGGTTGTTGAGGACGAGAGGGATTTTTATCAATGGTTACGCCAAGTTAAGTAATAAAACACAAGCTGTTTTTTTACAGTGCCTTATCAAGTGAGCACATATCATTGTCATGCTAAAATTGCACGCTGTTCTGTGCATAAGGGAGGATTTAAAAAAACAAAAAATTGGAAGGCTATATCAGTTCATTGCTGTGGCTGGTGAAAATTGTGATGTTACCTCAGCCTGAGAGGTTAAACATCTTGTCCAAGATTTTTATTGTATATATGTAAGCCCAAATTTTTGTCACCTTTTCACAATTAATACTGTGTTTTGGACTGCTTTTCACTCTCAAAATTACAAGTTGTTTCATTCAGTCTAGCTGTAACTAGATATTCAGTGACCAGAAATGGTTGCACTAAATGTGAATGTTGCTGTGTACACACTAGTATACAATATGCCACGTACACAAGTCTGTGCAGGAATAGCACTAAGCTGGGGCCACTGAGAGATAAAAAAACCCAAAACATTTTAATTATCCTTCTGCTATACAAACTCTGTACCTTTCTTTTGGATTTCAAGGCTGGAATAGTAACATTTTCATTAGACAGCACATGAAATATACCTGAGTAGGAATTATGTATTCCTGGCACTTGAAACTTGATTATCTAGTATCTCTTGAAATTGCTTCTTACCCAGTTATTAAAAAATCCCATGTTGTTTTCTTTGTCCAACTGATCTGTTTTGGCAGCATTTGGTGTCCACTTACATTTGTGGTGCAGATCCAAGCGAGCTAATAGGACAACGTGAGTGGTAAAAAGAAACTAGAACAGTATTTGTTACTTACAAACTATGTGAATAATTTTCTGTACAATATGGGCAGTTTTGAGAAGGTGGTGGTCTCGTTACACATTTCAAAGAGGTGGCAAACGGAGTGCTTAGGAAGTAAGCAGAACAGCCTCTGCTGTACATGATTTTAATTAGCAAAATATTGATTGGAAGGCACAGTGGTGCTCTGCATCATTGGGGAGTGGTATGAGGAAAATTAAACGTAGCTGTTCATTTCACATGAACTTGGGGGCATTAAGGACATCAAGCGTGCAGGATAGCAGGTTTAAGCTTTGCTGAAGTAATTTGCAGAAGAACTAAAATAGCCATCCCAGAAATCTGCATGCTTTTTGTCAGCTCTTGCTACGTTGAGGCCACCAGGGTAGATTAAGCAGTTAAATGAAGTACTACTTAATTATCCACCTGTTACCTGACACCACCTTGGTTTTGTCAGCTTTTGTACTAGACAGGGTATCCCTCCCGTGGGACCCTCAGCCTGCAGAAACCTGGTTGTTTTTGCGAGATGGGCTGAAGTCCCCAGAGAGCGAAAAGCCTGGAGTTGTTTCTAGGGGCTCCAAGACTTAGATGTAGAAACGAAGAAGAAATGATGGGGTAGATGAGCTTTAAAGTTCTGTGCCTTGACTGTTGCTCAGAGGAAATCCGAATAAATGCAGCATATACCTTGTTCTGTTAACAAAACACCACATATGAACTCCGGATCTGGCAGCTCAGCCGCTGCCTTTTACAAGTGGGTCTTATTTTGTCAAAACTTCTCCTGTTTAAGATTGAAGGGAAAAGAATGTCAGCTCCCCAGCACTTACTGATGTGAATCTTATCAGCAGATAGCAAGAGCTGTATAATTTCGCATCAAAAGTCTGTGTTGCCGCTACCAGCTTCCCCAACATAATGCAGGCTGTTTACCTGATAGCAGGGGGCACCACTAGAGTGCTGTTTTTTTTCAGCAATTTGTAGGTTATGTTATCTCCCGGTATCACCGCACTTGGGACCAGCCAGCTCTCTGTAATTAGCCAAGCAGCTGAGAAATTTTTGGGTTTTCTCTGTCAGAGAGAGGGGAAGAAGTGTCATAGATGGATGCACTGGAGAGGGAAAATGCCTCTGGCTGTTGTACCTCAGGTAGTTTAGGATGGGGAGAAGGCTTCAGGGTTTTTTTTGTTTGTTTGTGGTTTTGTTTCTTTGTTAGGTTTCGGTGTATTATTTGTTTATGTGGAGTTTTTTTTGTTTTTCTGTTAATTTAGAGTGAGGAGTAGGCTTAAATTTTCTTTTAAATTATTTTCTCTTGTTACCAGCCTGTACTTCACAAGCTGCTGTGGTTTAACCTGAACTTACATTAACTTCTTAACAGCATTATGGACTGGGAGGTGTCAAGGTGGCACATGGGTGTCTAGATGCTCTACTCCACTTTAGATAATCCTCTTCAATGAGCAGAGCTAAACCCAATCTATCTGTACTTTCTTTCCTGCAAGCCTCTCTGTGTTAGCTGGGTGGAGGAAGCCAGTTTTTTATGTATAATGAACTATGCATTATTGCAACTGGTAAATTCTAACATTTATCTCCAGTCTTTCAGGTCAGCTTGGTCACTGCTCTGAAGCGAAGGTGACCATGGCAGTTAGGTTTGCACTCACACACTTCGTTAGGGAGCTTGGGAAAATGTATTTGTTTTTCCTTTTTACTGGTATTATTTATGTAAGTAATGTTTTTGTACCTGCTTTACTTTATAGAAGTTTCTTCCCTGTAGTATGTGCATCTTAGTGAAGATATCTATACCCATAATTCACATTTAAAGCCAATCTGTATCTATATGCAATCTGTGCATGTATAAATGTTTATTATGGGAAAGGTTGGGGAGTACCTTTTTTTAATTACAAGTACCTGGCTGTTTCCAGCTACTTAAAATTCTGCTAGTTTGGGAAGGGAATTTTTCATACCATATTCCTGGTTTTAGCCGATTTTTTTTCATAGGGCACAATGAAGAATTACACGGGGAAGCAGAGTTTTTGTCAATCAGTCTTAAAACATCTGGATTTTTTCAATCAGATGGCTTTTGTCTGTCATTCCCTTTATGACATCTGTATTTAAAAATACACCATCAATATTTGCGTTTTCCATGTGCGTGGACCAGCAGTCTGCAGAAGTTTGGAACCAGCCTGGTGGGATAACTGGCTGCTGTTGGTGAACCAGCATCTCTCCAGGCATGGACGTGCCTTGACTCCGCTCCCCATGTCCAGGGCCATGCTGGTGTCTGCGCGAGCACTACTTAAAAAACATTTAAAATAATAATAATAAAATAAGCAAAAGATTAAGATTCTAGAAGTGTGTTTAAGAGCTGTAGGAGCTGGTTAACACTAAAAGACTGAGGTTCTCTTTGCACTGCTATGGATTTTCACACCACGGGGTGTAAAATAATTGGTTTCCTGAGGAGAAGCAAGCTGAGCCAACCACTGGGGCTTCACCTGCTCTGCAGTGTGACATGGGGTCCCAGCAGGTCCAGTCCTCAGCAGGCCATGGGGTGCATGCTGGGCACGTAGAGATTTCATTTTCTTGCCTGAGATAGTGTGTGTAATTCCCAAAGAAAGGGTGGGAATTAGTCTTTTTTTCTCTTCGGTAACCCTCTTCTGTTTAACTTCAGGCCCACTACCATTCTGCCTGGCTTCTTTGATGGGGTGGCAGAAGAACTACTGGGTTCCAAATGCTACTTATTAGGTTTTTTGTTTGTTTATTTTTCCCATATCCTATATTTTTAAAAAGTCTCAGGCACGCATCAGGCCACCATTCCAGATAGAAAGTGTTTGAGATACAAACAGAGTATTTCAGATACTGAAGCATTTAGAAAAATATCTGAATGACCTTACTCAGGCAGGTCCTTGGAAGACTGGAAGGAGATGACTGTCCTGCTCTGGTGCAGCTTCACCTGGAGCACTGTGTGCAGGTCTGGGCACCACGGGATAAGAAGGAGATAAAGCTACTGGAGAGTGTCCAGAGGAGGCCACGAGGTTGGTGAAGGGTTTGGAGGGGAAGCCGTATGATGAGCAGCTCAAGTCACTTGTTTTGTTCAGCCTGGAGGAGACTGAGGGGAGACCTCATGGTGGCTACAGCTTCCTCACGAGGTGAGGAGGAGCGGCAGGCACAGAACTCATCTGTCCCATGACCAGTGACAGAACCCGAGGGAATGGCAGGAAGAAGAGTCAGGGGAGGTTCAGGTTGGACACCCAGAGGTGCTGGACACTGGAACAGGCTCCCCGGGGAGGTGTCATGGCCCCAAGCCTGACAGTGTTCAAGAAGAGACTGGACAACGTCCTCAGACACATGGTGTGAACTGTGGGGTTGTCCTGTGCAGGGACAGGAGTTGGACTCTGATCCTGGTGGGTCCCTTCCAACTCACGACATTCTGTGATTCGATGACTGAGCCCTCTGTCTCTGCTGTCCCTTTGGCAGGGATAGTTGCCTTGTTCTTGAACTCTGGTGCCCCATGGTGAGAGCATGTCAAGCTGCTGTTGCTGGCGGGCTACCCAAGATAACTGATTTATAGCAAATAGTCACCAGCATGAAAATGTTAGGTCTTCGTAAGTACAGTGCCTAATTCTGTTTTAGCGCTTAGAGGTGTTAACTCTGTGTTCAACAAGTTACATGTATCCAAAAATAGGTATTCAGACAACGTGAGAAAATTAGATACTTTACAGGCTAGCTTTCCCCAAGCTTTAATTTTGTCATATGTTTCTTCAAATTGGCAATGCTTTTCTCAGAGTTGGGTATTACAAATCAGATATTCTAACTGCTCTTTAAAACCCAAGTTACAGACATGTCTCAAAAGTCTCATTTAGTGGACCACATTTTGTCATAAATGCTGTGGTACCATACATAGCATGCAACCATTCAGTTAAACTAAGGATGCTTGAATTTGTAGAGGGTTTTCACAAAGATGAACATTGATCTTGGTAAGGGTGGTCTCCCTGCACATCCCTCATAGATGATGGAGAAGATGCACCCTTCCAGAGGGGTTCTCAGAGGGGTTTTTTGTATGTGGTGGCTGTAGAGGGAGCCTGAGGAGATGAACCTCACTGGACTAATTGGTCTTGCATGGTAGGGAAGTATTCATAGAGGTTTTATTTGGTGATGTATGGAGATAGTGTTATTCCAGCATATATCTTTAATTCAGATCCTTCTTGTTTTCTTGAAAATGTTGGCCTCATGCTGACGTTTCTGCTTATGGAATGAACTTTAGGATGCTTAGGGAATAGCATCACTCTTAAGAAAAACAGAGAAATCTCTGAAAGAATAATAATATTGTGTGGGGGTTTTTTAATTGCTGCCTCCAAGTGTCTTCAAATGACCATGTACTTTTTAGGGAACTGAGCATTTATTTTTCAGCACCCATAATACCACTGATGTTGAAGTAACGAGGGTCAGGCTAGAGGCTCTAAAGAAAAGTATGTATTGTGTTACTTACCACTAACTTGATAAACAACAGTGCTTAATGTTAAGAAAATCCAAATGACTGCTTCATTATGTTTTGTCTGAAATGTGCTGTCAATTTGACAACATTGTGAGGTGACATATTTTCTTGTTTTAGGACAGAGTAATAACATTTACAGCACAGCCTTGAAAAAGACAGAGACTTATCTGTAGTTAATATTCTAGTAGTGGTTATTGAAGAGGAATTTCATTATGTGAGGGTCCAGACAAGAAAACCCAAATATACTATTTTTTGAGCAGAGGAGCATTTCCATCATGTAGTTGAGCTCTTTCTGAAATAGCATTTAGCTTTCTGTGTGTATGCTTTCTTTTCCAGCCAGCTACATATGGAGACAAAACTCCATTTTGGATAATGATGGAATTTTACTGAGTTTTCTTTTTTTCTGAAGATGTGCATATATTGCCAAGATTGCTGAGTCACTCCCAGGTGACCCGAGGATAACCCCAAACTGGTCTACCTTGCATTTCATAATCAAAGTTCAGCCTTTCAGCTTACAGCATATTTATTCATTTGTGTTTCATAACTCAGAAAAGACAGAGATGCAGAGAAGATTTGATCTTATCATTATTAATCACTATATCCTTAAAATGTTGCACAGAGTACAGTGCCATGAGGAGTGGAATATAAAACCATAGCAATCTTAAAATCTTTGGGAAAAATGGCTTTGGTTTAACAATTACATTATTAAATGATTAAAAGACACTGCGCCAACCAGCTAAATTACTAGAGAAAGTTAGTATATAAGATAGTGTTTTCATACTAACCTAATTAGTACTATTGTACCAACTGTGAATTTTCTGTAGAGCATGTACAGAACAAAACGGAGCATGTTTGGAGCACGAAGACCATCAGTGATCAGACCACTTGGTGCAGTATCAGTGATCATTGGAGTATTACTCAAACCATAGGTAGATTGAGCACTGTATTTCTAAAAAATAGCTTTGGGTATCGATCATTGACCTGATTGGAGAGGATGCCATATCATCAGTCACCATTTAAAATTACTTGGAATAATTATTTCAGGAACTAGCCTTATTTGATTATGTATATTAAAAATATCAGCAGTATTTGTCTCTCTCTTTTTTTTTCACCAATCCTATTACCATGGCCTGAACAGCTGTTGAAAAAATACCGAGCAAAGGCACTATTATATTTTTGTGTAGTATTTTGTATTTTAGCTGTAAAAGCAATGATTTGATATTATAAGACATATTAAAAAAAAATTCAGTGGGATACATGTAACTTGTCACAATCATGTAAGTTAAATAATTTCCTCTGGTCTGACTTCTTTTTAAGAGAAGTATCTTCACACGTCTTCATTCCGATTCATTGTGGTGAGGAAGGCAGTGGGTTAAACCTGTGGTCTGCAGTGTCAGTTATTCAACAAAGATGTGATCTGAAGGTGCAGCTTGGAAGAAAATAGCGCATTGAGTATTTTGCGGTTGTTAAGCTAGCAGACCGAAGCAGTCCCAGTCTCCAGGGAATCTGGAGGAGGGGTGTGAGTGTCACTTCTGGAAAGAAGTAATTTCATTGAAATACCACTGCAACTCAGCTCCAAGCTGCAAGAACAGTGTTTTGTGTCCTCAAGTGCCTTTAACTTGTCAGCAGCATGGTTATTACCAATGAATCTGATAATACTGTTGCATTTTATCAAAAGCGTAGCGTAGCTCAGCTGGCCAGCCTTTGGTGTTTTGATTTTGTACATAGGTACACATTACTAAGTAAGAGAGGGCTTGGAATTAAGCTGAAATGAGTGCCCTTACTTTCCTAGAAAATTGTCTGAAAACATTATTTGAAACACTATTTTTTACATCTTCATTAAGAAGTAGGAAAAGCCAAGTATTCAGCTTTTAAGTATAGTTATGATCAAATTTGAAAGAGAATGGACAAGAATTTGATACTTTATTTCCATGTTTAAAAACACAGATTAATTTTTCACCATTTTTTTAAGTTAACATTCTGCTGCTACCTATGTCTAATAGCGATTTTAGTAACTTCCAGTGAATAATAAGGTTCATTTTAAAATAACGTTATAACCATACTTTAGAGAAATCCTTGTCTAGGAATTGTGTTCTAAGTCATACAAGCAGAAGAAAAGACAGGAGTGAAATGTTGTCTTTGGGTAAGAGTTTGGAATCCTTTTATTCATTGATAGCAAAGCTTTCCTTGAAAGTAATTTGTGTTACCCTTAACAGTATACTTCCAGCCTAATACCTGCTTTTCAGTTCTGTAATAGAATTTCACTATCTCTGCTAAGTAGAATGAAAAGCCGAGATTGAGCACTGGGGTACAGTAAAACAAACTGTAATCCTGCTCCAGATACAGGAGAGCTTTGCTTATAGTGAGGGTGTTTCGGGGGAAGGATTATGTCATGGGGAGAGGAGAATGGATGCAGTACCAGAGCAAACCATCCGTGTCAACAGGTCCACCCTTCATGGAGTGAGGACGTCTGCTGATCTAAACTCAGCAAAAGAATTAAAAAAGAAAAAAGTTGATATTTTCTTTATCGCTCATAATACTGTATGAGATGGAGTGGACAGAAATACAATCCCAGCATCCGGATCAAACTGTAAGGAGCTGCAATTTGAGGAAAACTGAGAAGCTAAGAGGAATAGCGTTGTGATCTTTTACAATTACACTTGTCAACTAGTACTGCCCATGAGTGCCTTCCTATTGCAGAATAGAAGTTAAACATTTCAGACAAATATATCTCAATGGAACTACACCAAGAATGAATTAGGTCTCATGATCCAGATCTTTCAAATGGCTTGCTTCTACCAACATGATGAATCAACCTTTTTGGGCAAGATCTTCAGTTCATTTTAAGTAAACCATGGCAGCTCAGTTTAGGGGTTATGGTTACTACTGGAGTGTTCAAAGGCTCTGTAAAAGGAATAACTTATTTAAATGTATTTATTTGTTTGTTTGTTTGTTTGTTTGTTCAGAGTGGTGAGTAGTTTTATGTTCTATCTGGGAGAAAATGAGAAGGTTTCTAGTGGCTAATCAATGGAGTTCCTCTTAGTATTTTACTTGTGATAGCTAAAAAATAACAAAGCACTATTACAGTAACTAGCTAATGGCTTTGAAATACTTGACAAGTTATAGGTTGAAGTGTTTACCAGTGGAAATTTGCTGATCTTGTTAGAACATTGACTACAATATGTCTGGCCCTTTGAAGCTATCAATGACCAGAAATTAAGCACATGGTAAATGTGATTTGAAATAGTAATTATATAATTTGTCTTTCCAGAAAAACAAAACAAAACAAAAAATCAACCAAACAGAAACTAATTTAAATTCCCTAATTCCCATAATCCCCTAAATTCATGCACTTGAAAAAGTGGTACTAAATATTTACCCTTTGTCGTCAGGAAAAAAAGAGGAAGAGCAGTTTTTTAACTGTTCTCCTAAAGAAGACAACATAGTTGTATAAAAAGTCCTTAGTAAAATGTGATATAATACACACTTTTGCGTGTCTGTGTCTGTTCAGTTAGTTTCTTGTTTGTTTGCATAAAGCTGGAGAAGGCATGAAAAACTGTGAATTAGAAGGTATTCTGTAAGATAATAACTAGTAAGTAGGTAATAAGTAGTTAGCTTTTTGGCTCATTATACATATCCATGCCTTTATGGGAAAGCAACCAGAATGCTGAGCTTAACAAAAATTGGGGGAAAAAGGAGGGTATTAGAAAGTGATTAAAGTAGATCGTTGGCGTTTGGATTATTTTTCTCTTAGTATTGTGCTTTTGGTGCATCAGGGACCCAGTCATAGCTAAACACGATGGCCTCAATGTCATCTGTTCCTGTGTTTATTTGCAGTTCTCTTAATTGGCATCACTGGATGTGATTAATTAAGCAACACTGATTTGGAAAAATGTTTGACTTTTGTATGAACTTGTACATTCAGACCTATCAACCGGCTAGCAGAGTCTTATTTATGCTTAGCGTATGAGTTTTCAGCATGGGTTTCAAGGAGACATCTAACAAAAATTAAGTATTTTCCACTCTTCCTGTCAACAGTATGCTGCTGTCATCAGTGTTTCAAACATGGTACCAGTGGCAGTTGTAGTTTGTCTGTGTTGTCCTTCATGTCCATCCTTTTACATTTTCTGTTTAGTTTTTGTAAAATACCTGTGCATTAATGTCATAGGAGCATACACAAAATTAACCTGAGATGTTCAACACTTCTGCTTTTGTTTGGATTCAACTGATTCTATTAATATTCTCTATGACAGAATATTATTTGTGTGGTTACTGTGTATTTTGGTTGCATATATGAATATATGAAAACATTATTATTGAGGTGACGTCAAAGTGTTCTCAGGCACACCTCACTCAAAAGTGCTGTGTGACAAAAGTATTGTGGAGGGTGGGAGAGCATCTACTGTGCAAACAGCTGTCTTTAAAAGGGAAAATTGACTTTTTAACTGTTTCAGACTCTCCGTATTGCTGTAATTCATTTTTCTTAAGCTAGCACACTTGGCAGCACTGGCAAGCCTTTGTGCCTCACTAGATCCAGCTCCACACCTTCTTCCAAACCAGAGTAACTGATGGAGCTTCTTCTTCATCCTGACACTGTTGCAGTGCTCTCAACAAACTGTTGCTAACTCTTCCTCTTTGATGCCCATTTTAGCATCATTAAATCCTAAGATAGGCGTTTAAACTTGCTTGCATCATGCACTCTGGTGCCAGTAGCTTCAGTGTCATCTAAAGACACTACTTGGTCTCTAGGCTGCCTAGAGTCCGGAAGGGACTTCTACTTGGTATGATCTTCACAGCACAACACACCAGAACATTCTTACGCTTTGCCACAGAAGACAGAATACAAGGACACAGCCTCTGAATAAACTGGTAGAAGGAACAACTGGCTTGATACTTGATGCAGCTGAAGTGGGTACCTACCACCTCTAGTAACTCAGCAGGAACAAGGACTATCCAGCTAACTCTGCAGATTTAGGGCTGATGTAGAAGAGGCTTATGGAGAAGACTTTGATGATGGAGGAACTGAGTTGCCAGGGGTGGCCACAGATCTCTTATATGTGAGGTCCAATTTCTCTCATCCACTGTCACATGTGATAAACTTCTTACTTTGATTAAAAATAAGGATGTGTTACTCTAAGCAAAATACCTCAAAAAAAATTCCAGATTAGTGAATAAACCAGATCAGGATTTCTCATAGATACAGTCAAGTCCTTTCTTTGAAAAATTCTTTGATTAAAAATGGAATTCTTCTGTGAGCTTCTCTCACAAACCACTTATTGTGATGGCCTCAGAAAATGACCTATGTGTTGCAGCTACTCCCTGTATTTCAGATACTATATTAATGGAATAACTAACCTTTTTGTATTTTTATTTTTTATTTACTTTGTGATTTATTGGTAAAAAAACAACCTAAACTATGGCTAGGTTGTTTTTTTTTTTTAATGTAATAATTGTTCTTACATTGTTGAGGCTAGCTTGAGTAGAGCAAAGAATGGCCACAATAAGTTTCATTGAAGTACACCTTTTTAATTAATAATTGTAAAGAGAATATACCATATATTTCATATTTTAGCTACAAAAGCAAATACAGTTCCATTTTTAAGTAGGTGAGGTAATATATAAAAAGATTTGACCATTCACATTTTTCTTTTTTCATATTTTTGTGAAAAGCAAGGAAAGCAAATTGCAAATATTTAAAATGTCAAACTAATGGAACTATAGATGATGAACAACTTGTAATTCATGCAAAAAGAGGACATGGTTTGCTGTGGGACTGTGAAAAAAACTGAATAATTCATCAGGATAGAATAAATAAGTAGATTTCAGTGCAGCTGTTGCAGGTTTGTTTATTGATCTACCTTGTATAAGTTCTTAAAATGTTCATTGGATAGTGCAAGCTAGAAAATGTAATATACCTAAAATATTGAAAATGCTTCATTTTTGGTTTTAGGACTTCATCACCCATTGGGGAAGAAAACAGGGACAGACAGTGGGGGAACAAGCAAAGTAAAAAACATGAAAAACCAACAAACATGAAAACAGAAAAAAACCCACAGCACATTACTTAGTGAAATATAGAAATTGAAGTTTGTGTTACACCTAAGACTGGACTATTGCAGAATGCCTGTAACTACAGTATTTGTACAATTATTAAGTGGTACCTAAAGTGCCAGTAAAACTGAGCTACTATTATAGCCACTCAGACTTTGAATCGTTCTGTCCTCCTTCCCACTCAGAAATACAGAGGAGGGACAGTTTTGCACAAGTGTCTGTAAACTGCACAGGGTGATCTAGTCGCAAATAATTAGGCCAGCCAAAATCAACATGTTGAATAACTCCCTGAAACATCATGCTTCACAATCGAAAAATGGCCAACAAGAGTAAATGAATTTAATTTTGAGTAACTAGCCTGGCATAAAGAGCTGGTTTGCTTCTAATTGAGACCTTTCTCTCCAGAACCCACAAGACACAAGATGGAGTAAATCAGTCTGGATCTCTTGTGTAATCTCCTCCACAAGACCTTGATTTTGTTCCCCCTTCATCATCACAAATGATTCTTCTGTTTTATCACCGCCATGGTTTAACCCCAGCTGGCAGCCGGGACCATGACTACTCGCTCCCTCCCCTGCACTCCCACCACCCCAAGTGGGTAGCAGAGAACATCGAAAAGAAGGGAGAAACTCATGTATTGGGATAAGAACAGTTTAATAAGACAAGAAAAAAATACGATAATAATAACAATAGCACAATCATGCTGAACAGCACATCCTGGAAAAGAGAGCTCCCTGGTCCTGAACAGGTGATGCCAAAAAGAGAGCAAAAAGGCAAAAGGCCAAATACCAAACTAAGAAACTAGCTAGCCAGAAAAGCTGGCTCCAGCTATATATGAAGCATGACACCAATGGTAGGGAATATCTCATTGGCCAGCCTTGATGTCAATCTAGCTGCTGTCCTGCTATGGTCTCTCCCAGCCTCTATGTGCACCTGGAAGGCTGAAAAAGTCCTTGGTCTCCTTGGCAACAGCCAAAACATCAGTGAATTGTCACATTTTGTTCATACCAGCTCCAAAACAAAACCTCACTACTGGAAATTGAAAATTAACTGTGTCCCAGGGAAGCTCGGTGTGTTACTGCATTATTCTCATACTAAATCCAAAACAAAAGACCATGCTAGCTACTAAAATTAAAATACTCTAACTACTGTGAAGAAAATCTGCCTGTTCCTGGCAGAACTAGGAGAATCACCATCTGATAGCACTGCTCAGATCTTTTGACCGCCCTTAGGGCAGCTGTGCAGAACAGGGCTTCTGGAGAAGTCCTCAAGCAGAAGGGTTTCTGAGGAGGCTGTAGAAGCTCTCCAGCCTGAAGTGATGAATCCATCAGGCTCCTTTCTACATGTCTTCCTCATCAACAAAGTTATTCAAAACACACTCCTCCTAAAAAGTTGTTAATTTGGAGCCATATCCCTTTCACAGGAATTGGCATCATGTCTAAAAGCAATATGTTTCATTACATCTGTACATGTGTGAGGTAGATGGTCACTTGCTGCGGTGGATGTAGCTCAGCAGACAAAGAATTGCTCTGTGACTGTTTTACCAGGCCTGGAGAGTTCCATGCAGGTCCCTCAGGTTCACCAAGGAACAAAGGTGGATTCCTCTGGTAACAGTGCAAAGTCAGATTCAAAAATAGGAAAAAACAAAACAAAACAAAAAAACACAAAAAAACACAACCAAACCACAAACCAACAAACCCACACCAAAACACACACACACCACTATTGAGACAATTATGAAAATATTATCTATAGGTATGTTTCTTATAAAACCTAGTTAAGTGGTTTAATGGCTAACTTAAGTCTTAATAGAATTTTAATCCTTTTCTCTCTGTGTTTTGGAATAGCCATTATGTCCTTTTCTCCCTTGTTTTAAGTCTTAAGTATATTTTACCATTTTGCTTCTTTAAAGAGATTTTCTGAGTGTGGGAAACGGCATGAACTCAGCAGGGTGGGATCTCCATGTCCCTGTAGGACCGGGGCATCCTGAGAAGTCATTCTCTCCTCCTACAAGCATCCTTTCATAACCCAGGGGCTCTGGCAGAGGCCATTGTTGATGTGGACGTCTAAGACCCTTTGAGGGCATTAACACACTCTGACATGCAGTAATGCCTGGTATAGTTTAGTTTAAATAACATGAGAAGGAGTGAGAGGACCTGGGGTGGGAGGCTTCTGAAAACTGTCCGTATTTCAAAGGCCATGCTGCTTAGCTCTTTTTCTGAGATCTTGCAACTTAATGGGATTTTTGCTTATCTGAATTTGTACTGTTTAGATGAGCTTGCCCAGTGTTTTATTATAGCCCATTCAAATTCTTTATTCTGTAGCATCAGCTCCATCGGATATATTACAGTGCATATTACCTGGCTGGTAAAGATGGACACAGCTAAGGTATTAGTTATTAATTAAGGTATTAATTGCGTAGTGGTAATCAGGAATTAGTATGCAAGGAGGGATTATATTGTAATAAGGTTCATCATTGCTAGTGCCCCTTTAATGGGCTACTCTTTCTTAGTCAGAGACTGCAGTGCTGGCAGTTTTGGACATTTTAAGATGCTCAGGCTTTTAACATCATCGATTTTCTCCATCGGTGATGCTACTGTTCTCATTCTTCATATAGAAAACCTGTACATAGGGAATTAAGTTCTGACGTATTTCACTCGGACCGTGTCTGCACCTATTCATGATTTTACTTGACATCATTGCCCGATGATCGGTATAAACAAGTCATTATTTTGCTTTTAAAAAAAAGCTGAAAATTTGTCTTCTGTTTTCATTTGGAAATGTAGATAATCTGAAAGTTGTTAGTGGACATTCACAGAAGCCATGGGGGGAAAAAAAAAAAAAGAGTAACAAAATTATTTTGTTCTACAATAATTATTTGCTGCCTGTTCACACCACATGCTTGTTTTCCCCTCTATCTGGGTGCCCGAGGGACTGTGACAGACCTGAGAGAAGAACCAGAGACCTTCCGGGGAGCTGCGTGGTTTTGCATGCATGAACTTCAGGCAGCGCCCAAAGAATGGCAGTGGATAGCAGAAAAATACCTTTATTTGCTACAGCTGTAGAGGCTGGTTTGGTTGGTTTCTGATAGCGTCTCATGAGAGGGTGTCGTGATTCAAAAGTGTTTGCTACATCCAGCTCACCTGACTGACTTTTTCTACCAGTTGCAATTAAGCAGTATTTTAACACTGATCCTGCAGACCAGATCTTTGCATAAATGAGAGCCTTTATTACAAGGTTTTCCAGCGAATCAAAATTTTGCACTGACTTCTGAAGCCAGCACTTTCTGCAGTCTTTCTGTTTTAATGACATGTTCTAGACTTTTGTTTGGAAAGATCATACAGCTTAGATGTTAAATATGCTACTGCTAGTTGTTCAGAAATTTGATTCTAAAGCACAGCTTAAGCCATTGAAAAATCTGTGGTAATTAACTGAATATTTCCTTTCTGTTTGGTTTAAAAAAGTCAGCCCTTCTTTGTGCCAGTTTTCAAATCTTTCCAGCATTATTCTTCAGTTTCCTAGATAGTGTGCCAAACACCTGGAAATACAATTTCCAGATCTTCATCATTTGGATGTCGAGTGTGAGTGGACAATAGGGTGGTAAGTTAATAAACAGAAGCCTTTCATATTCTGTAGGGCAGGTATTGGGAGGTCATTAGGAGGCCATAAGTGTCTCTCAGTGCATTGTGTGTGCACCAGAATTTCCACCAGGATTGTAAGCATTCAGAGGTGATTCAGCCTTGTGCCCTACAGAAACATATTACAGGAAGGAAGACTGCTAGAAATTAAAAGTAATTGAGGCTCCAACGCATGACAACAATAACAGTTTGGCTTCCCTTTCTGTGACGATCTCCTGCTTGTAAATTACCAGAAGCAATATTCTTTACTTGCTTATTCCGACTGAAGGATTTGCAAAGGTAACTAATTTCATCCTCTGATTCACTTCTTCAGAGTCCCTTTTTTCTTTTCCCTTCCAAAATCGTAACCTGAATTCTTCTGATTTGTCATGGTGGTTATTTTTGAGGTTGGTAAAATCAGAAGCCTTAGCAGCAGAATCGTGAGCATTCCTTCTTGCACTGTTTGTAACAGAATCATCTTTTGAAGCTCAATGTAGTTCTGAAAGAATAATACAGTGTGCTGAAGTTATCTTTAAAGTGCTTGGAAATTGCTGATAAAATGCGTAAATTACTATCTTTATGCTGTGTGTATCCCTGTGCATGTGCGAGGACGTTTGTACACATAATACAAGAAAAAGTCTGCAAGTTACATTCATATTTGTATACATATAGACACACTCAGATGCGATATTTTTGAAAATCTAATCAAGATATATCTAATTTATGTGTATTTGTATATCCATGCACTCCCTAGCATGCTTCCTCTCAACAGACGTTATTTTAACAAATCACGATACTTGTATAAACAAAGACTAAACAATATACAGTATTAACTTACCTTCAATTGAAACAATAGCATTATGGCATATGCAGATAATGACTTTCTGCATTTTTGGTCAGGCTTTTGGGGGTTTTTTTGGTTTGTTTGTTTTGGTTTGTTTTTTTCTGGGTGGGGGGAGTTTAATGCCTACCATGCAATGACAAAGGTTTATTCTCCCTTTGTTCTTTTCAGAGTGCTGCAGCAGCTCCCAGTCCAGTGCTAGGAAACATTCCCCCAGGAGATGGCATGCCAGTAGGTCCTGTACCACCGGGTTTTTTTCAGGTATTCAGAAAAATTATGATTACAGGAATTTTAGGATAGAAAATCCTCTAATACTGTGTACAAGTCTGTAGAAAAGGTCCTATTCTAAACTATGTTTCACTATATAACCTGCAATACTTGAGGGTTTATTTCTTAACAACAGTGAATAGGTAGAAAGGAAGGGATCTCTCTGTCTGACAAGTATTTTGTTCATGAAATAGTACAGCACAACTCAATTCACAATGTTTTATGAGTGGAGACTGAAAATGTTTGAATATAATTTTAAAAGAATTTACTATAATTACATATATTGCGTTGAAACGTTGAAGTTGTTGGTTGTGTTTAACCCTGTGATAAAGCCACAGGCCAGATTTTTAAGATGTCCACGTTTCAGTTTGAATTAGACCTAGGCAATTAAGAATATCCCACCGACAATCTCCTTGCACATTGAAGATCTCAACCGTAATGCCTAAAACAACAAGCCAAATATTTAGACCGTGTGTTGCTTCTATTAAGTTTTGTCATAAATGGAACTAAATACCCAGTTAGCACTTTGGACATAAATGGTACAGAACACTGTGATGGAAAACATGGCAGCTTTTGGTGCAGGGCCAACCTAACAGTTGTAGTCTGAGGCTGGACTGCTCCTATTAGCAAGCTTGGATCTCCTTTTCACCAAAATTTGATTGTTTTTCCTTCTTTTCTGAGATACATAGACAAAAGAAGCATGTTTCATCAGGGCAGGGGAGAGAGGAAGAATTGTTTAATTAATTTTTTAATCCAAATGGTGATTGTACAAAAATGGCAGGATATCAACAGTCTTTTTTTACACTGCATGTAAGTGACAAAGTTATTTGTATGGTCTTCGTTTTCGCACAGTCACAAGGGGAAAACTGCTCTCTGCAGTACTGATATAAGCATAAAGAAGCCCTGAGCCTGGCTTGAGCATGTTGTTTCCTTGATCAACTCAAAAACTGAGGCATGGTTTTTAATACATGAATGAAAATAGATTTGCAAGTGAAATAGAAAATACCGTACTGTTGCCAGTCACAAAATCCTCAGGAGCTGGCAGAACTGATTAATTATTTTATTTCTTCTTTTACTGTTTGGAACAGCTGGTTAGCTGGGGTTTTTTTAAGCACAATTTTATCTCAATTATTATATTGTATAAGTATTTCACTTTTTCTTAAGTTAGCCACCCACTCCAGTTGTAATGTCAAAAGAATTAAAAGTTTAAAGTTTTTTTCTTTTATTGTCTTTGAGGACAATTAAGAGGGGGAAGGGGCACAAATAGGACAAGTATGTGAAGTACAGAGGAGAGGATAACTATTTTAAAGGTTTTGCAGGTGGAGAGTGTGGGAGTCTTGTTTTTAGAAGTGTGAAAAGACTTCCAGCCACTCTAGATCTTTTAAGATGTAGGAAAGACAAGATGATGCAAAGTACAGGTAAACTTTCCCTGTCTGGGAAAGGCCTGGGATTGGAAAATAAACAGAGGAACACCCATTTTCAGTGTAACACAGTTTGTGACATAAATCAGAGCTGTCGTCAACTCAACAGCACAGGCAATGAGTCTTCCACAAGGTGGTTTCCAAGAGCTGGTCTGCACAGCCTGGTCTGGACTTCTCCAGACATCACCCTGAATTCCCCTTTCCTCAAACCTGCTGGGTCTGAGCCGTCGTGTCTCTGACATGCACCACTCAAGATTAGTTGCTCACAGTTTTAGTTGGTGGAGACCTGCTTTCCTCAGCTGAATGGCCTTGTCAACCCAACAAACGTTTTTCAAGAGATTATTGGTTTTCAGTGTAGTTATCTGCTTAAGAATATAGGTAAAGAAGTAACATGTTGGTTAGCAAATCCAACTGCAAGTTTGATAGCGGATGCATTGATATGGTTGGGAGCGATCCCAGCAAGGGGAGCTCAGCCAAAATCCAGTCGCTTGCATAACAGTGTGCTGGAACTGTAAGGTCTGCTTAAAGCAAATATGTACAGACAGTCAGTGACAACGTCTGGTGGTGTTGGAGTGAGAGTTGTCAAGAAGTAGTTAATATCTGGTTGTAATAATTTCAGGCGGAGCCGAATCCTACTGAAGTCAATTTATTTGAGGACAAGAAAATATATTGGCAGACATAGCTGTGTATGTAAACTCTGAAAATTGAGAAGCATCATCTGCTGCTGTAAAAAGCAGGTGAAAAGACGAGCAAGAAAGAGAAAGTCATGGTCACTCATAGATTATGAAAATGAACAGTTTTGGGTTTTGACAGTTGGAAGATTATACAAATTGTGGGAGAATGGTGCTTATATCTATATTTAGTTCACTAAGACTTTGCACTACAGACACATTGTAACATTTCATCTTTTTACAACCTGAAATTTATCTAGAAGGTCATCCTGGAATGACAAAGCTGCCTTTTGTTGCTTTATGAAATGTTTGGGTTGGCCTAAGCTAAAGCTTTTGACAGCCACTACCTTCCAGCTCTGCTTGGCTAATTCAGAATTGCTAGACAATTCAAATTCATTTAGTTTCTCATCAGTACTGGCTCTTGGTTTTGCACTGCAACCCTTATTTTGGCATTCAGCACTAACCACTAACTGGGACATAGCAAAATGGATGCTCTTGCTGCCGCAATTGCTTCTCATTAGGAGCCCATGGAAATAGATAAATATGGGAGAAGTATTGTTTCTCAGACAGTACCTGGTGAAACTCTGCTCTTGGTAAAATGAGGTTTTCACGCATATGGAGGCCCTTAGCACTGATGTTAATTAGCAGTTTCTGGCGGTTTATGCCTGGTCCAAAGAGGAGGAGTTCTAAAGCCAGCAGTCGAGTTTGTCTTGTATCTCTGCACTTGTGTTTTTAGACTTCATTTCAGGTGATGGATGATGAGCTCTACAATGCTGATCGTCCAAACTGCAATAACTTCCGGTGAAAGGAAGGTGGTAGGGTTGTGTATGACTATTATCTTCAACTGAATGACTGTTTTAAAAAAAGAAAACTGTTTGCAGTGTCAGAAATGAAATTTGAGAAGAAAACAGGTTATGTGGAGTTAGAATGTGTCTCAGTTTCATCTACCAGTGTGTGTGTATTTTAAAGTAACTTTAAATTTCATAGCTACGTGTTTTTTGTCCTCATTTTTCAGTACATAGAATAGGTGATGTTCTGGAAATAAACGGGGGTTATACAGTAATTGAGTCTGCTCTTGGTTCATTAGCAGCAAAACAATGTGTGGGAGTACAGGAGGAGTGAAGACAACAGTTTTGTCATACGAGACTCTTAAACTCAAAATGGGAGAAGCCAGTCAAGTGTTAGACTTGATTTTGTCTCAGGCTGAAATAATGGGTCAAGTGCAGCTCAGTGAGGGTGTTGTCTGGTGGGTCAGCGCTTCTGGTGAAGTTGCTTTCTTAAATATTAAGCCTCAGAGAAGGACAGTGGTTGGTCGGGGTACAAAGTTTCCCACATTTTTCCTGGGTAACCCAAAATAGTTCAATCCTCTTTTTTCATGTTTCTCCACCTGTAAAATGGAATGTCATAAGGGAAGATCGTTTTAAAAGATTATTAATTGCTTGGGCAATAGACATCATGAAACAATCTCAGACTGCAGAAGGGTAAGGTGGCCGTTTACATCTTAACTCCAATCTGAGTCTTGAAATTCATCCTCAGTTTCACAGAATCAGAGAGTGGTTGGGATCAGAAGCGACCTCTTTAGACCATCTAGTCCAACCCAGTTTGCCAATTTTCCTCTGTAGACCAGATCCTGTATATGAAGCTAAGGTATGAGAAAGGCACTTAGCTACTATGTTAATAAAGTAATTTAGGACATTTTCCTTGCTGTTTTTCAGCACCAGAGTTACCCAGTTGTTAGTTCTTGGTATGGCCATCCATAGAGATGAATCTGACCTAGCCTTTGTTCCTCTTTTTGAAATCCCATCTGATACTAAAATAGAACAACTGGAGGACTGAATAAGATTGTAGCAGTTATTTACCTTCAGGTCTAGACATTAGAGGATGCATATAATCTCAGTAGACAGAGCTTTATGCAAGGTTCTAATAAACTCATTTTGGTGAGACAGATTCACCCACTTGTGGTCAAAGAGGATTAGGTCATGGAATTCAGAGACACTCAGATTTTCGCATCATCCAGTCTCGTTTCACTTTCTGGCCAGAGAACAGGCAGCGTTTTTTCACTAGGTCTGGTTCTGTGCAGTGCAGAAGCGTTAATGCCTCACAGACAAAGCAGGGTCTGCAAAGCTTTCAGTACTAGAATCATAGGGTCGCAGAATAGTTTGGCTTGGAAGGGACCTTCAAAGCTCATCCACTGCCACCCCTGCCATGAGCAGGGACATCTTCACCCAGATGAGGTTGCTCAGAGCCTCACTCCCTTCTTGTTGAGGACAATAAGATCGGAAAAAAATAATATCTTATACTTGCACATCCTGGTACACTATGCATTTAGAAAATAAGGACACGAATGTTTGGAAATACCGTAATGGAAATTTTGAAGCCTGGATGCACTTCTGTTCCATGGCACATGCCAGTGTACCCACGGGAAGCACGAGGGTTGCGTTCATGTACAAACCGCTGCTTTTCGGGTAGTGAAGTACTGGACCATTTGCATTCATCTCTTCACTAAATAGGGTAAAAAAAATCAAGATACATTAGATTTCTGTTTTTGCAGGTAATTTATTTGATCTCTGTGGACAATATCAGCTTTGATAAGCAAATAAACAGAGGCTGGACAGAAGTTTTAGAGCTTGTGTTCACTGAAGTATTTTGAATTTTTAAGCAGAATGGAAAGTATTGATTTCACAGGATTTTATTTGTCTTTTAGTTACTTTCCCAGTTTTAACACACCTGAATATAGAGTTCTGTGTTCTAATCCATCTAATTCATCATGTTTCTCCAAGTCAGTGACTACTAGCATTGCAGAATATCTGACCCTGATTGCTTACTTTTGCAGTGCAATTATGAGAAACATTTAAACGCATATATAATTAACCCCAGTTATCTTCATATCTTTTATTACATGGTTGACCAAAAGTCTGGCATGTCTGCATCTGTATAAAGAACCTGTCTGTTGTTTTAAAGGCACTCAGGCAGGTAACAACATTGCGTTTGTATTTAACTCACCTGAGAGACACTGCTGAATAGTTAACTCATGGAGTGCCAGCTGAGATTTAGAGGAAGCAGGTTATTTACTAATTGGCAGTTGACTTGTGTAATTTGCTAATTAAAAAAAATCTACCACTAAGTATGCATTTTCACATGTGAGTGAAGTGCTCTTTCTTTTAAATCCATAACTTTTTTTTTAAGCAAATTTTTAAAAATTTGTTCTAGTCGAGCTTACCACTAAACCTTACTTTTGTAGTGCATGTATATTCTAAAGGAATTGTCAAGTAGTTTGCTTCATTCACCAACTTGTAATCATGAGATATGGTCGGAATGGCATGGGAAAGATATGTCGACACCCTGTTTGAAATACAAATGTTACATGTTCTTCTTATATAAAGGGGAAAAAAAAATACCAACCTAAACCCAACCCACCGAAATAATGTAAGGCTGTCGTGCCATCTAGTGGCAGTTGTTCATTCTCATTTTAGCTCAACCCGTATTATTCTAAAGTATTATTTTTAGCCTTGTAGAACTGACCTCATGCTTTACAAGAGCATCGTTTCAGTAAGACACATGAGCAGAAAGAACTTTTCTGTTTCTCTTCCTGCCTGGCATTGCTATTTGATGTTAAAAAATCAGTTTAAATAGCATTTAAGTAGTGAAAATAACCAAAAGTTAGTGAATTAAAAATCAGTAACAAGACATATCTCTTGCATTTTGATATAGAAATAGTGACCTATTTATAAATAAAAAGAAAATGGATCTGTAGGCTTCTGTGTAAGGCTGTAAAACATCTTCTCGTTTTTAGAAGTCATTGGTTGAAGTCTCCCAGACAAACAGGGACGGCACCTTTACGACCGATTCCGTGACAGCTGGGGTTAAACCAGCTCGTTTGGGGTTTCACCCCGTCCTCGCACTCACTTTTTCTAGCTCACGTGTGTGTGTGTCTCCTGGAAACTATAGTATTGACCGGGGGGTCTGCCGGGTACGTGATCATCTGCCTCGGCCCCCTTGCCCTGGCAGAACCTGCTCCCAGGTGGCTCATGGCAACAGCCATCCAGCAGTAAGGAAGACGAGGAAGCAGAAATCCTCCCGCGTCCCTTTAAAGCTGTTTTGGAGTGACTGTGTTACTTCTATGAATTGTCCACAGAGGGGCCGTTGTTTGCACAGGGAATGAGGATTCCTAATTCCAGCTGCTAAATTACGTGACTAAAGCTGGAAGATGCAGGCATCTCTCAGACTGGTCTTTGCAGGACCAAAATGTGTATCTATATCAATTCTAAAACATTTTGTTTCTTTTTAAACCCTTTAGAACTCTTTCAATTCTTGCCTTACCTTAATGCTTATGTAGTTTCCTAGTTTTCCAGGACATTTACCTTTTATTATCCCCCATTTGAATTTTCATTCAAGCAGCCACATTTTGTTACGGTAGCATCCTTCTTCGACGCTTACCTTTCACTGCTAATACTCATGTTTTCCCCGCTTTTGCAGCATTACCTGTACCTTTTCTTTAAACTAAAACATACCAACCATTAAAAATTAAGCGGATCATGAATGCAAAGTTAGCTGGATTTGCTGCATGCTCACGCCCATCCTAAATTCCAGTGGAGCAATTGAGATAATTGCAGGTGAGGGAGTGAAAAGCTGAAGAACTGGGCCCTGAGCAGAGCACATACAGTGAAGTCCCAGAAGCTTGGAAAATATGATGAATTGTTAAAACATTACTGCAAGTGAATGAATTGTCAGCAAAGCTACAAATACAGCTTGTGAGTAAAGCTGGCAACTTTGATAGGATGTGTGAAACATTGAAAATAGGTTTTAAGGGGGATTTTTTCCTCCTGTGTTTATATAATTAATGTTAGAAAGAAGATTTTTCTTGTATTTTTAGCATATCCGTTGTTCGTAAATGCACACACCCCGGTATAGCAGACTGATACCCACTGGGAATATGCAAGTGCATAAAATTATGCATATGTCTAATTCTTTGCAAAATTGGGGTCTGTGCATTTTTGTCATTGCCAGTATCATGCTATATTTTAAAATATTTTAATTTTAAAAATTATTTTGATTTTTAGACTATGTGAGAGGGGATTAGCATCTTCAAGTAGTTTGTGTTTGTTCCTCTCTTTTTTTTTTTTTTTTTTTTGTTCTCTCTAAATAGTAGGAATAAAGTCAGCTTTGAAAAGATAGAGGTGTCCGACATCTGCTGGCTTGGATAATTTTACCCTGCAGTTGTGGTAATGGTTTTACTGCTCATAACTGTTAGAACAAATTAAAACTGCTCAGCTTGAGTAGCTAAATAAGCTCTGAGCCCACGCATCCCCCGCCTCCCCTTCCACATCCACATCTCGAGCAGCCACAGACCCGCTGCTGCTGGGCACAAATCGTCTGCCTAGGAGATCGGTGGCGAACTTTTGAATTTTATCCTGAAAATTCAAGTTCTCTGTGAGATGAACCTCAGAAATTTAAGGTTACTGACCATACACCAAAATTGGCATTACAGTTGCTGCTGATGTGTACTGAAGAGCAGGGGAAGGGTTGCCATTTGTATGCCGTGCTTCGATCTGCTGAGGTTAATCCAGTTCCTGTTGTGGTCTGGTTCTTGCTTTTTACATGAGCTTGGGTGCTTGGGTTTGAAGCCAAAATCCTTGGATGATGATAACGGGTGTAGCTTCAAAAGATTATATTTATTAAACATAAAAGCAGGAATAACAAACTCTGCCTTGTCATTGTCAAAGTTGTTCCAAAAAATCAACTGTATATCCTAACCAGGGGTGACTATGAGGTTTAACAAATATAAGGAAACGCTTTCTCAGGTGTAATGGTCTGTGTGTGTGATGTCTGAATTCTAAAAGCTCAGATTGTTGATTTTTTAGAGAAGGTCATACTTTTTGATGTCCTTGTTTTAGCTTCCCAGGACTGAAATACTCTGTTTGCTGTAACACTTGCATGTGCTAAAAATTAAAAGCTATTAACCTGGTTTAAATGCATGTGAGTAAGAGCCCTTCTAAAATTGCACTTCTTTCAAAATTTCCATTAAATATCATATGCAGAACTTCACTGCTTTCTTTCTCACTTGCTAAATCTTCTTGAGCATGGGATAATATTTACCACGAAGTGAGACAGATGTAACAACAGTACAATTCCTAAAGATCCTCTGTCATCAAAATGAGTGTTGTTTACCTTCTCAAATTTCTGGAGAAGTAACCAGGCGAGCAGGCAGATCCCGCTTTTAGCATCACAGAGAAATGTTTAACTAGGAACAAAAGATTTGGTTTGATTTTTTGTTTGTTTGTTTGTTTTTTAAAGACATTTTGTTTCTTGGTTTTTCTACGCAGAGTGTGCAGCTTATGTATTACAATATTCTTCACTCTGGTAGAATGAGGCTTGTATTTCTTGATCGGGGATAAGGCATTAATTTTGTTTGAATTGCTAGTTTGCTTGTAACTTTTCAAATTTTAGATGTGAAAGAGGTCAGTGGAAGGCTTTAAAAAAAAAAATATATATATATATTACACTTATACTCTAAATTAAATCACACCTCACTGTTGCTATTTAGAGGTTGCTGCGCCATGTCAGGCTGCTCTTAGAAAATCATAAGTACATAAATTATTTTTTTAGGGACCTTTTTCTGCAGCGCGGAGAATAACTTGCTCATGTAATTAGGTTTGGTCATCAGGAAACACTAGTGTAGTGAGACATACTGTCTTGGTGCTGAGAATCTAACAGGACTTAATGTGAAACAGTGTAGATTAAAACACCTAGTTTGATAGGTAATGGTAGATTACAAGATGTGTAGTGTATAACCCAAATTTAATGTCTGAAATGCGTTAGCAAAATATAAACCAAGGACCTGTAACACTGTGGTAGCCATGTGGGGGGCAAAGGGGGACGACAAGTGTTGTATAATTAACAGAAAAATGCAGTTGAATAGGAGAATATTTTTTTTGTTAAGATCTGATGATATCGTGTCCGAGCTTTGGGGAGGGTAAGTTTCATGTTTGTGCTTATCAGCAGGCTGTGCCAGCGCAAGAGTGTCATTTTAAGAGCTAATTTAGCTTAGACCTGGTTAGAATTAAAATGTGTTAATGAAGAGTGTCTTACACGACTGTGGTGACTGTTATTGTTGATGGAGATGTCCACAAAAAAAAACATACAGGAAACAAAATAAATGAAAGTGTATGAATTGTAAACAGACTTGGATAAATTCAATTTACACGTATTTTACAGTTCAGCACTGGCACTCTTGAAGAGTACAAAACCCCATTTCATTGAGAATGGAGGCGTACACACCAGTGCTGGTTGTAAAGTACTTCTAAAGCACTTTATAAAGTGTTGGAGTCTTGAGATATGTTAAAATGTTACCTCATTGTCATTTTTCAGTACTGCTACCATAATAAGAAAATTAAATAAAAATATCAAGCACTCTTATATCTTACCATTTGGACTATAAGTAGTTAAATGATGTCAGTCAATTTAACAGGGAAAAGAGTTTGAAAACGAAAAAACATGAATATGAGTTGTATTTTCAGAGACAGAAGATGTAACTTGGCAAATAAATTAATTTTTCAGTGGAGGAGAGGAGAACAAATATTTTTTGTTTGTTTCACTTTTTTTCTTGTAGAGCTTTAAATGAATAAATGAAGAGTTTTGGTCATTATGACAATTCCCATCTGGCTTGAGACCTTGATGGTGGCAGTTTGGATGCTCTTGCAATATCTGCTCTTCAAGTAGCAGCATAATTGATTTAAATAATTCGTCATTGCGTATATACAAATTAAGTCTGTGGTTCCATTTTCAGCTTCTAGTGACAAGCAGTGTTTAGATTATGGTGACCGAATTATAGAAACCAACTAAAACCATTTCAACCGTTTTGTGTACCAATTGCTAAAACTGTGTTTCCCTTTTATTTTTTAGTTTCTGGTGTGCTTATTATTCTTCCAAGAGGTATTCTCCTGTCAGGACCATCTTCTACCTCTGAGGGTGTTGAGACATACAATCTAAGGAGATCGTTCTGAACTTGATAATTCAGGCTTAAAAAAAATAAGTATGCTGAAAAGCAGTTATAACTAGTTTTTGTTTGCTTCTAAATCCATTATTTTAGACATGGTTTTGGGAAGCCCTGCAGAGCACTGTGTGGTGCCAGCAGAACCCATTCCTCTGCTTTCCGTGTGGTGCCAGCAGAACCCGTTCCTCTGCTTTCCTAAGCCACGTAACATGCAGTAAGAGTGTGGCACCAGGTCTGGATAGAGCCGTTGTTAGAGATGGCTGCTCTCTCTGCTGCCCATTGCTGCCCCTGCAGAGCAGAGGTCCCTGGCAGGCAGAAGAGTCCACCTGAACTCACTGGTGGCTGGTGCCACATCCCTGGAGACATCTCAGGCCAGGCTGGACGGGGCTCTGAGCAACCTGAGCTGGTGAAGATGTCCCTGCTCATGGCAGGGGGCTTGGATTTGATGACCTTTGAATGTCCCTTCCAACCCAGACTGTTCTATGATTGTATGACGCTGCACGGAAGCACCTGAGATGCGTAGAACACCTTGCCTCTCACGAGATATTCTGTGGGAGCCATCATCTTGGGCACAGCCTGGGGGCCGAGCTGCACAGGGGACATCATCAGTGGCTTCAGCACTTGGTGCATCAGGCACACCGCCCATGGGGGCTCCGTGCATCATAGTTAGTAAGTCACTTTGCTGGGAGATGGTCACCCTCCGGGGGTATATTTTGTCCGGCTGTGCCTGTTGAAACCACTGACCAGCTTTCTGTGGTGGCCTTGAGTGTCGTCAGGTAAACCAGATCGGTGTTGTGCTTCAAAACAAACCTTGCCTCCTGCTTTGACCAGGCAAACACATATTTTCCCAAGCTGAAAAAGCCTTTTAGTACACCTAGCTGGGAAGATATGAACGTGAACCTACATTAATGTTGTTATTTTCAGCTATGCTGACTGGGACAGGTGGGTATTTTTGTGCCTTGTAGACAGGGTTTTCCTGTTCAAGCAGTATTAGTTTCATTTTATTCTCCTCAGCCCAAGCTTTGTTCACTGGCATTTCAGCTCTTGGTACTTTTACGGTTAGCAGATGTTTGCACCTCTCCATTACTCGTGCCCAATAACTGCAGTAATTCTTTCTGAACTGCATTTGTGTGTTCTCCTGGTGTCTGTGGGTTTGTTACATGAGGTTGTGCTGTCCAGGATAACAAGTCATATCATATCACATAATATGTACGTATTGTAACAGATATGCATATTTACAGTAAAGTCAATCCCATTAGGAATTCAGTCTCAATACAAATTGAAATGTAAGCAATATTCAGGATTAGTTTTTTGACTGTGTATTACTGTAAATTTTGCAATTTACGTGGGGCAAAATGTGGTTGATAAATGTTAGTGTTATGAGTGAAAAGGGGTAAAAATATCAATGCAAAAACCCCACTCTATTTCGAAGCAGGTAAATTATATTCCCAGCTTTTGGAAGCAAAGTAAATTTAAAGATAAATAGATTTATTGCAATCTCTCATGCTTTCAGAACACTGTCTTATTACTTCTTTTATTCCATCACTATTAGGTGCAAGAAAACTAAGCCACACCATATTCTAGAGTCACCCAACAACTAAAAGAAGGCAAAATAAGAATTGCACAACTGGCAGAGAAATATGCCACTTTCTATGCCTTTGTGTCATCAGCTTCCTGGTGGATTTTTTTTGTGAAAATATTTTTCCTTAATACTGGAATCAAAATGTGGGCAGTGGGGCTACTGTTCTTCAATGTTTCTTCTTCAAAGATTTCTCTACTAGAAACCTATTGCCTGCTTGTATTGTCCTCTTGTATTTTATGAAGTTTTGACATTGAAGATGCACACACGCACGCAACACACGGAATTCTGTTACATACAAAGTTTATAAGATAGTTTTACTCTTCTTGTACATGGCTGGATTCTTTCTTTAGCATGAAGATAACAAAAAGTACTAGAATGTGTGTCGCTGTCATTCAAATTCTTGAACTTTACTTCAAGTCTTTTTAGCATTTTAACATGACAGGATGCTATAAGTAAGAGCAGGAAGCTTACTAATCTTAACATTTCACATCTTGGTTTTATTTTGTGTAGTCTCTCTTTTAGTCTTTTTTATTTTTTTAGTACTTTGTTTTTGTTCTTACTTTAAGTTGATAAATAAATATATACTGAGGTGACTACACAAAAATGGTTGCCTATCTGGCTTGTTTTTCACGGAGTTTAGTAGATGTTTCCAATTGCATTCATTTGGTGTCAGAATCATGACAGCAGCCTTCAAGATGCTATTTGTGATACGAAATTACTGAGTTTTGTACCTGGAGGCAGTAATTACAATATACAGTGTTCACAGATGTGTGTAGTTAGGTGTTCTCCAAAATCACTTACCAGATTCTTATGTTATTGCTGCAGCTTGTATGACACGTGTTTCCAAGTGCTGGTGGCATCTCAGCTGTGCCTTACATATGACATGCTTCTTTAAAAAAAAAACAACAATGTTATTTTCTTTTTAATTTTTGTTTTGGGTTTGACTCTGGGTTATTTTGGGGTTCGGGGTTCTTGGGGTTTTTTTGGTGGTGTTTTTGTTGTTGTTATTTTTTTCTTTTGTTGTTGCTTTTGTTTTCCTTAATCCGTTAGTGTATGTTCATTTTAGAAGTTAATTGTAGCTTAGGGTTGTGCACAACAGTGTTGTTTACAGCTCCTCACATTCAGTGTAACATCTCTGTTGCGGGTTAGAGCGATTTGAAGGTTGCAGCAGCGACTGGAAGCCCTTCAGAGCCATTTCAGCACATGGAAATAACTGTGGGATGGAGCCGCTCTGGTAATACCCTCCTTCCTCAGTCAGATCAGCTGCAAGAGATTGGTTTCCCTTAGAGAGGCTTTGCAAAATCTGAAGTAAGTTGTGGCCTTGAAATGCCTGATGTATTATTTGAAGAGCATCCTACATCATTTTGCACAGAGAAGGCTCTAGGATAAAACATCTTGTGCCCCACTGTGTTCTCCCTAGCTGGTATCTGAAGTCATTGCTGCTTTACCTATCTTTTGGCATATATTTCCAGATCAATTATTTTTTGCTGTTTTTATCCCGACTACTATTTGAAGAGTCATATGTCTGTAATCCTTAGCTGGAAGAAGAAGTGTTCTTCTACGTTGTGCATTACTGCATGTAGTGGAGGGATCCATTAAAGGTTTTTTAGACTATCAAGATGCTGAATTTTGAATTGAGACAGGGATGAGGTAGCAAGCAGAAAAGTCCGAGTTTTCAACCTGTGAAGCATTTATTTTTTGCCTTCAGAAGACAAGCGCTGCACAGACCAGTTAAAACCCTGTTAGCACTGGTTTTAATTTAGTGGCGAAATTTTGAATCCATTACTTCTTGTGGTGTATGTGCTGCACTATTGTTAAGTGAATGGAAAGAAAAGGTTTCCAAGAAGTCAAGGAGAGAGCTGCTAGCCATAAGAAATTTAAAGCCTTGGTTGTTCTTCCCTAAGCCATGGTCATTTCAGCAACTGTTAACAATAAAATAAAACTAGATCAGAGACTAAATGTCAGCTTGTTTTTCCTAATTACAAAGAACGTACTGAAACATCACACATGACAAAAATGCCTGCTGTTGAGTTCTTGTCTTTCAGAATGCCTAGTGCTTAATAGTATGTGTGTGTCTGTGAAGCTTGAAAAATATGCACCTATTTTCGTGAGAAGTTGTTCATTTAATATATTTTCATTAAACTGTTTCACAGAATTTCCTTGGTGTCTTGATATATCTTGGTAGAACTTCTCTGGACAAAGATGACATTGGTGATGGAAGGAGAGGAGTTCAGTAACTGACACAAAAAATAGGATATTTAAGTATTTCTTTTGGTGGTGGAATTTTTGTGGTAAACTTAAGTATGAAATGCTGGTCCAAAACAGTGTAAATTTTTTAGATTTGTCTTTGAACATCACCATCTTACCATTTTCTGCAGTGCTGTATTTATCAAAACATTAGTTGTGTTCCCCAGTTGTTCATATGTGTTCCTGCCTATAGAACTGTGCAGCGTTGGTATCCATGGATCACCGAGAATCATAAAATTTATTTGAAATTTACTAGTTGAAGTAATTAATTGCAGTTCCACTTGGGTTCACTTGCTTAAAGAATGGGAGAAGACTTAAATACACCAATATATTTAAGGGAAATACACAGGTATATAAATATTTGCTGTAGATAAACCTTTTTTTTTAAGACAGAGTTGTATCAAAGAGGCTTCTGTAGTTATTCCATGCAGTGAACTAACAAGTCAGTTAAGAATTGATGCACTGGCTCTCAAGTTAAAGTCTGGTTTGATGCCTGCTTAGCAAGCAATGCCTCAAAACAAGACAAACTTGTGACATAGATCATTGCGGAGAAGAATCCCAGGTTTAACCTCTGAGGCTTATATTAAGTAGACTTGAGACCTTCCTAGATCTAGACCTTCTCAGAAATCTGAAGCAACTACTGACCTCAGGGGCGCAGCAAAACAAAAAGTATGGACTCTAATGGTCAGGAATTAGAAACAATGTGACTCATACTTTGAAAAGTGAAATTACGACTTATTGTATGTGAGTAAACCTCTTTCTCTCCTTCATGCAGGACGGTATTTGTTTCAAATATTATAAATAAAATTTTGATTCTTTAAAAAAAATGACTTCATAGGTATTTTTATAAACTTCATGGAAAGGGTAACCCACTGGGAAGAGAGGGGACAAGCAGGCTTCCATCCTGCTTGAAAAGCATAGTTGTTCCGCCAATAATGCACTATTATATATAGTATTAATATTAATAGTGTGATTCTACGTTAAGATACGGTTGACTTGAGAGACTTTGCTGATTTCACTTTTATGAGCTGTACAACTGTAAATAAATTTAAGGTTTCTTTGTGGAATGAGGAGGTGAGCCAAATCTGAGACATGCACCAGAGCGTGCTGCACTCCATACAATGCACTTGGTTAACCTTTATGGAAGTTCTTTGAAATTCTAATTTCCTCACAGTTTTACTGCTTTACAAGGGTATTCAAGTTTATAGCCTTCACCACATGCTCAACCCTTTTTCTCTTTCTTTCTCATCACAGAATCTCATCATTACAGAGGTGGCATGGAGAAGCCTCCCCTTCTATAGCACATAATTTCAAATGCTCTTTCTATTATTCTTTCCATAATTGCCATTGAACTTTCTTCTCCAGTTTGTAAACCCTCTGTATGTCAAATGGCTTTCTGGTACCTGTTTTGAACGTGTGTTTATGTAGGTTACATTATTTCAGCTTTCATCTGATTCTAAGGTGGGAAAGGTTCTGTTGAATCTTTTTCCTTTATCTCTCCCATGTCTCCAATGACAGTGTCATGAACAGAAGTGAGCTTGTCTTTCATGATATAAAGAATCAGTATTTTTTTGTCCTTGTCTTCACAGTCATAGCATACTTTTAGCTCTTCGTTTTCTTCTGCAGTTATAGGTATGCTTGCTTGCCAAAATGATCCTCTTCATCATCTGTTTAGTCAGATGTTTGTGCATTTTTCCTGTAGATCTCACATTTGCCACTGATCTTGTAGCTTTCTAGATGTGTAGATTACTGTCACACTTCAGAATGGAATAAGTAGATTTGTTAAATGTATTTGCTGGCATTACCATTTGTTTATTTTTTACTTGTGGTCCTGGTTTAAGGGACTGACCTTCTTTGTGGGCCACAAAGTTGTATAATAGCAGCCCAGAGCCACTAGAACCTCACAGGGTGCAGCAGGATGGTATGACAGATTTGGATGTATATTTGGTTTTGAGAGTAGATGTACTGAGGGATCATGGAATTACGTATAGAGGGATGGGAGGAGTAACACTGAATTAATATGGTTCATATAAAGCACAAAAGTTAAAAATATATTATGACATAAACTTGAAATCTGTGCCCTCACAAGTTAAATCTGTTGCATTATACTGTATTATGAAAAACCAAATGGAAAATATTTGCCAATCATTATGCTGTTACTTGCCTCTTGCTGTCCCAAGAAGATTTTTCTTTTATATTCCAGAGTTCTTTCCCTCTTTTCCATTCAAATGTATAGATGTGTGATTATATGATTATATGATTTACATGGTTTATTTTTCTTCACAGTTAATGCATTAAGTTGTTTATATTCTGTGTTCACAGTAGCTATAACAGAGTTTTAAATAATGTATCTTGGTTGATGCATTTGCTAAGAATCTCTAAATTTATTTAGTTCTGATAAACATCATGGAATAATACACTGAATGCTCTCAGGAGATGTGTGAGCTGGATGCCTGAGGTGTGAGCACGGTACAAGCCCTACTCCAAATGACTCAATGCAGTATTTATAAGTGAAGTTTAATTTTTTTGTTGTTTTTTTCCGTAGCCTTTCATGTCCCCTCGGTACCCTGGAGGTCCAAGGCCACCTTTAAGAATACCCAATCAGGTAAGAATTTACCGCTAATGCACCATAGTGACCCAAGGTAGTGGTTCAGTGCTGGGAACAGGACATGTTGTCTTGTTGGTTACCAGTGGCTCATTGGCTATAAAACATAGTCCCTCTCCACCACATTTTGTCTGACCATTAAATAGTTATTCTGATAAGGTGTGTCCATGCCACTCCCAGCTCATTTTCCTGTGCTTAATTAGTGTCTACACCTCAAAATGTATTGTGCATCAAGCCTGTTTACAGAGGGAGGATATAGTTGTCCTGTGTGATGCTGCATTAACCTCATCCAGCCAGTGCTGCCTGCTCTGAGAACACCCCCATAGCTGTTCCACTCTCCAAGCTTTCCTAACCACATGAAGCAGTTAGCTCTGAAAATTATTTTTACTTAATTCTGTGTAAAATGCATCACTCCCTCCTATTCTTTGTGGGATATATGAAGGATATTTATTTCACAGTAAATATGGACATTATTGTTGAGAAACAGATATCATAAAGTACTCTATGGTTCTTATAGACACTATGAGGACTTCATAAAAGAATTAGATTCCCAATTTTATCTCATCTCCACCAGAGGATATACATGCTAGTGTAACAGGAATGAGTAATGAGCTGCTGTTCGTCAGCAAAGACCTTTATTGGCCCATCTGTGAAAAGACAGTTCTGCAAGCAGATAGCATTTGTATTTTTAAGTTCTCCATAGTGCAGATAGAGGAGGAGAAAACGTTTGTCAGCAGATGAAAAGTTAGAGTTAAGCAGACAGAAAAATATCAGCAGAGCTCTGAAAGAAAAACTGGGTCAGTTACAATATTGGAAAAGTTGGTATGACAGATGGAATGGGTTTTTTTGATCCAACTTAGACTTCCAGTACTGCTGGTTTTGTTGTCAAAGCTTGATGAGGAGACTTTTATGCTCCAACCTCAGTCCTGGCCATCTTATGTCAAAAAACTTGTCTATAGCACTGGCACAATATTGCCAGAAAGTTGAAGTTTAAAATTCAGTGAGCTGAATGTGTCGGGTCACAAGACTTCTTCAAATGTTTCTGCAAATCAGACATGGTGATGTTTGGGAGCAGGTTAAGTTACCTGTAGCATGGCTGCTTTCTCAGAAGTAAATGGGTGGCTTAATTAATATTGTTGAAATGATCATCAAGGGACAATGTGAGAGTACAGTGTCATCAATACTTTAGTTAAATATTTGCTATGAGCATACTGTAACTCCGTACAAAATATCCTCTTGATTTTTACATCTTCCAGTAATCTCTTAGTCAAAGATACACCAGTGTTTGGGTTTCACATATTTCTTTATTTCTCTTTCTGTGTTTCTGAGCACTGTAAATAATGGCAGGTAGAAACTGGATGTGGTGGATGCTGTGAAAGCTCTGCCAACGTGCAGTTTTAGCTTTGGAACTGTTTTTGTCTGCATATTGTGATATTTTCAGTTCAGAGCTGTAACATAATCACATAATCTTAGTGAATTACAGCTCTTGCAATTCATTTACGTTATGCTACATTCATGAATGGTTGCTTTTAACAACGCTGACATTATTTAAGTTACAGTATAGATGGGGAGTGTGTGGAATTAATAAACTACTGTAGTGCAGCTTTAAGGCTGAAATTTTGATTAGCTGGAAGTCAGTAAATATCAGAACTAAAACTGCCTCTGTAACTATTAACTAGTCCTTAGTGTCTTGCAGCAGGGATTGTGTTTCGTAGATAAGGGAGGGTAAAGCAGCGCATGTGTGCACAGCACAGTCCAGTGCTGGGTAAGGGTTATCTGAGCTAGATCTAGGCTTTGTAGCAAGGACAATTAGTACTGACCCAGAGCCACACTAGTGCCTCTAAATTGCCTCCAGTGCTTGATCACACCCTACGAGATCAAGCCCTGCTGTGCACAGTGCATTGTGCTGCACAGGTACAATTGTTTTTCTTGAAAAGTGGTGTGATGTGTTGGAAAGGAACCACAGTCCCTCGTGTAATGATCTACGGTGTAATGACCATGTGAGTTAATTCTTTGGTCATCTGTGGTCACAGCAGCAAATCCCTCTGTGTCCTTGTGTGTCACTTGTCATCCTTGGCAGTTCCTGCTGGGCTAATGTTTGGCACTTCTCTGTGCATTTCATGTCTCTGTGCTGCATTTTGTCCTGACTTCAAGCCACTGGAGTGCATATAAAAGTTTTAAATTATGTCATCTGAGATTATATGTTTATCCCGTAAATCTTACAGTACCTTTTCACTGTATTACCTCTGAGGTATTAACATGTATCTTAATTTTGAATTTCCTACCTCTTGTGGAAGTAAACTTTATAATGTTTACAGATAGGTTCCCCTTTGTATGTACCCAAGACTCCTATAGTATTTTCAGCTCAAGAGTAACTTATCCTTTCCCTCAGTAAGCAATAACTGAATAGACTACTTACATAATAACAGATTTACTCATGCTGGACGCATTTGTAGTGAAAATGTGGTGTTGTTTTGAAATGCGAAACAGCACCTAGTGGGTCGGCTGAAGATGCATTCATAAAAACATTTTCCTAGTTGACTAAGCTATAGGTAAGAGACTGTAGAAATTAGCCTTAAACCTAATTCAATTACCATAAACCCAAAGGGCAAATGAAATGTAGAGACATAGAAGCAATGTGTTTGATTTGAACCAGTGGTGAATCAACAACAGTGTACCTTCATGCTTAAAGGCAAATTTAGGAGCAAGCTTTGTGACTGTTGTTATCTCCTGTAGACTAATAAAAAGCTTATTTGGCATTGGTGCCCTTCAAGAGTAGGAATGCCCCCCACACCACAGCAGAAATTAGCTGTACCCTGTGAATTCTGTGCAGTTGGCTCGGCTGCAGCTCACTCTTGGAGAATACTGGTGTCTGCATCCTGGCCTCTGAAAAGAAATGTTAAAATAATGGTTAAAAGGGAAAACTGTAGTAACATAAGCTTTGGATAAGTTTCCACGTACCCAAGAAAAAGGCAGTATTTGAAAGTTAAACAATGAGTAAGCCAAAGTGAAGGAAGTATTGGGGGGTGTGAAGGTGAATTAGGCAATTATATTTTGGAGATTATTTATACATAATTCCATGGAAGTCCAAGAGTTTACCCATGCAAAATGCATAGTCAGGGCTGTAGGATGTTTGGGACTTTTAATTTAGTTAGTCACTTAGGACATTTAGTTGAGTCATTAGGAAAGTTAACTTTTCCACATTACTCTTGATTCAGAAAAACGTTTGGGATTTAAACCCAAAATATCTACATTATGTGTTTAACATAAATTTTGAAGCATTTTTGTGCTTTTACCACATGGTTTCTATGCTTGCAGGCACTTGGAGGTGTCCCAGGAAGTCAGCCATTATTGCCTAGTGGGATGGACCCAACACGGCAGCAAGGTGAATTAAATAATTATTTTGACCATTCAAAAGTACCATGTTCTCAAACTTGTGTATTTCTTTCTGTTTTTCAAAGCTTACTGCAGCTTTTTAAGCTTGGTGTTAATTAAAAATAAATGTTTTGTTAAAGTTGTTTTACAAGATAATTGTGTATCACATAGTGTTTTAAGTTACATGGTTTTATTTGCAGGGCATCCAAACATGGGTGGGCCGATGCAGAGAATGACTCCTCCAAGAGGAATGGTTCCGTTAGGACCACAGGTACCTTCCGCAGGCAGATACCCATTTCTATTGATAGGCCTGTATTTATACTATATTACTCTGGCTTTCCATAGCTTGAAGATGGCCAGGACTTGTTCTTCTAATCCCATTTTAAAATAGTTTAAAAAACTTTATATTTTGCAAAAATTAATTCTTGGTTACACCTGTAGGAGGTCTCAAGTGAAAGCATCAGTCATTTTAATTAAGAGTTGAAACTAAAAGAGGAATCCTTTCACTGATTTCAGAAAAAATTACGTTTGTCCTACAACCAGTGTATGTTGTAGTCAAAGGCTGACATTGTAAAGGAGACCAAGGCCTGAGTAGGTGTCTCCTCATCCTGCCAGCCATGCTGTTCAGAAGGAAAGGATTAATACTTCTAACTTGGACAAACTCTTTGTACCAAAAATACCTCCCCAAATTCTATCAAGTCTTTCTTTCGTCCGCTATTGATCTAGATTTTTGGTGAATGCTAGAGAGGTTTTAATGTCAAATGAGAAATTCATGCTGCCATTTTTCCCCCTTGTCAATCGTAAGAATCTCTCTAGCTGTGTTTTTAAGAGCGAAGCAGCCTTGGGTTGCAAGAATCAGCCTTCTCCATGGTGCTCACCTGCTCATAATATTTCATAGGCTCGTTCTTCAAAATTGTAAAAAATATGAGTGGATATTTGTCGGTATTACATTTCAACAGTAAACTAAGGTAGAAAACAAATTAATGAAATATGAAATCCAAATATGAAATGTAAAACCAAAAGATTATTCTGTATTTTGTCAGCACTTTCAGTGAGAGATAATTTAGATGGTTGTGTTTCATACTTGCCTAGCCAGTATTTTGTTTTACAGCGTGCTTGTTGTGCCCACACTTTGTGTTTTCACTTCCCCATATCAGATAATCTTTCTAGTGACTTCTTTTTTCCTTGGAGTAGCAACCAAATTTTAAATTATTAAATAGCTTTGCCTTTCAAATCTGTTCATAACTGTCTCTAAAATTTTGCGTCTTCTTGGTAGAAACCAGTTGTGCATTTCTACACCACATCTGCTGTGTGACCAACACACCACTATTAAATAAGTTTGGTATCATTTCTGTAGCACTGAAGTGTGTTTAACACTTGCCTTTTGGAGGTAGAGACGCTTTGCAATGCTGCCATGTGAGATTGAGCTGATACTTTATGCAGCACGATTAGTCACACAGCAGGCAAATCTCATGCCAGTTTTTATAAGGATAGTTCTTCCATTTTTGCAGTCTCTTAAAATCAACTGGTTTTGTAAGGTTCTTCTGTACTGAACATCCTCTTAAAATGGGGAAAAATGTTGCTAATCTACACAAAAATTAAGTTCACAATCAGTCTTTTCTATAAATGGTTCATCTTCTATCTTTGCATCTGGCATTTAGGATCATCTCAGAATGGAGTTCTAAAAACAAATTTGATAAATCTTTCAGACCAGCTTTTAAGCTACGGTTAAAGTTGACATTGGTGTGCCCATAGCAGGAGGCCCTGCTGCCTTGCGGCCGGCCGTCAATTGGGAAATGATATCCTGACACAGAAATGCATATGCAAATTAAATAGTATAAAGCAAAAAGCAGTGGATGCTTTTAAATGCTCAATCTGTGAAAAATGCCAAAGGATTTGGTTTGGGCTTTTTTCAAGCTGTGGTTACGTTAGGTGAGTGGGGTACTATCCCCAATCTGTGACTGCTGCTTCTCCTTGTCCTTCTTATTTGCTGGTGGGCCTGCCCACATGCTCCCTAATGCTTTCTAGTCAAAAATAATCAGGTCATCTTAAACATTAAATAAAATAATCTCGCTCATTTTGGCCACCTGATGTTAGGGAGCACTTTTGTGAACAGCTCAACCGCCAGATAAACAGTGGTGGTGGCGACTTTGGATAGAAAACTGTAAGGAGCAGATTGGGGCACTAACTTCTGCAGAGAACATAGCTGCAACTGAAGAAATATATATATTGGTAGCCTTAATGAAAGTGCTCTTAAGACCAAGGAGTACATTTGATTAGAATTAGCAGTAATTAGAGTTAGAAGTACATTTGATTTGGATTCTTTCAGTCCTGCAGGATTCCACAGATCCCTTTAACCTCAATCCACAACAACGATTCCTGAATTAAAATAAAGAAGTTAGATAAAGAGGCAGGCCAAGTAGGGAGAATGGTTCAGCCTTCCACATCAAAATGGAAAAATGAAATAAAACAGATAAGGAACTGCTGTTTCGTAACAGCCAGACTGTTCTGTTCCAGATCCAGTAGTGCCAGCTGGAGATGTCACTGTGTCCAGCTGCTTTGACTACCCACCAGTTACTATTCTACAGTTCTTATAGAAGAGTTGCTTAGGCAAAATCATGTAAGATAACCTCGGTTAAACAACAGGTTTGATTAATCTGTCTGACTTTTGCCTGAGCGCGGGCACCAGTTGGTTTGCTGGCCACACACAGGCAGGAATGAGCGGGGACTGGTGACCAGAAGCTGTGGTGACCCTGTGTTCAGATGGCACTGTTGGGTCTGGACGAGGACACCTGTTTGCAGCCTCTGGATATATTATTGCAAACCAGCTCTCCATGGGACACCTCTAGAATTGTTAACAATGAAGAAAATTCCAAGTTTGTGGTTTTTGTTTGCAGCAACAGAACCTCCCCTCCGAGTCACAGATCAGTTCTAGATAACTGGATGTGTCATATAAGTCAAAGTATAAATAGCACCAGACCCACACTTTGGATGTCACTGTTGGATTTCTCTCATGTATTCATAACTTAGGTTTACATGGTGGTGTGAATCCAACCAATATAGAGATCACCCATAAGCCTAAGTCATATAATTTATGCAGTTTGTAGTAAACTGTGCATGAAATAGACTGTATTAGTTTTATTGTTGGAAAATAGATTCCAACAATGACCTAATTATTTTAAAAGTAAACCACTTCTTTCCCTGCCCCCCCTTCCAAAATGCACAGCTGTTCATTTTAGAAAATTTACTATTACCTGTTTGTAAATATCAGAAAGATGTAGCAGTATTAACACAGATTAGGGAGTGCATTGTGATTGTGAGGTGAGATAGACTGTTCTGCTTGTATACTTCTGAATAAAAATGGATATAATTTATTTGTTCATCTAGATAGTACAGTTAAACTTTTGTTGTAATATCAGAGCACAAACTCAGATTCTGTAGTCATTGGGCAATTAATTTATTGATATCACTATGACATTCATGATCATACTAAATCCTTTTCCTATTAGTTGCTTTAGATTTACTATAATTGACTAATTACAAGAAAAATGTAGTGGTTATACTGTATGTTATGAAAGTGATATTATGTGGTGTAATGATACAAGCATTTATTGATATCCTAACAAAATGTAATTAAAATAATCCTATTTTAATTCCATGATGTTGAAATCTTAGAATCTAAGTCCAGGTTTCTGAATTTGAATGAGCTCCCTTGGTATAAAATTTGAATATATTATAAAACCTGCCTTAGTTGGCCATTGACTTGACCTCTATATATGTAAATAGTTCCTCCTGAAAAAAATGACATTTAAAGTATTCTTAGTCTTGTTTCTGTTGTTTGTAATTTTTTCTCGGTGGGGTTAACATCATCATTTTTTTAAGTCAACAATGGAAACTCCTGGAAGAATTAATTACATTGGCCTATCCATTCAGCAGTTATATAGGGATATCATTAACCTGCTGTCCTTTCTTTCCCCCTCCTCTTTGGTTTTGTTTTTTTGTTTTGTGGTAGTCTGACCCTTGGTTATCATTGCAGAACTATGGAGGTGCAATGAGACCCCCTCTGAATGCTTTAGGTGGCCCGGGGATGCCTGGAATGAACATGTAAGCACAATAATAAAATCTTATAATATTTAGAAAAATCATTATTTCATTGTAGAAGTAACATTTGGGATACATGCAACAAGGGAGAACATGCTTTGATAAGTAACATGCTTTGATGATGAATTACAGCAATTTAAAGAAGTGAATCCGCAGCAGTTTCCTTCTGCACGCGTCTCTTACAGGCGCCTTTGCTGTCCCTGCAAGTCTGTACAAATACTGAGTTTCTTTCACAGGTCAAAGTTCACATACTGGGAATATTTTGTCAGTGTAGTCACCAACAGAACCTTGTATGCTTTTTTTTTTCCTAAATGACACTATTTACATTTATGTTTTTATTGAATGATTCAATATTTTTGAAGAATGGTACCAGTATGGCTCTTTTTTGCAAGATAAACAAGTGCTTAATTTTAGCAGAAGAAAACCATTATCTATAACTATTGATTAAAAAAAGAAAAAAAAAAAGACATATTTGAAAGAAGTGTGGATTATTATTTCTCTGTTGCTGGTTTATTTCCATAACTACATTTATTTCCTGTCTGTCAGATACAGGAGCATCACAGATATGTTTCCAAGCACTTCTGGGACTCGATCATCATTTAGTAGAAATTGACACAGGCTGAATTGATATGTACTGATGTATTCCAGGCATGGATTTATCATGGGAGTGTATTGTGCCTTTTATACCTGTCAATAATACCCCTCGCTGTGTAGAAGTACTTCTGATTTAAAATGAGTGTATCTAGAGTATACTAAATTTAAGGTGAGGATTTTAGCATCGCAAGTGGCCCAACATGAACAATCTTCTGCACTTCAGATAAATCTTTTGCTTACTTGGAGTTGCTTATATGATTAGCAAGTCTGGAAGAAAATAAGGTGCTACTTGTATTATTTAGATCTCTCTCTTAAGAGATTCACAGATTTTAAGGGACTGCTCTAATTAGCTCTAGCGTAACACAGACCAGAGATTATCAAGTCATTCTTGTCAGAGAAGGCAGCAGTGGTCCCGCTATCAACACACTCAAATGATTTTACAACCTAAAGCAGAGGACATCTTCTTTTCTTTCTTCTTTGTCTTTCAAGAGTGAATTTTCAGCAGAGCAGCACAGAAAACACAGTCAAGTTTAAAAAATTCCTGTTATCATTACTTCATAGATACCCATTTTTACTCCTGTTTCTATAGGAGGCATAAGCGGGAGATGATAATTTTCATTTCCAGTATCACAGTATCACAGTATGTTTGGGATTGGAAGGGACCTCAAAAGATCATCTAGTCCAATCCCCCTGCTGGAGCAGGAACGCCCAGGTGAGGTCGCACAGGAACATGTCCAGGCGGGTTTTGAATGTCTCCAGAGAAGGAGACTCCACAACCCCCCTGGGCAGCCTGTTCCAGTGTCTGTCACCCTCACTGAGAAGAAGTTTTTTCTCAAATTTAAGTGGAACCTCTTGTGTTCCAGCTTGATCCCATTACCCCTTGTCCTATCATTGTTTGCCACCGAGAAAAGCCTGGCTCCATCCTCGTGGCACTCACCCTTTGTATATTTATAAGCATTAATAAGGTCACCCCTCAGTCTCCTCTTCTCCAAACTAAAGAGACCCAGCTCCCTCAGCCTTTCTTCATAAGGGAGGTGCTCCACTCCCTTTATCATCTTCGTTGCCAACAAAGGGTTGCCAACCTGAAAAAGAGGTATTGATAGACCATAAAAAAACCATCTAGTCCACCACATCCTTAATTCCTTCTGATTTCCAGTCAGACCTTGAATTCTTGAAACAAATAAAAGAAAATCTAATGTTAGTCTATCATAGACATCATATGTTGGACTCAAGATAATTCTAGGAACCTTCCCAAGGGTAGGCATTTCTTCTTTTAAATAAAATAGTTGTAGAAAAATTATTTAGATATTTGAAATTCAGTGTGAGTATAATACAAGCACTCACAGATTGTCCTCAGGAGGAGATTTCATTATAAGAGAAGAAAATTAACTTTCTAAAATAAAATGTTATACAGTTAAATGGAGGATAAATAAGATATTTTGAGGCTACTTATCCATATAAATTAGAATTTACATAGGAAAAATAAGAAGACAGTTTCTGGATGACAAAAATAATACAAAAAGAATTCCTGGTCTGCCAGAAATAGAGAAAATGGTTATGGGTTGAAATAATAACATTTCCCTATTGCAGCATTTAATAAGCGCATTTTGTCTTGTGTTGAGCCAGTAAACATACATAGATCATGTTCTTTTAATTCAGTGTTGTGGGAAGTACATTTTCCTTTGAACTGGTGTGTCCTCTTGAAGGAGACACCATGAATTGGAGATCTTTACTTGGGAAATTCATGAGCTTTGATACAGTGTATGATCTTCTGAGAAGAGCAAGATGTAATGCAATAATTATGAAGTAGGTAAGCACAGCAGTCTCCGTGTCTTACCAGGCATATACCGCATTCCTTTATGTTCTTACAAATTCATCTTTACTCCAGCTCAGTGGGAACAGAATAAGCTTTCTTGGTTTTGAACAAGACTTCATACTGTCCATTTGCTTATTATAATTCACTTTAAAGCCATAATAGAGTCCAAAATGCTACTACTGGAATATCATGCTCTAGTGTATCCTGACCTGTGCTAGGTGTCGAATCACAGGCCGTTGTAAGGAGCTCCATTCTTCCATGTCTTACTACATTAATGATTTTTTCACCATCAAACTGGTAATTTTTTTTCCTCTGTCAAATGAAGTGACATATCAAAAGCAAAATGAAACAGTTACTATGGTCTGAGGTTTTTTTAACTGTATTTCCAGAACATCAGGTTTTTTTCTTACTGTAAAGGTACGGCTGTCAAAGTTGTCCTGATGCAGAAATCTTAATAAAGACTCATTGTCTGGTCAGTTCCAGCATTTGGAATCGGTCAGAGTGCATCCAAGGATAACATGTGGGCAGTAGCAATAGATGGACCTGGCTGTGCTAAGTGCGCTCTATGTGTTATCCCTTATATTTTATCTAATGTGTAGCACTAAGAAATAACAGTGTAAGTGATTTAGTGTACTTACATTTCTATGAAACAGGATAACTATTCATAAATCTTACAGGAACACACATTGGTTTGTACATAGCCATATCCTTTTCTTACATTTAAATTTTTCAGCGTTCAATATTTTTTTACTTTCAGCAATGTTAAAATATAAAAACGAGCACTCTACAAAAACAGTTGCCTTTTTTAAATCTGTCTTTTCCCCTGTGAAAGCTCAAAAGGAAGCTGTTCTGTTTAAGAGCAGAATACTTGCCAAATATAATTTTACATTTTTGTGGAGGAAAAGGTGTTCATTATTGTCAAAAATGGCAACAGCCAGTTTGACATCTTATAGACAGTATTTCAGTCCAGGAGCATATCCTGCACAAATATAGTACTGCTAAAAAATTGCTTATTAGATTACATATCCTGTGTTCTTCTTAAAAATAACTTTTATTTAAAGTATAAGCTTTTAAGTTGAAACTTTTAAGTAAGATTTTATTTCTTTGTGGGAAAATGCCCTCTTTGCAACAAAATGGCAAATTTAAGGGAGCAGTGTTAAATTTCACTGGTAGTTTTTAATGGCCCACATGTCCTGCTGTGCTGTCTCAGGCGCTGAAAATATCTCAGTCATGCCTGAAAAGAAGAAAGTGTGATTTTGTTTTTTAACTTCAATTCACAAACTTCTGTCTAGATGTTTCATTTCCTGATTGAATATATATGGCCCATGGGAAACTGAAATTTCAGACTGTATTTTTTCAAGTACTGGGATCAATGCTATAGGACTAAGTTAAAGGATAAAGTGCAGCTGTAATTAGTCACAGTGATAGACACTTCATAAATTACTCTGCTTTGGCATTGGTACATTAATAATAATGTTTTATGACTCTGTTGGTGCTTCCAAAATAAACAATCAATAAAAGGCAAAAAAATTGCTTGCATTGCATTGAAAAAAGTTGCAGGTAGCTTTTTTCTAGTGTGTGTTTTATAAGCAAACAACATTTGGCTCCACACAAACCATATGGCTTTCCAGCAGAACCTGCTACAGTGTTTTCTAAGTCTATACATAGAGCTGTCCACGGCTTCCAGTAAATTTGTAAATTCCAACTGTTTTTCAGATGAAAGGTGGGGTTCCCAGTCTCCTCATAAGCCCTGTCTAAATGTCCATGTTGCTGTGGCTTAAGCCAGTCATGCAGCTGAGTCCACTTCGTAGTATCTCTGTAGTTCAGAGTAATCTGTGGCGTCATCACAGGTGTTTTCCATTTGATGCTTTTTGCTAGATGTATTAGTATTCATGTTACATAATGTAACACAAATGAGTGCAGGGGTGTGGGGTGAAAACAGACTTCCAGTGTTGTTACAAATATTCCCCATTTCTCTGAAAAACGGAATCAAATAAACCAAACATAGTACATAGAAAAAAAGAACAAATTTTAGATTAGAAAAAAAAAAAACAACAACCCACACTAATATTTCATCTTATAATCATTAGCAGGGGAGGAATTTCTAAATATTTGACCTGAGGAGCATGAGTAGTATGAGTCCCTTTCCTTGCTTTGCATCCCTTCCTCTCAATGAATAAGGCAGAAAAGACCCTCACCTGCATTTTTGTTTTCCAACCATCCAAAAGTAATGTGAGCAGAAATAAATCAATTTTCACTTGAATTATTTCAGCTGATTTTTGAGCTAATACCTTTATGGTTTCCTCAACAGTGTCATAAAAAAATAAAATTGCATATTAGATCCCTCAAGCAACTTATCTACTCAATAGTATTTAGTTTTGCAAGGCTTTAAAATAGGTAGAGACCTTCCTGAACTCAATAACAAAGCCTGCTTTCTTCTCTGTATTTAAATCACTGCCATGGCTGGTGAGGTGTGGTGGCTAATGTTGCTTTTCTAAAGCTAATGAAGCCAAAATACCATTTAAAATGTGAAAGTTTTGTCATCTGCCTCTCAGTTGTCAGGGCCTTCAAAAAGTTACTTCATCTTATTTATAAATAACTGCGAGTTCTTAATGCTCCCAGGAATAATTATGGTTATTGAGATGTTATGACTGTAAACACGGAGGTTTTACCTCCTGTATGGCTTAGTTCCCGCGGGACTGTTAAAAGACGAAGCCTGAGCACCGCGCTATTTTTCAGCGCTCAACACAGGGTGAGAATGTTAAAATAACAGCAAGTCGTGAGGAAAAACGTGCTCGGTCTGCACAGTTTTTCCTTTTTTCCTTTCCCCGTTCCTGTCTGCTTTTCATACCTGTCTGGTGCCTCCTTGGCGGTGGCTCCGTCAGACAGGTCTTCTGCCAATGGAACACTCATCCCATGCTGAAGTTTCCATTTTTCCTGCTGTACAATAAATTTCCTGTTTCTGTGCCTTCTGTGGAGATAATGTAGCCTTAGTCAAGTAGCAAACTGTTTTTAGATACATATCTAAACATATGTTTTAAGTGTATGTATAAAATGGCATGTTTTCAATTTTTAGTACGCAAGATTTATTGTTATTATTATCAGATACAGGTTTTAGGAACATACTTTTTGTAGCTTTTTTTTTAAAAAATAGGTTTTCCCAAAGCATTTATGAAGTACTACATTCACTTCCACTGATGAAACCTTACTATACTTGCAGTGTTCTAGATCCATACTCAACAAATACATGTATTTTCAGTTCTTGAGGAAGGTACTGAATTATGCAAGCAGGAGTACTATTGCTATGAATGAAATTACACTTACATTTTAGTAGCTTTCTGCCTTTGTCCGTACCGTAAGTAGACTTTTCATGAGATGTCTCATACTTCCTCCAAGTATTTTTTAAAAAGGGCAACAGAGTATAGGTTAAAACACTCCTCGTGAGAACTTAAAGAATTTGCAAACTTGTTTTTCACTCTTTGCAACACTTCTGTGCCACGTTAAAATATGGCGTATATGTAACACAGAGTTAAATTCTTCATGAACAGAAGGGACAAACTTCAAGAAAACACAAATTTGCAATGTCTTTCAAATTGTTCCATTGGGAATTTAAAAGGGGGATGACTGGCAAATTTAAAAGAGTTTGGGACCGATGCAAAACTGCTCCATGTCCAGCATAGCCTGTGTCAGTGTGGCTGCTGGGGAAGGACTACTTGTGATGCCATCCCAAAAGTACCAGAATGAGTCTTAAATGTGAGTGGCAGGGTCGTAAAAATAAATACTTAATCAACTGATAAACTGATTAAATGGAAGCAGTAGTGCAACAGTGAGAATTTTGCGGTAGCATTATAGCTTGGCGTGGTTATACTTCATAAATGCTTGAATTTGAAAAAAGTAACTCTTTTCTTATTCTGAAAACAGATTATTTTGATTTGCTTCACTAGCTGGTCAGAAGTTGGAGGTTGTTCTATGTCTCATCTTTCATCTTCTGTTGCAGGGGTCCTGGGGGTGGTAGACCTTGGCCAAACCCAACCAATGCCAATTCTGTAAGTAAATATTTAAAATATATTAGACATCATCTTATATTTAGGGAAGTATTTCTCATCAATACAACAGCAAAAAAATTCCACTTCATTCAACAAATTAAATACTGCGTGCTTTATGTTTTTCCATGCAAGCCTAACACAGAGCAGATACAGCAAGGAGCACATCTGAACGGAGTGCTGATTGACATGTAAATATCAGCTGTGTTCACAATCACACTATCATGTTCTGCATCTTTACATCAATTACAGCACATCCATAACACAAAGGTTATTTTGAAGTATATTTAAAATATATTTTATCTTCCTTTAGCGCAGGTAAGATGAGTTAGGTCAACACTATCTGGCCAGCAAGCTCTACAGAAATCACAGCTTGTTAAGATACAGCTTAATGTGTGCTCATATTTTACATAACAAAAGCACACTTGCTGCTCTTAACTAGGGAACATGGAATCATAGGGCAATTGCTTGCAAGACATCGGCCATTTTTATAAGCTTTTCGTAAAAAGCAATGCACTCTATTGAATTTCATTGCCACAACTACAAAGTGAGGTAGTACAATAGCAGCTTGAAGGAGGAGGATGTCAGTGAGGCATCCCACATGGACAACGGTGTCTGGTATTTCTTCAGAAAACTCAAAGGTAATTTCTTCATTTTCATTCAGTGATCATACATCATTAGTATAAAAATGTGTCTTTTTTTATCACTTGCAGTTGGATTGATGCAGCCTGGCATCACAGACTGGCCAGATTCTTCCTGTTGCTCTCAGTTTTGACTTTTTAATTCAAATAATGACAACTGGGGAAAAAAAAATGGAAACTTTTCCCCAGTTTTCTTTTGTGTGTAGTCAATTAAATGGATGTTAGGTTATTTTTCAACTGATAATTGAAATATTTTCAGTCTATGAAATTAATTGAGAAGTCCAGTAATAGCTTTTTTTGTAAAAATGAGTTGACTGTCAAGTTGCATACAATCATGGAAGATGCTTATGCTACAAAATAATTTTATATTTTGACAGTACAGTTGCGTAATTCTAGGGTGAAAGAATAGTTGCTTTTCCTTTTATCGTCAAGATCTTATTCAAAATGAAGTATATATATGAACATAAAGACTCGGTCCATGCTTGGGATGACTCTGAAATCCTATTGACTTAATGCAAGCATGTGCTGCTCATGTTTGTAAAGCTTATGAAGCATATTACCTTAATAGTCTTACAGCTTAATGTTTTACTATAGACTGCAGATATTTATAGATTTCATTGTGGCTCCCCAATAAGAATAAGAAGACTCTGGTAGTAGGTGCAAGAGCTGGATTTGTACTAGACCTTGTAACTCGGTATCTTAAAAAAGTGATCTTGCTTCTAAAAACGCTTGTCTCACTTATTGTGAAACAATGGAGAGGAGATATTAGACCTCAGCCTACAGACATTTAAATTGGTGAATTATGTTATTCATATTAATTTCATTAGAGTGGCTACCAGGGCACACAAATCTTAAATGGAAATATTTGTATTTGAAATAGTGGGTGTTAAATTTTATTTGTGTCTATATTGCTAGTTCAGGGATTGAACATAAAATGGCAAGTTGTTGAAAAGGTGTTTTTTTCTGTGTCTTTGAAATAAATTAAACAAATGTTAACGTACAGCTGTACATAAATGTGTGTATGGACCTCATCTCAATGCAGAAGAAATTACTGTTTGTTTCTGTTGATGTTACAGATACCTTATTCTTCAGCATCTCCTGGGAACTATGTAGTAAGTACACTTGTGTGTATTTGCTTATCAGAATAGTTGTTGCTGTTTATATAGGCAAAGGAATAGCTGTCCAGATGTTAAGAAGAACCCTTGTGTATTGGTTGAGAACTGAACATCTGATCTCTGCTTAAGTTTTTTTCTTCCATCTATGGTGCATATGTTGATTTCCATCACTAGAATCATTATCAGTCTGGTCAAAATTGCCCTGAGTGCTCTTTTATTTCAGCAAACATTTATATAATGAATACAATACATTGTCTTCAATAATAAAGGACACAAAAACATAGCTTTTTTGGTAACACAATACTGTTTCTGAGTTTCTGAACCTCAGAAAAGAACAAAACCAACAAACATCTGAAGAATTAGCATAAGCTTTTATCTCCCCAAGGCTCTATAAACTGGTCCTTATTGCTTAAGGAAAAATTTTATTCTTATCATTACCTTCTGAAGACTTGAAAATTCTTTTTTTCTCCATAGTCTGTTATGTCTTCATTTCACAGATGATGTCTTGATTTATTATGGATTAGTTGGTATCATTGTTTTTACTTAGCCTGTACTTCAGAATGAAATAGTTAAAGCTTTGTAATGGGCCCAACATTGAGTTGTCTTTCAAGAGATCATGAAGTGGAAACCCTCTCTGGAATTCAACAAATACACTTTACCTATCAACAAAATGTGTTTTGTTGAAGTATATACTATTGCTTTTTGTGTCTATTCCAAGAGATTAACTTTGTTTATCCTTTTGAACTCTCTGTTGTTGTTGCTATTCTATTTGCATTATTTGTACTTCTAATATACTGTTCTAAAGTATATTGTTTCATCTGCTGTTAACACAGGTTTAGCACTAGCGTCACAGAGTAACGAGGGGGAATTACATATGTCTGTGTGTATGTGTAGGTTGGATTCCAAACTTGTGTTGGTCCTTCAGGTTTCATTAGACCTCTGTCTTGATATTTCATGTTTTATCACCTGAAGATCAGACAACTGCAGGGCATTGACTTTAACCACCATAAAACCTAAAGCTATTTCAGAATGTGGAAATAGCAGGTCCTGCAAGGATGATATACCAGTGTTTTTTCATCTGTTTGTGCTGCTTATATCTTTTTCTTATTTTCAGTCTTCGTAAGGTAGATGATCCTGAGGAGCTAAAGCTGAATGATGTATTTAAGGATGAGCTTATTTTGTTTAGATAAAAGCAATTTATTTTGTCCTTTATTTAGACAATTAACTGTGAAAAAGGTTATGATTCTCATAAGTGTCCATAACTGTAATAGTCATTTTGCCACATGTTAAGTGGAAACAGTCCAAATCTGCTGATCTCCAAACCAGTTTTAATGCAGGATTTAATAGATTTGTCTCTGTTGGGTTTGCCTAAACATTAGTGACCCTAAACATCACTGTTGCTGATTTGGAAGTTGTTTTTTGATACTATAGGTAACTATTTTAAAGAAGCAAACCTAAGTATGATGCAGGTTGTAGTGGTGGACATTTGGTGCACTCACATCAAGCAAAGGCCAGCCAGCATAAAGTACTAGGACAAAAGTGGGCATCGCCTTTTTTCAGTGTATTTCACATTTAAAATTAAGTGCAATAGTTAGTAGTGAAGCATCTTTTCTAATAAATGACTGTTAGTGGTTTCTGCATCTCTTTATGTGGTGCTGAAAAATACATAAGCCTAAAAATCATGTTAGTGAGCTTAGTGCACAAGTACATGTATAAAACCTCATAGCCTGTGATGCCGGGAGGGTCACATATGTGATGCAAAGGTCCCTTTGAATTTGGAGTCTTTAGGTCTGCCGCAGCAATGGGGAAATTTCTCATTGCCGAGGAGTGAATTGGCCTTTCAGGCAGTTTTGGCAAGCCCTAACCCATTCATTTCTGATTCAGTTGTAGTTTGGGATGGGGGAAAAAAGCTATGCGGCTGCCGGCAGTATGAAGTTGTGATTACGCCTTGATTTTTATAAGCTGATCTGTGTGTTTCGTGGTGGAGCGAGTCTTTGTTCTAGCACACTTTGTAGAAGATGGTCGGTGACCTTACTTATTTCACAAACAAGGGGAAGCACAAGATGAAGAACTAGTAGGTGGGGTTACATATAAGGACAGAGATGTATATGTATATTGACTGACTTCCCCCCGCAAGTATTTTACTTGTACAAATCTGCTGAGGAGCGGTATCAGTCAGAAAGCTGATATGTGACTGAGTTTGATCGTCTGAAAATAGTGTTTGCTAGTATATTATTGCTAAATGTTTTGGAAGAAAATGCTATTTTAAGTAAGTCATTGAGAAACAGTGTCTATTGTTTTAAAGCCAGGACTTCTCTGCCTCCTTCCAAAATATCTCGGTGAATTACAGCAAATCTCAGCAATGTCCTTGTAAGCAGACAGGAACAACCAAACCTTTACATTCAGTGCTACTGAAAAAATGTTCCGGACTGGAACAGAATATCTGGTATCTTAAAATATAATAAAAGAGATAAAAATATAATAAGATGAATTATTGTATGAAAATAATAATCTGATGTTAGCAATCTGTGTATTTTTTATTACAGAATGTCAATATTTAATGACTTGTATTGGCACAGACGTTTTTATCAAACTGAAAGTTGGTAATTTTTCATGTTACTTAAAAATATTAGTGGCTCTGCAAACATAACAGCAAGAAGTTACGGTTCTGTTCTTACTATAAATGATTTTGAAGTTTAGAATAAAATTCTTGGAGAACTTTTTAAAGAACCTTAAAAAGCTTTTTCAACAACCAGAGCACTTTGTGTATAGTTCTTAGTCATAAACAGATCTGCAACTCAGAATAATCTGAAACTAAGAAAACATGTGTTCTTTGATGGGGTTATTTTTTTTTCAAATCTTTCATTTAGCAGTCTAGGCAAGTGATATGTCTGTACCCCCCATTATCCTGACCTTTTTAATCCTTTTGTCATTAATTTGAGAAGAAATTATGTATACCGATGTTATTTTCAAAAATCCTAGGATATTATACAGACAGAATCAAGATGCCTATTGCATTGAGATACCAAGTCTGCCCAAAAAGAGAATTTTCTTCAGGTGATTAGGCTGTTCTGTCCCCACAGGACACCCCCTTGTTTTATGCTTAGCAAATATAGGTTCCTCATCCATTGACTGTGTACAGAGTACAGCAAAACAGAAATGCCAACTGAAAAAACAGAGGTAATAGAAGTAGGTGGAGGGAATTAAATATAATTGTCTTAGGCCCTGCTCCAAGTATTTCTCTTGTCTGACTCACAGCATGACACAGAGTTATTGACTAATGGGTATTCCAGTGTCTGGGTCCCTCCGTACATTAGGAGTCTGTGCCGGAGCTTGCTGACCAGTTACTTTGTCTTAATCTGTGATGAGCTGTTTCGCTAGTTTATCAGAAAAAGTGCATGTTTATACCAGAGTAATGATATTTCTTTTATTTGTACTATGTTCATTTTTTACTGCATTTTTTTTCCTTTCATGCTAACTGACATTTTCTGCTCTCTGTAGGGTCCTCCAGGAGGTGGAGGGCCACCAGGAACACCTATCATGCCTAGTCCTGCAGGTATTGAAATATACTCAGAATTAATAAAATATAAGCAATTTCAGGAAGTGCACAAATTCTTTTTCAGACTTTGATTTTCATAAAGAATCAGATAATGATAATTTATTGGTTTTATGCTTTCTATATCAGTTCTTTTACTGCACTTCACTCTAATTCCCTGCTGTCTTGTGATACAAAGCATTGTATCTCTGCAGTTCAGAGCAACTCATTTCTCTGGCTTTTGAGCCCATCTTTTCTTGCACAATTTCAGCAAGTTAAAAACAAAAGAAGTCACAGTCTTTGGTTTTGGTTTTTGTTGGTTTGTTAGTTTTGTTGTGGGTTTTTTTGTTTGTTTGTTTTTTGGGTTTTTTTTGTGGGTTTGGTTTATTTTTTTGCTAATGTTCTTTGGGACGATTCCACCAGTTTGGAAATCAGGAGGTTTATGAATCTGGTGAATCGAAGAATCACAGACTGACTGGTGCTGGAAGTGACCTCTGTAGATCATCCAGTCCAACCCACCCGCTAAAGCAGGGTCACCAGAGCAGATTGCACAGGATCATAATCCGGGCGGGTTTGAATGTCTCCAGAGAAGGAGACTCCACAACCTCTCTGGGCAGCCTGTTCCAGGGCTCTGGCACCCTCAAACTAAAGAAGTTTCTCCTCATATTCAGATGGAACCTTCTGTGCTTCAGTCTGTGACGGTTGCCCCTCATCCTATCATTGGGCACCACTGAAAGGAGTCTGGTTCATCCTCTTGACATCCACTCTCAAGATATTTATAAACATTGATGAGATCCCCTCTCAGCTTCTCTTCTCCAGGCTGAACACACTCAGCTCTCTCAGTCTCTCCTCATAAGAAAGGTGCTCTAGGCCGCTAATCATCTTCATAGCCCAAAACTTTCCCTGTAGTATCTCGTGGGATCGATCTGACTGACGGGGTTTTTGAGCGATGTGCTGCATCCCACAGCTTGGTGTCCTGACTGGCAGGAGGGTGATGCTGGACATGTTGCTCTCCTCTGACTTGTAATGGAGGAGTGAGGCCCTGGAGGAGCCATCGCCATGTCCTACCAGTGATCTGTTCACAGAACTTCAGCTACCACGTTGTTTCGCCAAGGAACATGGTCTGTATCTTGAAACTGAGTCCGCATGGAGATTTTGTCCATGCAAAAGATTGGCCACATTCCTACTAAGGTCTGAGGAAACGAGGAGGATGTAAGGATCCAGGATGGCTAGCTAGCTTAAAGATGGTCAACTAGGTGTAAGTATTTCACTCCTTCAATAGTCGTCAAAGATTCTGATATGAAAATGGAACTGCAGGATATGGAGGATGCTGTCCTTCACCATGGATATCCTCAGAAATCTGCTGAAACGAAACTTATTACATCTTGTGTAACCCAGTATTCAACAGCTACTCCTTTTGGCCAGTTTCTGCCTTTCTAACTCACTTTCACCAATGTTCGCCCCAGTGATGTTACAGTGTCCTCAGTGCTTATGTCCTACATGTTGTTGCTGTTCTCTACAGCACAGAAGGGTAGGGAGGTTTCCTAACTGGCCATGAAAATGCTTACACTAATATCTTCGTTAAATACAATTCGAGGGCTTTAAAAAATTCAACCTAAGATACTGAGTAGGTCTTCCCTGTTCATATCATCAGTGAAAAAGGAAATTAGTGCAAGCTGGCATTCAAAAGTTAGGGTCTCTTTTAACATAAAACAAACTTAGGGACAGGCCGCACTTTTGAAAGTAGTTGCCCCTGCGGTTGTGGCACGTTAGGCTGTCTGTGTGCAGCTCACATAAAGTTTCTGATGACAGTTGTTCCCATTTTTGGTATAGAGACTCAAAGATCTTTTGAGGGTCTGTTTTCCAAAGTATGAAAACGCTTGGCCACCTGAGAATTTTGCAAAGGTGTTTACTTGCCTCTGAGCCAGACCAGCTCTGAGGTGTTCCCGTCACCCAACTGGTCCGTGTGTATTTTGACATGAGGCAGCAGAACATGGGGAGAGCCAGGGATGTGTGTTGCAAAAGGATCTGGTGGTTGAAGAACTTGTTGCCTACCTCATCGAACATGAAAAATAACTTCTTACATGCTAATTTTACTTTGATAACTTTAGGCTATAAGCTTTCTGTTCCTCCTCTTCTTTAAACAGCGTATTTGAAAGCTGTGGTGATACATTGTCCTCTGCATATAGTGCAATTATTTACTCATCAAAATTAATTAGTGCTTAGAAAACTGTCTCACAAAGATTAAGGAATAGACAGAGACCTTGATCTTAACTGCCCAGTGTGTGTGTACAAATACATTCTTGTGCTAGGTCAGGCCACATTCCCAGTTCCAGCACATTTCAGTCTGGTCTTGGCTTTCTCCTTGTGCTACTTCTGACTCAGAAGTCCCACGTCACCTTGTCTTGGAAAAGGAATTACAGATCAGCAATGTTTTTTTGCGTATGTTGTTCATCTCAAAATTCTTGGTTCAAAGAGATGGAATGGTCTTTTGGAGGAGGTGTAGAGAACTAAGCTATTCTTTATTCTTTTTGCAGATACCATAGAAGTACTGATTGTCCAGAGTTGACAGTATTTTTTATATTATGCTATCCTCTTAGGGATGTATTTACACCTCCCTTAGGTCATTCTGCTCTCAGTAAGCTTTTTCATTACATGGCCTATGTCTTGTCAGGTTCCCTTGGGAAAGGTTTCTGCCTAATTTGCCTACTATCTGCTACATTTTTAACTTCTGTTTCTTACAAATATTGATGAAGGGTGTTAATAAGACTTTGTGTGTGTTAGCAGTGGGGATAAATTGGAGATCAGAATGAATAATTTGTATCTACTAATGGTTCTTAGATGTTGGTCTCTTAAGTTCAACCAGAAGAGTTATGTGGGTTGTCTTCTCTGTGTATTGTTAATTAAATCTTGCATTCCAACCCTGGAGGTGCTCCACCTGAAAGTTCATGTGCACTGATTGGAGGGAAAGGTCTGAGATGCAATACAGCTGCGCCAACATCTGGCAAGCCCACGTGAAACTCCTGGCAGAATTTACCACCTCAGGCATCAGGCTGTGCCAGGGTGGTTTTGTTGGGTTTGGGCTCAGTTTTTTTTTTAACGTTGCACCACACTGTACCATGAGGATGCGTCAGTTACAGCTGCCCTTAGAGCAAGGGCCTTTGCACAGTGTTCGACTGAATAGTTAGATATATCCAGAATCAAAGACCGACATGAATGAGAATAAAAAGTGTGATTCTCTATACCAGCTTTCAGTCTGTTTAACGAGAAGCTGTTTATCATTTATTACAGATTAAAAAAAAATCACAGGAAGTATTGATAAGAAACTCTTGTTTTATAGAGACTGTTGAAGATGAGTGAAGCAGTATGGAACTGCAGGAAGAGGGTTTATGGAATTAAATAGTTACAGATACTTGGTGATTTATAAACCTTTTAACAGTCATACATAAAACTATGGTCTAGAAGTAGTCACTTAGGGACCCTTGCAATTATTTCTTTTCATAGCTCTGTTGTGTGGTAGCAATAGATAGAAAGGGAATGAAATCTTCCATTATATTGCCACTGTGTATCAGTGATTCAGGCACAGAAATAATATTAATAAAATGACAGGAAATGTATTAGGTGAGTAGTTTTATTGAAAGGTATATATTAGCACTAAAATAATCTCTTATTACAGATTCCACCAACTCTGGAGACAACATGTACACTTTAATGAATGCAGTACCACCTGGACCCAACAGACCTAATGTAAATATGAATAGTTATATATTTCTTTGAATTATACAGCCCTTTTTTATCCAAACACTATGTTTCCATCACATATCATTAATACTTTTAAGTTTTCCATTTATATGGGTGTCACTTCAGTTGCTCCCCCCCACCATGTACTTCTTGATTTTTCCCAAATCAATCATGCCAATGCCTGCCAAGTAATGGTTGGAGCATATTTTTCTACATGGAAAAGGCCTAAGAAGCTCGTGCATGTGGATCTTGGGGGCAACAGACCTCTGTGTGGTAGGATGTCATCGCAGGAGCTGCCACTAAGCATTAGTTTCCGAGGGATTCAAACTTGTGTTATAGAAAAGTATCTACCCCTGAAAAGGCGGGATAAAATTGCTGAAAGTGACTCAGTATTATGTTGCCCTGCTGTTCTGTAAAAAAGAATAAAATTAATACGTCTAAGAAGAAACAAACATCCCTGTTTATCTAAATGGGATGTTAAGAATGAGACTTATTGATAACATTTAAGTATTTGCCTAATTAACTAGTTAACTGATGACTACTTTAGCCTAAATTTCAGTAGTTCTAGAACTGACAAAAGTCTGGATTCTTAGGTAGAACTTGTTTCTTCTCTGTTTTTTCTCTGTGCCTTCAGTTTTATTGTATTTCTCTGATTACAATCATATTTCATTTAATTATGATCCATATTATAGGCCTTTTGAAAAAAGAGCCAGCAGAATTAAAAATACAGATATTCAGATATTGCTAAATCATTACACAGTGAATTGTAGAAAATCTACTATAATGCTAATGCCATCAGGTTTTTGAAGAATTGAATTTAATGTTAATATCTGCAATTGGATGGAAACTGCTCATGCTTATTGAAGAGAATTGTAGAATTCCCTGTAACTTCAATGGGAGTAGAGATAGGTCAGCACCAGCAAGTTTCAAAGTTATGCACCAAGTATTTAAGTAAATAATAAATTATTCCTAAATTGTATTCCAGCCTACAGAGGTGAGAGTTTCCAAAAACCATGAAGGCAGCATTAGAAAAAGTGAACAAAAAGAATGATGTTTTTGCAGTCTTCATGTGAAGGACTTGCACTAGATCTGCAACGTTCAGAGCTGGGACTGTGCATTTTTCCTTTTTTAAAAAAAATTTTTTTGAGGATTTTTTTTTAATTAGATTATCTACCAAAAAATTGTACAGTAATACCAATTTTTCATGTCTGATCCTTTTGTAGTTTCCAATGGGGCCAGGGTCAGATGGACCTATGAGTGGACTGGGTGGAATGGATTCACATCATATGAACGGATCATTAGGTAATGATAGTTAATGTTACAAACAGTGTGAATTTTCAATGACTAATGCTATTTTCTATGACTAGTTCTCTGAGTTGTGTGGAAGACTGTATGTAAAAATATTTTAAAAGCTGAAAAAGCTGTATATACATCAATAAGCATCAAGACACTTTTGAAGCATGTGAGTTGGTACACATAATGTAGCTCTGGAAGAAAAATACTGTATTTTATTTCCATAAGAGGCTATAGTTTTAATCTGGTTGATGAAAACCCCTCTAAAAGCATACCGTCACAGTAGTGTGGAGATGAAGGTTTAAGCACCATTTTTATCTACGTCTCTACCTCTTTAAAATTCTGGGAAGGTCTCATTGTGACGTGGCAGTGCATGTTCTTATCAATTACCCGAAAGTAAGTTATTGCATATATTGATGCATGTGTTAAACTGTTTTTATCCCAACATATTGACGTCCTCATTTGTTCTATAATTAGTCACCTATCTGTCAAGTATGAGTACTATTACTCCATCTACTTTAGCAGCTTCAGACAGGTGCCTGTTTTAATCCACCCAAAAGAACATGAATTCTTGTCAGGGTACGCAGAGGCCGGAGGAGGAGCGTCCTGTTTGACGTTTGATACTCTGATTTTTGAAGGACTCGTATCTAGAGGAGAAGCCTCACACAACTCTGCAAAACACACACTGCTATATCTCCTGACTGTCATGGCAGATTCTTTGCTCTTCCTCTTTGCTGGAAGGATGATAGACACTTAAAAGGGATTTAAGAAACAGGCTGCAGCTAAATGAATTGCATGTGTACCTTCCTCTTCCATAGCTGCAAGGTAAATAAATACCTTGTGTTTATATCTGGTCACACCCTAACACCAGGGCAGTGGCTCTGAATGCAGTTCTTCTGTTGCGTTCTTCACTTCTCCCTGCACCAAGGGGTGTTGGTTGTGCAGGCAGCAATGGGGGAGAACTTCAGGCTTGCAAAGTCTTCTGGTCTCTTTCTTCTGTCGGCCTTGTCCACCGTCTCATCGGGGAGCCAGTCCAGTGCCCACAGAGGACACCAGCAACACCCTGCTGAGCAGCATTTTCCTTCATGGGGAGAAACCCAAGGGAGCTAGTTGCAGGTCAGGCAAGCTACCAACGTTCCCCTCTCCTCTGCCCCCAGAGGAGAGCTCTGTCACCTCCCACCACAGGCATGGGCCAACCTAAACTCCATACCATTCAGTTCCATGCTGGGTGGAGATCCATCACTTCTGGCCCAAAAACATGGAGGTTGTGAGACAGAAAGTATAAACAGGTAAGAAAGGAGAAATTCAAAGAGGTTATGACAAGGTGAGGAAAAAAGCTGAGCCATCCAGCCTCATTCAGCAGACATCTTCTCTGTGATTGAAATTCAGCAGTAGGCATCTATCTCCTGATAGAATTATCTTTTTCTTCTAGCAAAGCATGTCCCCAAAATTCCTAGATTACTTTGCATAGAGACACCTTTTGATTTTACGGCCATTCTTTACATGTTAGAATCCTAAAATGGATTGTTGCTTTAATTAATAATGATGCACATTACATTCAAATACACTGTGTAAAAGGTAATCACATCTTTTCCTGTCACTTCTATAGCCTGAGAATTGTTTCTTAGCTAAAAGAAAAAATAAAACTGAAACAGTAATGGAAGGATTTTATATGCACCTAGTATTTTATTGGGTTTTTTTCTGCAGTGATAATGATATTGTGCTTAGTCAAATTAATGATAACTGCCTTTAGGGGTAGCTTCATATCTGAACTGGAACCTGATTTGTCTTAGGAGAGGAGGACTGGGAGAGAGCTGCTGCGTTCATTCTGTGCTGCAGTTGGCAGCTGCGTCTCATAATCAGGTGGATAAATTGCTCAGGGTCCATCTTGAACTTCTTCAATTTCTTTGACCACAACCTTTCTATTGCATATCTCTTCATGGTTAGAAAGAAATCTTTTCCTGATTTCCAACAAAATTTATCCTTTGGGCCATGGTAAAATGATTCTTCATGTATTTACAGAGAGAAATCACATTCCTTCTCAGCCTTGATTTCCCTGGCTAGGTATAGTAAGCTTTTTTAGTCTCCTCCCACAACTGCCTTTTCTTGATTGTTTTTCTCTGGTATCCTTCCTTCTAGTTTTTATTCAGTGCTCTTCTAAAGTTTGTATTTCCTGAAAACAGATGACGAGAATTGTTTACCGTCTCTTGTTGCTAAAAATGCTTTTTCCATCCTAAAGTTACATTTTCTTTATTCTTCGCTTTACCTGAGTGAGAGCTACAGCATGTGAAAAAAATCTTTTCAATAGTCTTTCACTCATTATAGTTAATTTTATTTGTTTTTTGTTAATCTAGTCCTCAGGATAATCTGTTTTATTTCTGAAAGATACTGTCATCATCCATATTTCTAATGCATCAAAAGTTGGTATCATTTTAGCCGATTTCAGTAGTAGGCTTCTGCTTCTGGGAGTAAAGACATTGATGAAACCCTCCTAGCCGACCTTAGAGATAATAGTGATTTTTTTCCCCAGGAATATCAGCTTTTACTAGTTAGCCATGTTTTTGCCTTTCTTCTTACTTCTCCAGCTAAAGCAACATTTCCCATAGGTGGATATACCTCAAATTAATTGACTGACCTGCACGCTGCCGTTGCTAATGGGACAGGGAGGCTGGACAGATGGTTTCTGAAGTTGTGCTGGTCTGTCTCATCCTGAAAAGGCGCCACCCAAATAACTGGTGCAGATCAGGAGTGTGTCCTTCATTGTTTTCTCACTCCTTATACCAAGCGTGTACACAGACAAAGGAATTAAATCATTCAACACTGACTGTAAACTTCTACTAAGAGAGACATTGGGAACGAAGTGAGATGACACATGGTTGGTTATGTTTTAAAATATTGCTGTTGCATTATATTTGTACTATGAAAAAAATTACTAGATTAATTTCAGCTCACAACTAACTGAATAATTATCTGTTTTAATTTAAGGCTCAGGAGACATGGACAGTATTTCCAAAGTGAGTATCTAATCAGATATTTGGAATTTTTAGAATGTTTACTGTAAACATACTTTCTTTGTTATGAATCTTTTTATTATGTATCCATGTTTCTGCTTGTCAGCTCCTTGAATGCTATGCAGACAGAATTAGTACTAATTGAAAATTAAAATCCAATATAATCAACAGGAATTATAAGTAGATTTATTCCCTACTCCATAATATTGTGTATTAATGAATGTCATTGATTATATCCAGTTCATAATCTGATTGGTCACCTTATAATCTTCCACACTGTTAAGACAAATGAATACAGTTCTAATAATCAATTATAGTTAAATGTAAATTTGGGGAAATGTCATTAAGACATTACTTTTATTCATTGCATGATTGCTTTTATCTCTGTAAGACAATGTTAATATCTTAATCATTAGTAGAAATTCCTAAAAGCTAGACTAAGAAGGAGTTTCAGAAGCACTATTTTGGTACGACAGCCATTAAGTACTCGGAAATGAATGTGAGTTTAACCTGCAGGGGTTTTGCATCTGCAAGAATAATATTGTGCTTGAATGCATCACTTCTTCCATAAAAATAAAGCCACTGCATATGTGTTTATCATTAATTCAGAATTAATGATGTTATTTGGTACTGATGAAGTGGCACGAATCCTGTACGGTTCCACGGTTTGTGGTGTCCTGGCTGGGCAGCATGGCGCTGGGGCAGCCCGTGAAGTGTGCTCAGCGTGTTATCGTTCCTGGAGAGAAGGACCTCAGCAAACATGTGCTGAGCAAAACTGACCTCAGCACCATCCATAGCAATCCTATATTTTTGTTCATTTTAAAAATCTCTAACATTTTCAGGTTTTGCAAAAAGTAAAACAGTGGTTTGAAGTGACCGTGTTCCCTTAGTTGTGCTTAGGGATGTAGTGAAGGATTAAATAAAAGCCTCCAATGAGATAATAAACATCCAGCACTTTTTAAATCAATTACCATCATTTTATTCAGTGCTTTTATTGCAAAATGCAGCATCTTTTAAGGAAAAAAAAACAAAACGTGCCATAGGATTATTTTTAAAAGCCTCTATTAATCCCACTGGTATTAAGTATCAGTATATGCGCTAATACAAGTATTAGCAGCTCTGAAAAGTTTGATCTAAAAATTTTCCTGAAATTTTGTTGACCGTAATAAGTAACTCATGGAAATCATCACATCAAATGCATGTCTTTTTCAAACAGCTAAAAGAAAATAGCTTTTTACTTTGGAAGTAACAGAGTTGTCCTGTAACACTGTTACATATAATAGCTTTTAAATAGCTACTTAAATTTAAATATTTAAATGTAAATATTTTTAATATCTTCTGAGCAGCAGTGCCCAATAGGCAGCCTGTGTGGGCTGCACTGGTAATTTCAGGTAGGTTGTAGTATACATGCATTTGAAACTTGAATGGAAAAGTTCTGCTTGCAAGGAATAGTAGTTTTCTGGGGTTGATGCATGGAAAATTATGTGGCTGACTTCCAGTTTTGTATGCAGTTACCACGATTATTCTTGCTGGGGCAACCATCTCCATGTACACATCAGCAGCTAGTCTTGCAGTTCGCTTTTTTACAAGTACATTTCCAGTGACGGAAATTGTTCATCAAAGGTTCTCACAGTTTGGGGTGTGTGTTGCTAGATGCTCAAGTCATAGAATCATGGAATCACAGAATGGTTTGGGTTGAAGGGACCTTCAGAGCTCACCCATTGCCCCCCCTGCCACGAGCAGGGACATCTTCACCAGCTCAGGTTGCTCAGAGCCCCGTCCAGCCTGACCTGGGATGTCTCCAGGGATGGTTCATCCTCCACCTCTCTGGCCAACCTGGGACAGGCTCTCACCACCCTCAGGGTCAAAAATTTCTTCCTCATGTCCAGCCTGAATCTCCCTCCTTTAGTTTAAAACCGTCACCCCTTGTCCTATCACAACAGCCCCTGCAAAAAAGTCTGTCCCCATCTTTCTCATTGGCCCTTTTTAAGCACTGAAAGGCTGCAATAAGGTGTCCCTGGAGCCTTCTCTTCTCCAGCTGAACACCCCAACTCTCTCAGCCTGTCCTCCCAGCAGAGCTGTTCCAGCCTCTGATCATTCCTGTGGCTCCTCTGGCCCCTCTCCAACAGGTCCATGTGTGTCCTGTGCTGAGGAACCAGAGCTGGCCAGGCACAGGACTTCACTGGATTCAAATGCGTCTTAGAGGAGCTGATTATCAGTTCCCAGGAGATGAAAAAAATTAATCCAGTCTTGGTAAAGTCGGTACAGCTCACAGAATTCAGAGCCATGTTTTCTAGAGAAGATTTTAATTTAATTGGCTGAATGGCAAAGCATGAATTTTTTAGGAAGTAGATTGAGATGGAGGAAGTAAATGATCTGAAATTATGCATATTAAATAAACATTAATAACAAGTGTTTCTTGCAGTGCCCCTGGAATTTGTGCAGGCATCAAAGACATACTTGCTTTGGAAAAACTCAGCTAGTGCTACGATGCTAGAGCCCATACTGGCCATAAAAGCACCCCAGGGGAGTTGCTATAAAAGCATTTATGTTAGGAATTTGAACCTTTGGGGCTGGCATACTGTAGTGATAGCAGAATTTCAAAGCTTTGTGCTACACAGAGCAAGATAAAATAGGGGTAAATTCCCCCAGGAATGAACAAAAGAGCAGGAGCATCATATAAAATAAATGTGACAAGACCTTAGTGGGTTTTAAACTTTATATTCATAGATTTCAAGGCCAGAAGGGACTGATACGCTTGTGTAGTATGACCTCCTGCATAACAGAGGCAACAGGACTTATCTGAATTAATTTGTGCTTAAAGTACAATAGCTCTGGCTTCACTAAAGCAATAGTTTTTAACCATTTTCAAGCTGTAGGTCCCTGATTATTTGCTCTGCTAACTTCACTGAATAGCAAACTTCATAGTCAGATGTTAATTGACTAGTTAGGCTTTTAGTTGCCTTTGGACGTGTTGTCCAGCGATTGAGGATCTGTTTCAGAAGCAGTGGACTAGACTGAAGAAAGCAAAAGAGCAAAAGCTCTTGACCCAACTCTGCAAGTTGCATTTCAAGTTGCTAATAAAAGAACAGTAATGCCTGCATGTCACTTATGTAATTAATTTTATATTCAACCTATATCTGAAAATAAATACACTGAGCTGATCCCATGAACATACTTGGCCATTCAAGCTGTGAATGATGATCTTCCCTCAGGGGAATATGGTGAAAACCTAACAGCAGCCTTTCGTTAACCATACAAAATAAATTGCAAAGAGGACGGTATGTACAGCCGTCACGCATATCACTCTGCTAATGTAGCAGCAAAAAGTTTTTGGTATTTGGTAAAGCTGGGAACAAGGCTTTTTGTTCTCTTTGGAGGTCAAGTAAATCCTGAGGAACAGTGGAATATGTTGCAATATTTAAGTTTTGGACAGTGCTTGTCATGGGACTTCATGATTACAAAGGGGAACATGAGGAAATATGGTATGGAGAAGTAGAAGTCATAGCTATCCCATCCCATTTTCTGTTCAGTGACTACCCTACTATACATCTTTAGACTACCAGGATAAGCAGCCTTTGTAGTTACGAGGAAAAGTGCCAAGAAATTAAGAGGACTTTCTCTTTTTTAAATGCTGCTATTTTTCATTCAGAGTTTGACCTCTTGCAGGTTTAGTGATTCTGAACAAAGACGGCATGCAAGTATTTTCAAAGTGCAGAAGACCTTGGGTTTTTTTAATAAAAAATCTTTGTGCTAACAGATGTAGTATCAGGATCGCAACTGAGAATAACATAAGAAAAAGAGAACAAATTCACTTAGGATTTTTATAGCCATTATGATTTGGTCACTTTGATCAAGAGCGATAATTGGAGCTGCGTTTTGTTGGCTGGCCTATTGACTGCACTAGGTTTGCATTAAATTTATTGCGACCTACCATATTTGCATTTGTTTAAGTAAAATCTCAACAGCAATTTTTGCATTTAATTTTTTGGGGTGGGGTGAGGGAAGGAACTGTAATAGATGTAAATGTTTAATAACATGTTCATGACTTCACTCCCTCCTTTCCCCGATTGCTCCTTTTCCACAAACCCTCTCTATAAGTAGGAATCACACATGCTCCCGGCATGGTGGGGTACCACAAATCACCTTTGTAAAGAAACTTAAGTAATTGTAGTGTCTACAATAATCATGTATTAACTACTGACTTGGGATAATTTCTGTGACAATTACCTCATTTTACCCTTTCTGTAAGTAACTGAGTCTTGAAAGCATTTCCTGAACATTGCAGGGGTGGTTGTACGGGAACACTTCTTTAAGAAAAGGGAATTTATCTTCAGAAACCTTTGTATTGTTATTATTTATTAGCATCTCAGTTACACCTAGGCACTGAAAGGTGGATTAAAACACTGTGGCATTGTGCTCTGTGCAAGCAGATCGCAAAGCACACCTCCTCCTGAAAACGTTCGCAAGCCCAGTCCAGTGCCCAGCTGTTACTCAGGGGTCTTTTATCTAAATCTCTTTAGCTTTTTTACCTATAAACACGCTGTATTAGCCATGCTCGGTGAAGTGGCTTAACACTTGTGAACTACTTGTGAAACTGCATTTCAATAAACTTTGAACAAAGACCCTGGGCACAGGCCGCTGCAAAGGTCTGTGTAGACCAGATCCATCCATACGTCTGCCTTTAGGTACATATTTGTAAGTCGCATACGTCAAGGCATGTGCTCATAGACTTCACTGAATTTGACCTCATGATTTAATGTAATGACAGAGCTACCTCATGTACCTGCTGCAAACATTTATAGCTTTTCCCTCCTTCAGTGGAGAAGATGCTGGCTATAACCAGAAAACAAGAATTGCAGGGAAATAATTATTGCTTCATGGAAGAAGAAGCTGCTTCACAGGCTAAAATTAGTGACTGAATCATGCAGAACTCTGCAGAGGCTTGTTTTTCGTCTTTGAACATCCCAGTGCATTGCACAGTGCATCTTAGCGCACAACAGTATGGTGTAAAGCGTGCCTGTGGCACACGTGGTGAAGCTGCAAAATGAACTGAAACCTCCAACGCTTACCCTGTATTTTAAAATCTTATTTAACAGAACTCTCCCAGTAATATGAGCATGAGTAATCAGCCTGGCACTCCCAGGGATGACGGTGAGATGGGTGGAAACTTCCTAAACCCTTTTCAGAGTGAGAGCGTAAGTATCTTTTTTTACCTAGGTGGTTTTTGTTTGTTTGTTTATTTCGTCAATCTCTGTCATTTTGGGTTTTGTTTTTTTAAAAAAAGGCAAGAACAAACAGTTTCATAGTGTATTTGTAATGCAGTGCTGTGCCTTACATGTTTTTTACTAGCTTCTAAAATTACAATATTGATTTGACAAGAAATTCTGCAGAAGACTGCTGGAAGTTGAGCTGAAACTGGAAAATGTGGGAGGTGTGGATGTACTGCAGAAACTCTAGATGAAGAGGTCACCTGTCAATGAAAGCTTGATCTGTCAAGCAGTAATAATAATTACACCTTACATATTCAGTAATGCACAACAGGCATTTGTCAGGCAATATACAAGCACCCTAAATGCATATAGTTGACAGATCCCCATGTCTGAGTGTTTCAATGTGTGGCTGCCCAACCTTTGACTCCTAAACAATGTGTTTTGCAGGGAATGTCTTTCAGAACAGGATTCACGCTGAAGTGTATAATTAGAGCGCCAGTAGATAATCATGTTGCAAAGATGCAGTGTGCTGTTAGAGCCAGAAAAAGCAAAGGTTCCCTCTAGTGTTCATTCGGGGACAAATGATGCTTTTTTTAAAATGGAGAATGCTTGAGGCAGCAAAACATGGTGCAAAATACATTACGAAGCAAGACTGGAGTATTTTCATACTCATGTGCCTGAAGCTGGGTTTCTGAATCCACGTGTAGGTTCCTAAATAGGAGTGACCTGATTTTTCAGAAGTGCTGAGTGACTTCAACACTTCCGTTCTTATTGGAAATCAGAAGTGAGCGCGACTTCATTAACTGTGCCGGTGGTGAAAATCATAATGAGTAAACAGTTTCTGTTAGATCACAAAACAGTAAAATTGCATGGCAAATTTTATGGGAATCAGGTTTTCTTTAGCTAGTGAAAAGGAAGAGTTTCTGCATGTTCGCTGTTGATGATAAAGATGATAAAGAGGACACATATTCAGATTGTGTGGAGTATTGGAGAAAATTGGTTTGTACAACCCAAAAAGACTGTTATTTGAGTATCTGCCAAAAAGACAGTAAACTCAGAACCCCCATTGCATGCAATCCTTGGTCATGTTAATCCTTGACTGTCAATTTGGCACATGTTGCTTGTACTGAGGGCTGGTCAACAGGCAGGCCAGTGCACCAAACTACGGTCATGAAAAGGAGGACATCAGTTGTGCTCAAAAGAAAACAAGTTTGCTCACACACTTACTGGATTCTAGGTGGTCCTAGATGTTGTTTTCCCATCTGGAAGAACCTGGGACCCGGTTTTCTCAGGGTTTTACATGAGGTGTATACCTGTAATACAAGGCATGCCGTACCATGCCATGTGGATTCTAGTCTGTGTCCAGTGATCAGTTCCTCTCTAACACGAGCCACATTGTAGTCCTCGGGAACTGTCTTGCTTCCTAATACATATTCCAGTACTTGGCTGCTTAAGAGTACACATTATTTTGAAGTCCTTTTCAGGCAAATTTGCTGTTCGCTTCACCAGGAGTTTTGGTTGGGGGTGCGCAACAGTGCTTGGCTAAGAACAAATTAAAAATCACAAACACCTTTAGATTATCTTTCTTGTCCAGAGTGATTACCCAGGTACTTTGTCTCTAGACAACAGGAAGTCACTTGAACAGATGCTTTGCTTTAAGCATTTGAGCTTGTCTCTTACTTTGGCTAAAGATCAGTGTGATCTTACTGGCTTTGCTGGCCCACGGTGGGAGGGCCCAGCAGGATGTGATGGGAGTGAACCCTAAAGCAGGCAAACCATCAGAGACGTGACAAGGACAAAACAAACTTCACCCAAGTGTCCATCGGGGAAGACCCATCCAAAATGCTTTTTCTAATATGCTTGGACACTTGGAAATGGCCAGCTTGAGACTGTGGCTTTGGCAGGGTTTTATTGCATATCTGTTTTCGCAAAGGTAAGTTCATCTTTCAGTTTCCTATATCAGTTTTCATCATGCTAATATTTCTTGCATTTGAGCATTTTTCTCTCCTTAGATTTTAGGCCAAATTAAGTGTTTCTGCAGTCCACAATTTTCAGTTTAAAAACAAATTAGGCGTATAGTTGTGCACTACTTCTAAGCATGATGGTGTCCCATTGATTCTTATAATGAAGTACTGCTAACTTGAGGGCAGTTATAGCTTGTATAAGGGCTACAGTTCAATTTGTGTTACAATAGCATTGTAATGTGGTGATTGAATTTTTGGTTCACATAAAGGAGAATGACCAGTGATCCTGATTCAGCTTGCCTCCTGAAATCAATAATGCAGCATGATACAGACCAAAAGCCTAGTTTAATTCTATTTATACATGTATTTGCTCCATTTGTCCCATAAAGTAATAAAAAGCTCTCCAAAGTACTTACGTGGTTTGCTAACCACGAATGCAGCTGGTCTACTTGAGACTAACCACCTGCCTAGCTAAATCCCCCCAGTACCCAACACGGACCAGGAAAACATGTAGAAAGTTTCAGTGGAGTGTTGGTTCATCACACCACCCAGGAGCCACCAAAACAGTCTTCCAAGAAGCTGCCTTTATCAGTAGTAGCTCTATTTTTGCATAATGACAGAAGCATAACAGAAGTTACAATACCACAAATCGAACTACAGCCCGAGCACAAGCTACAGTACCAATTGAGGAGGAAGTTCGAAGAGCATGTTGACATTTGAACTCATTGCTGTGGTCCAGAAGTGGTTTTAGTTACCTGGGTGGGGAAAAAACGTTTGTTAAAATGTGGATTCCTCTTTTTTCAGTACTCCCCTAGCATGACAATGAGTGTGTGATCTGTTAACAAGTCTCGCCATGAAGACCACAGTGAGTTTGCCCTCTTCAGAGAGCTACCGCAGAAGAAAATTGTTCATCCCAGTGCAAAGTTTAACAAAAGGATTTCAGACACAATCAGACCCACCATTTTTTTTTGTACTCTCTCCCCTGTTTTGTCAAGACAGTGGGTCCCAAACATGATTGAGGCAACTGTAAAGAGTGGCGTAACAGAACTGCCAAGATGAAACTGCAAACAATTATCTGTGTATGTACGTGTGTGGGTTAATGTATGTGTATGTGTGTGTGATATAGAAATACACACATACATATATAGACCCACAGGACATTGTAAAATATTATCACATGACATCTTAAGTAGAAATGAGAAGTAGGGACTTTTATTCCATCTTTTTCTTCTTTTTATGTTTACATTTTAATTGTTAAAATTTGCTTTCCCTCTCCCCTCCTCAACTGTTTTATGTTGCATATATCACTGCTTTATAAGTTATTTTTTAAGGTGAACTCAAATGATAAATTCTTCTGATTTTGTAAATGTCTGCCATTATAGATAGGAATAAAATTGCTTGTAAGAGCTTTCATTAACTTGTGTTTGATACCAGTTACCCTGTGAATCACAAACTGTACTGTCTCAAGAAATAGAAGAAAGCTCATCTTAATTTTTTGGAGAAATTTAATAATTTTCACCTAGTTTGGTGATGTAATTTTTTTTGTACTTCGCCTTTAAAAAAAGAAGCACTGAAGGTTATTTTTCTTCTTTAATTGAAGCCTAAAATCTGCAATATCTATTTTAAATGGAAGCCTGACTTTGATACAAGCTTCTCAGTTTATATAGAGTACTATAAGGTTACTGTAAGTGAGCTCCAATTGCTATAGAACCTAGCAATAAAGTGTCAGGGCCTCTTTGGCCCTGAGGGATGAGTTTTCTATTTAGCATGATCATCTGTAGAGGTGGTAGTTGCTGGAAACACAGTGAAGTCCTTGTCACCGAAACCTTTTCTAACAATTTGCTATTATGCTGCCCGTTTTCAGAGATTGTCAACTGAATTGTAACAATCCATGGTCCTAATTATAAACAGTATTTCTCAAGCCCATTCAGAATATCAGGTCATCCTGCTACTTGGGTGACACCCAAAACTTTGCAGTAAACAGTAATTTTTTTTGAGCCAAAATGATGGATTAAACTTTTTATGACTACTAGCCTTGGGGGGGTCTTTACGTTTTCCCATAAACAGAAGAGGAACAAAAGTCTGGGCCATTTATTAGGTCAGCCTATTGGACATGAAATCTGGGGGCAGAATGGTGAAAAGGCATATGGTCTTAAAAGAAGTGCTTCTGGAAGCAGTCCCATGTCTCTTAGGCAAAGCTCTAAAACCAAGATTATGGTACATTTAGTTCCTAACGACTTCCATCTCCCCCAAGAAAAGGAAAGTTTTCAGCTGTGTAGTTGTCAAAAGGTTGATGATCAGCAACGTGGACACGAAGTGGATGAACAAGAACTCGTGCCACAGACAAAAAGGAAAGTTCCCTCCTGGGAGTTTGCAAATAGAGGAGCCACTTACATAGGAGGAGCAGTTCTGAGATAACGTAGTATGTCCATGAAGTCTTGCAAGGGGATCTTTTTCATGAACTCATGATAAAGGAGCAGATGTCATGGGCTCGCTGTGGTGGTAGCTGCACATAACAGGATGTGTAAGGAACATAATACTGCAATCTCCTAATTTTTATTTACATATATTGTATATATATGGAGATATATACAATAGATGAAAATAAAAAAGATGTAACACTTTTTACTCTCTTGGTAGGGCTATTCAAAGGTGAAACTCTCGGAGGCTTAAAATTATGTTAAAATATCAAAGATTTTGTTAGCATTACTTTTTTGTAATAATAACTGCTTTGATTAGTTGTAAACATAAACTAGATAGTCATTATATAGTTTTGTGGACTTTATTCCCAGTGATGATGAAAGTTACATTCATTTGCTTATCTTTGGAAAACACTTTGTTGCTGTCTCAAAAGATGCTGGAAACACCTACTATTGATCTAAGTTATGAAAACACAAAATTGGACCGAATTTCCTCAGACCCTTGGCTGTTGTCACTAACACCGCTGTTCTAGTGGCTTCTCCCACAAGCACTGCAGAGCCCAGGTGTCCTTGCAACCTGCATTTGGCATCTGTATTATCCTTGGTAGCCTTCTAAGAAGGACTTCAGGGTTCTTCTCGGCCCTGTTTCAGTCAGGTGATGCCACTGCTGCTGGACTAAGGTAGATGGAGATGTCTGGACCATGCATCGAGTGCCAAAGCCCAGTCGCACACCAGGTAACTGTGCCCTCGAGTGAGATCTTAGAGCCTTGAGCACATCTGGGGCCTGTTGTGTGTCTCCAGGAGAACCCCTATGCTGTCCCACACCAGGCTGGGGTCCTGCAGGCCACCAGTGTGGCCACTGACCACGTGGCAGCTGGATGTGGTGGCATTGCTGAGGGATCTCTTACAAGACAAGAGTACGTGCTGCCACCGAAGCTTCATACTGTGGCAGAGTTAAACAGGATCAGGGCTTAGTAGTAATCAGAGACTTGATAATATCTTTTTCCTTTCTGATTTTGGGATTATCTGCAAGATTTTAGCTTATAGGCACCTGTTAAGGATGAAAGTCTGACCACTAAATTAAACCTGTGCAAAGAAATCCCTTAAGTGAACTGTCAACACATGCTGAGTATCAGTAGCAAAATACGTTATCCTAATAATATACAAGACCTTTCAGACACATAATTTTTCTTTTGTAATTTTTTCAAACTCCCTTCTATCAAATTTTTCTGCTACCAGCATATCTTTTTTTCCCCTTTCCATTTTTTTCCCAAACATGTACATCACATTAGACATGGTTGCACTGATCCTGCAGCATTAATCTGAGTAAATATGTTTCTGACTTCAAAAGCAGCAGGATCAGGCCCTGCTTCTCACGGCCTCATTCTGTGCACTGACACTCCAAGTTAATCGGTATGTCCTGCACTTCTCACACCTACGTCACCCCACAGACTGGTGAAACAAATGATACGCACGCTTGCAAAATCTTAGATTTGGCAGATCTGCTTGAATACTCAGCGCATCTCTTATTGTTAGAATTTTAATCAGATACAAAGAAACCTAATTGTCTTGCTTTCTGTTGGGAATGCTGTCATCTCTGTGCTTACATACATGATTAAAGTTACTTACACATGCATTGGTAAGATCAGGAGATAATAACTATACATAGGTTCTGCAGCTGAAGCATTAGCAAACAATCTTACATGCCAAACACTCAACTTTAGAGTTACAAGCATCCCTTTGGGGTTGTGTTTTGGTTTGGTTTGGTTTTGTTTTTAATATGCATAGAGCTTTTTGTTTCTTTGTTCATTTGTTTCTTCTTTTGCTGATAAATCCTCACAGGATTTCCATCACATCCAGAAGACGATTTCCAAGCACTGACTTTTTGCTCCCGCTTATGTTTCTGAAGCACTAGTATCAGTGCATAATGTAACTGCTGTTTATATCTATCCTTATGCAACAGCTTTATTGATAATGTCAGAACTTGTCCAGCTCTGGGAGGATTTTTATTTTAAGTGGTGCAGGATAGTTTTTCCACACTGAGTTTTTAGATTTCTCTCTTAAATATAGAAATAAATAGATCGTGATTCTGTAAATGCGTCTTTCAGGCAAGATTCAAGACAGGCTTTTTCAAAACGAGAAGTGATGAATTCTTAGAGTAGCAGAAGTAGGGAGTGATGGATCTCTCATGCTGGAAGAACTCCAGCAAATATTCTGGCCTTGTAGAAATCAGCTGAAATTGGGGTTCACTTGTGAATTTCACAGTGAAACAAACGAGTATTCTACCTGCTGCGTAAACCCTTGCAGAGGAGTATTCATACCTACATCTAATCTCCATGTTAGCCAGAATTTATCTCCGTGTCTAAGTCCTGAGCAGGTTTTGGGGGCAAGGAAGCAGCTGCTTGAATCACAAGCATGGGGCCTGACGTGTGCATTAAAACAATACCTGGGTATTTGCATGCATGGGTTGCATTATTTTCCTAATAGAAGATTAAATGCCCCATGTCCCAAGACATACAGCTGTTGTTTTCCCTTGCAGTTGGAATACACAACAAGAAATACGTAGGCTAACTATTAATTTTAAATAATTCAAATTAGGAGGAAGTGAATTGAATCCTGCTTCTTTATGGATAGCAAGTCATGCGTCACAAGGACAATTTCTAGAACCGGCTAAAAATCATTTAGATTTTCCCATCTTCTGTGGATAGCAAATGAAATACTGCATGTAAAGATGAATCAGAATTAGATGAGTAATTTAATGAGGGATCAGCTGTTAAAATAATCAGTGTTGAACATTTTATTCTTTTTTTTACTTTTACCAGTCAAAATGAATTTTCGGCAGATAAATGTTCCACTGATTTCTATTTCTGAGATCAGTTAATTGCTTTTAAGTGTTATCTCCTGTTCATAGTCATATCTGATTTTTTGTTGTTGTTATGGTTGCTAAATACAGACTGGATTCTTCAAGATTTGACCTGACGCATTTGCATTTGGAGAATGTAAAATAGAGGTTAAAGATATTTAAAAAAAAAAAAAAAAAAGGAGTGGGGGGAAGGGAAGCAATAGAGGTAAATGTATTTTTCTTTAATTGGCTGTGAGTGATGATGTAACCATGGCTTCTGTCCCAAACACGCTTGGGTTTGGTTGGGCCCTAACGATGGGAATCCTGACAAAGCACATCTTCCAAATAAAAAGCAAAAACACTCTTTCAACAGAGACAGCTCATTTATCTTCACACTGATCACACTTGAGATTTAGTTCAGGATTTAATGATACAAAACATCTACAAAAACTCAGCACACTCAGAGATAAATTAGTTAGATTTAAATTTTAGTGTGTGCAGCTTTCCCAACTTTCCAGACATTATTTGTTCAGTTCTAGAAGCTGCTGCTCACGCCAGTTGTCCTGTTCAAAATTTGATGAAGCCACTCACCTAAGGTCATTTTTGGTAGGATTTCACCATGATCTGGGTAAAATATATAATTTATCTGAGGTGTGACATTATTTGGCAGCTGTATAAAATGAGTAATTAGAGCAAAATACAAAGGGTCTGTTGAAATTACCAAAATGATGTTTCAACCTGAAAAAAAAAAAAAAAAAAAAAGTCCTTATCTAAAATAGTGCTTTGAGTGCATGCATGCAAATTATTTGTCAGTGCTGTTATCTTGGAAACAAATTACATTAACAGCTTTAGAGAAAACAAATGGATCTGCTCAGAACATTTAAATCCTGATCCTGCAAACACATTCACATTTGTTTGAAATGAAGCCTGCACATAGTTAATTTAGGCAGATTTAAGAATACAAGTAGTATCCTTCAGGAGAGGAGGACTGCTAATATGCTAAAACCATGCTTCAGTGTGAACAGTCTGGAAGTTCAAGTTAAGTCCTCCCTAAACAGGCATTATTTTAAACATTTTATGAATGCAGGAGCATGTTTATATACCAATAGTACTGATATGCGGAACAGATTTGGCTTTCTTCTGTTTCTTACTAGGTCATTGTTCACTACTACATGAGCTATTTTTGTGAACTTGTCATTCCATGTTGTTTTCAATTGTGCAGCCATAGTTTCCCTCAACATAGCAAACAGCTTTGCAATTTTAGTCCAAACTTCTGTTTGGTCACTGTTCATCATTTAAGCTTAAAATGTGTAAGAAAGCCTCTCATGTAATGGGAAAACTTGCCATAAAAATGTATAAAGGTTTTCTTGGGTACCTGTTTTCACATTTAATAAAAATGCAATTTTCAGTTATAATCTGAAATGGTCACTTTCTAGCCACTATTTAATTGCAATGCACAGAAGAAATTGAGAAAACAAATTACCTTTTTAAATTTATTTATTTGAATTCAGCATCATAAATATTTGCTGAAAGATGTGGTTTTGGGGAAATCAGATCAAAACGAGATTTACAAATTGCTCTGGATAATACAAGCTGACAATATGTTGAAAGCTCCTTCCACATCCCCAAAAGTGTGTTGCCTCACATCTGATACGTATGGCTTTGTAAGAGCCTAATTCACTGTATTTTTCACTGTATCTCGTGGATGATTTAGGGTGCCCCTGAGCTGTGCAGGGTTCTGTGGTTGTATCTCTCGGAGGAGTAACTGAGTGAGTGGTCAAGGAGGCTTGTTCACAGGGTCTGGTAATTAAGGACCAGATAATTTATCCACCAGCTGTGCGCAGCTGTGCGCTCAGAAACAAGGTATTTGTACACTACCTCGCTGTTCTCTTGAAAACTTGCGCAATTCTTCTTACAGTTGGGTCTGGGGCTCTCCTCAGATTTTACAATGCCAAGACAAGAAGCTTAATTTTGCTGAGAGAAATATCTGGAAGGTTAGCACCAGTTTTCATAGAGAATCAGCACAAAACATGGGGATTTTGAAAGGGGATGCATTTTCTCAGTACCCTGGGTGTACTAGGAAATAGACCATACACTTTAGAAGTTTGGTCTTTTACAGAGATATATACAGTTCCTCAGATTAGGAGGGAATTATAAGAATAATCATGACCAAACCTATGTTTGTCCCTATATAGTGAAATCATCAGTAATCGCTTTTGATATGAAGATTTATTGCTATGGAACAACTGCTCCGGTCCTTGAGGAGCCAAGTTATCAACTGGATGAACTAGATATTTGTAGTCTTTATTTCTGTGATTTAATATTCATGTTTCCTTCTCTCTCATTTGGATTTTCCCATTAAATGTACCATTCCAAGTCTTTGCACAAAAATAACAACAATTTGCCCAATAAACACACAAAAAGTTGTTCACATCAGCACCTAGAGACCTACTACAAAGAGGTTATTTCATTAGAGACGCTGAGCATAACAAATAAGGAGTGTTAGTGCAATATCCTGAGAGCTCGTACTGTTCGAGATTAGGAAAGTTAGCATCTCAGACTCACGCATTAGACAAGGTAGTTTCTAACAATGACATCAGATGGCTTGAAACAAAAGATTATATTTGCTGTGCAGATTGGACGAAAATAAAATCCAAATAAAGCATATTTAATTGAAGTGGAAATTTACTAAAGGTATAATTTACTAGGAGAGTTTGAAAAGCATGTTACTGACAACAAGCTTGTTAGCAGCAAAACTGGTATCTCGGATTTGCCAGCTGCTCTCTTTTTAATGGAGAGGTGCATCCTGCGGAGTCTGTGATCCCCAGCGGGGAGGTGGGGATGTCTTGATCTGGGCAGGTTGTGGACCAAGGATGGTCGTATCCACGAGCCACACCACCTGTTACAGGTGAGCAAAGCGCAGGTGCCCCTCCAGCAAACGTGGAAGTCTTGACAGGAGCACAGAGCACACCGAACAGTTTAGCGGAAAAGAAAAGCGGCATTTGATGAATTGCCGTTTAAAAACATGATATTGCAAAGCAGGTGTAGGCTGTTCCCAAGTTTATTATCATTTTTCTGATTAACTCCTAGTTTGGGTTTGATTTACATTCACATTAATGGTTAAGGAAGAGAATAAAAGTTCCTAAACTAAGGCTGAAATACAGACTTGGAAGAGTGGCATAAATAAAGTGGAAGCTGGAGCTGTCTGTTGGTTGACAATGAAGTAAATTTTTTTTTTCCCAGGACAAAAAGTATCCATACAATGAACTTGTTTAGCCTTTTAGTGGCTATTTGAGAAGTGTGACTCAAAATGCTGTATATGCTTAGAGACCAGTTTTGAGGGCTTTTTTTTGTGGCAAGTATCCCCTTGCAAAAATGTTGCAGTGCATCTATTTAGTGCATGTTTGCCTAAAACCACAAAAATAAATCAATTTTATTATGGATAGCTGTACGCGCATCTGGCAAACACTTGTTTCTGGTGGGGAGAAGACAAAGATTTGATAGCTGGTGCGTTAGCATATTTGTGTGAATTAATTAAAGCATTGGTAAACTATTGTCAACTATGTTCACATTGCACAAGATACGCTGTGTAGTCTACTGCTGGCATTATAATCTCGGTGATCCACACATATTCTGTAAATTCCTGTTCATTTTGTGTAAGAAACCTTGTCACCATTGCTTAGTACTGTAAATTCTGTTTTGAAGCAAGAGGTGGCTTTTGATTGTACAGCCATGTGTATTATATACTACAACAGTACTTGCTCTGTCGTCAAAACTTGCTGTTCACATATAGTTAAAGCTTTGTTAAGCACGCTTAGTGGTTTCAGAATTTATTTAAAATGGGAGGTATATAAGCCATTTACAGGAATACTAAATGTGAGAGAATTCAAACCCGTTGTGCCTGCAAGCCTGAGAGATCAGACTCTGTGCAGGGAACAGGAGGGAAAGATAGAAAAATAATCTGAATTTTTGGACTCTGGAATCTTTTTATTAGTATTTTATGATATGCAACAAAGACCTGAAAATGTGTAAGTGTTCTTTGCTTGTGTCTGACAGCAGAAATTCCAGTCCTGTCTAGACTGAAAGACAATGATGGGAGAACTGAAAAAGCTGGGAAAGCTGAAGGGGATTCTTACTTGTATTTTTTAAAGTTCTGTGTTTTATTTGCTCGTTTGTTTATTTGTTTTGATTGATAGTTTCAATGATTAGGTTAATCTTTTGAATAAAGGTAGTCTTTGTTAGTGACTCTGCACCTTCACCCTTTCACATGAAACTTTGTGTACTTGCAGTAAATCTTCCTCACACTTCCAAGCCACTCTATAGATAAATTGCCTTTATTTCTAAGATCAATAAAAATGTTTCTACAGATTGCTTCAGCCCTTTAGAGAGAATAATAGGGCAATCCCAAACTCATAATCCCAAGTATTTGCAGGTCACATTTTAACAATTAGGCAGGTGTATTTTAGACAAAGAATGACTTTGAACATCATAATATAATGTTCAAACTCCAGATGTTTTAAGTGAAGAAAACCTCAGTAATTTTCCAAACCAGCAAGAATTAAATTTGTCTATATAATTATTACTGTAGAAAGTACATGCAAAACTTGATACTGCCTCTGACCTTAAGCATTAATACGGATATTAATGGGGATGTCACGAAACTTGTGTATTTCAGAACAGCTGTATTTCTCCTCAGTGTGTTCATCATCTTCATTATCAATGGCTAAAGCAGAGAGCCCATCCATACCACACTGAAAAAGTTCAAAAGCATGGCAGTGCAAAATTCCTGCAGCATCATAAATACATGGATGTGTGTCCACGTTGTGTTAGGATGGGAAATCACTTTACTGAAAACTTTTCCACATCTTGGGTGTAACTTCTAAAAGCAGCTTCTGGGATGGTCTCAGAAGGCCTCTGTTGATGAGAGATCCAACACACTCCCTGACAGTCATGCCTTTCCCAATGGTTTAGGGTCCTTCAGGGACCATAACTATCTCAGTTGCAGCCCTTGGAAGGAGTTGTGCTACGAATACATCTCTATTTGAAGCCCTTGGATGGTGTCAGAAAACGGACCTGCCCCTGAAGGCTTCTCTCCTTTCAGAATCCTTTTTGAAACACACGGCCGTTCAAGTGCTGAAGGGCTGGGTGCTGCTGGCTCTGTTACTCCAGAATACAACCCTCCGTGCTTTGTGTGTCGAGAGCCTCCCCTCAGCGAGTGCCTCTGGCAGCCAGCGTAGTTGTTTGGAGAAGCCACCTCATCTAATGAGCAAACGAGGGAAACAAGGTCACAAAATCAAGCCTCACTGTTCTGCCTTTTTCAAAGTTCCTTGCAGGACTGGGGAGCTGCAAAGACGTGGGTTGTGTGGGTCACTAACAACAAAGCGTATCTGGGTTGGAGCCTGGGACAAGGCTCTCACAGGTTTTGTAATGGTAATATTGCACCACATCTGACTTTTTTCTGCTCCACGCTGTGGCCTGATTCATCCTGCCCTGCCTTTAGCTGCCTGAAAAATTACCAGCCTAGGTCTCTTCTGTAAGTCAGAGGAGGGACAGAAGAGATGCTTCAGGTCCCTGTACACAAAAGCATATTTATTTGAGCCTGGTATGGGCAAGAATAGTGCAGCTCCTGAGAATGTGCATCTGTGTGGCTTCCAGATGAGTTTCTGAATCCTTCAATCTCAAACATGAGATTTCTGCCCCAGTTTGCTATTTTTTCCATCTTTTATAAACAAGTGTAACTTCAGTTATCTCATTTGAATGATTCTGGAGGGTTTACACCTGACTAGAAACCCTCACCTTTATTTGTTAAGTGTGCTTTGTCACTCTTCGCTTGCACAGATCTATTCATTGAAGGCAACGTGCAAAGAAACGATTGCATCAATGAATTAACAGCAGCAATAGCGTGTAATGCTTTTAAATTCAGCTATGAGGTTGTAACTAAGACATGAATGTCCATACTTTGTAGGGATAGCTGAAAATTCCTTTCCTGACAGCTTCAAGGAATAAATCTAGGAATTCCTAATTTAGATTTTTGAGAATACAGGTAGTGGCAGTTTATGGAGGGTTTTTTTGTAAACTTCCAGTAAATGTGTATTTTACACGCTGGTTTGGAGGCGAGGAAAGTGTCCAATTTCGGATAGACCAGATCTTTGCACACAGCGTTACTGTGGATGAGTAAAGCCCTCAGGCTTGCACTGTACACCTTCTGTATTCTAGTTCAACTTGGTATCTTTCTTTGTTACCTGCTCGTACAAAATCACAACAACAGTTGTATCAATTCTTGTTGCAAGGCAAGGAACAGTTGAAGTTTAAAGAAAAATGAGTGTTGTAACTTGCACCTTCTCACCTTCATGAAGAGTCCACGTTGTCACAGCTGGGCTTGAGACAGCAGCTGCTTCCAAAGTTGCCATATAACTTCATCACACAAAAGTAGGTTTAATTTTTTGTGAGTTTAACAGGAGTGGTATTGATACATTTGCTTTATTTTCCAAGTTCTGAGTCATTGGGTATTGAACATGATACGCATCTGGTGTAGCTATGAATATAAAAATTGAGAATTGGGTTTTAATGATAGGCTAGTACAATCCCTGCTCTGCTATTCAGTATTTTGAGTGCTGAACTTAAACAAAATGTTATCTTCATGAATTATCTTAGCCTCATCTCTGCATTAAAATGGGTATGAATTTCCAATTGCTGCATCTGGGTTATCAGTGAATCCTGGGCCAGAGGTAAAACAGTTCCAGTGGGAAAGATTGCTGTGGGCAGCCACTTACTGACAGCTTTTGCAATGCATAAAGGTGTTCTGTCTGTTGTCTGACACTCTCCCTGTTTTCTGGGTGGATCACCATGTTCTTGAGTATCTTGATGGGTATTGTCAGCCGGTAGAGGAGAGGTGGACAAGTTCACCACCGCGGAAGGGTAGAAATGTAGCAAGTAATCAGTTATCTTCTCCAGCAATCATTTAGTGCTTCTCCTTCAATTAACACTTGTATCTTCAGTTATTATTCTACCTTTCAGTATCTTGAAGTGGTATGAGCAAAAATATATGAATATATATAATTTACAAGAAATATAGGCTTGTATTGTGCCTTTGTAATTCTCTTCAGCTTCAATATCTACAAGCTATGAGCAGACAAACTTCTTCCCTCTTTTGCGGTGTTCCTTTACTACATAGTAGCTGATGGCTTCACTATTACAGGCTGTTTGGGTCTTCTGGGGCTAACATTTATGTTTTCCTGGGTGAAAATGCTGTAGTATTCTCACCAGACATAAGCACAATGACATATCACTGCAGTGCATGCCGTCTCTTAGCTTCTCTCTACACGTGCTTGCATGTTGAAAATTTAGAAATGCTGCTGTATAAATTGCTACATTGTTTACCCAATACAGGTGTTTTTCTGCATCTCTTTCTTGCTTGAAACTCCCATTAACTTGAAAGTTAGCGGTGGCTTGAAAGGGGGTTTTGGAAGCACAAAGGATGCAGGGAGCAACTCTTCAGTAGTTTACAGGCTGCTGTAAATTAATGTCTTCTCAGCAAAGAAATGTAGCATTTTAGCAGTAACTTCCTAGTGAAAACACTGAGCGTGCTTATCACTTAAGATTTTAAGAAAAAAAGTGTTAGAACATGTAATTGTGTCTCATCTAATTTTGACACTTAACCAGTAATGTTCAGTGGGGGTTCTAGCCTCAGTTTTATCTATGTGTTCATGATACGCCAACCAACGCAGAACTGAAGGGTGAACAGCCATGTTTTAGTATCGCAGCTACGCAAGAAATCACAGCTTTTCAAGAGTTTTGATTTTGTTCTTTTAATATATTTTCACCACGGAAGTATTTTTCTATATCGTTACCTGAGGCTTCCTTTCACCAACCAAAACAGTCTGTAGCCTTCTGCACTATGAAAGGCAAGCCCTGGGGAGAAACGTGGGCTTCACGCTTGCCCGGAAAATTAGCAGAAATTTCATCCAAGCCATAAAAGCCTCTTACGTTATTCTGTGTTTATGTAGTTAAAGCAATTAGGGATAGGAGCTTCAGGAATATCGAGGTATCTCTATCCTCTGTTCTACTCTCTCTTTACTTCATAGGGATTCAAGAGTTCTTTTTTTCAAGGCTCAGCTGTGTCTCTTTAATAAAACCAGTGCAGCCTAAGCATCACGTGCGATTCAGTTTATGGGGATAGCATTGGAGCATGAAAGATTTACTTTTGGTAGCAAGGAGTAACGCGTGTCCCTGTGGACATGGACGCTTGCAAACAAGTATGATACCAAGAATAAAAAAATAATTAAAAAAATTAAAAAAAATAAAAAAAAAGCAAGATGGTACCAGTACATCAGACTCTCTACTACAGTGGGTTTTTTAGCTTTTCTCATTTGTATTTTATTTTGCAGGAGTTGGGGACTCTCAGATCACATAGGGGATTTTAGATGTATATCACTCAACAATCATTTTATAAAGTCTAACTTCAAAATGCACTATGATTTATTACACAAATATATTTTCTTCTGTTTGCCGACATGGTGGTTCCATTTTGTGATGAGTTAAACTAAGCAGTTACTTTGTTGCACTGCCTAGCTGCATGAATTCATCCAGTGTACATATGTACCTGTGCAGCATTTATTTGAGTTTTGTATTTGAATTTGCAGTATTGATTATTATTTTTGTATTTTACTTTGCCTCTGTTATTGGAATTGTAGTAAACATAATTTATACATATGATTTTACAACTGTTTTGCAACTGAAAAGTCTTCTTTAAATTGTAAAGTTTTATTGATGGATACTCATTAAAATGGTATAAGAATATATTAACAATTGTTTTGTGTTTTGATGCTCTCTGTACATAAATACATGTCTATTTATCTGTTTAATGGTGCTTGTGTCTTGCAATTTTGGATACATTTTAGAATAAAGTTTCATTTTACAAGAAGTACTTGTATTTTCAAAAGCTGTGTCAAAAAAAAAATCCATGAATATCTAGGGTTATGAAAAAAAATATGAATCTCTAAAGCATTTATAACTTCAGGCAGTAATACATTGGTTTCAATAATATAGAAGTGTATATTCTACAAATGCACAGCTACACGTTGGAGTTGATTTACTGCAGTAACTGACATCTGTATTTAAAACATTACCAAAAACATCAATTTTGGAGGCTTGTCCTGCAGCTGCTGACTCCACTGGTAAGAAGAGATTTGTGAACGTGCTAACGATGTCATGATTATCGCATTGGTCTGTTATTTTCCAGGGAACACCAGAGCTCTCCAGTCATGCATACATCTGTTTAAATATAGAAAGAATTTTGGCAGAAACCCGAAAAACAATTCTAGGTTACAGGCTTCTGTGCAATTTTGGTTCTTAATCAGACCTCCTTTGTACGCCCTTGGTCTATACCATTTCTCAGAATAAATCCTAACGTGGGTGAGATGCATGTCTGCAGCAGTTACGTTATCAGCTGAGTGGGTGCTAGCTGTTGGTGTGCTGTGTGACTGAATAGTACTTCTTGCTCGCTCTAATTGGTTTACTTTACAGAAGATGTATTCACATCTAATACTGAACTCATCTTTTATTAATAGGGTGCCTTACCTCTTCTGGCACAATTCTTCTACAAGCATTGTGCTGTGTCTGGTTCTTCATAACACTTGTGAGCAGCTATTGTGCTGCATAAAGCCTTTAAGTTACCTCGCCTAAATTACAAATGCATGTTATTAAGAGATGATAACCTAATATCCATTTTGTTTTTTCTTTTTAATGTATTTAATACAGTACTGCACCTGTTGTTGTTGCCTTACTATTTGAGTTCAGCACAAGAAGACTCAAGCCATTAAGTGCAAATCATTTTTTGACAAAAACTTTAAAACTGCATTAGCAAGCAGCTGTTCTGAAGGGAAGTCAATTTCTTAGTTGGTTAACCAAACTTATAAAGTTGAGCTCACTCTAATTCACCATCCGTTCTCACTTCAAAAGAACAATTTCACTGAAGCTGGTGACTGAGTCATGCATGGGTTTGGACGGAAGGTGTCCTCCATCTGCCTTTGACCATTTGTTCCTCTCACCACAGTTGGCATAAATAAAGAGAAACCTGATGGTTTGCAAAGATGCTTCCCAGAGATATCTTAGCCACCACCTGCCTTCATTTGGTGGTGATGCCAGAGGTCCTGGTGTGGGACACTGTGCCACAAAAGGTACTTTGCAGCGGGGAAACCACTGAAAAGCACAGATTGCCTCTGTGAACTAGTAACTAATTTCTCTAATTTTTCAGCTGTGAAAGGAGAACAGTACTGACCTTGCAGGTATTCTCTGAGGAATATACTGAAGGCTGTAAAATACTCAGTTACTCCAGCGGAGTCCATGTAAGAAGCTAAAAGAGTATAAGGGACTGGAGTCACTGAAGCCAACTGGAAGACAGGAATTGGAGCCTGTCATATCAGCAGACTGGGTCAAAGAAGAGGAGCTGCAGCTCAGGAAAACAGAGGCTTGTTTGGGAGAAGGGTGTTTTAGGCTGTGACGTCCTCACGCTGCTCCCCAGGTGTGTCTGCCAGGTGTCCACAGCAGTGGAAGCCATGTGCATTGCTGATGTGGATCCTGGGTGGCCACTCCTCTTCTGGAAGGGCAGCTCATACTTCCAAAGGGCATGTTTTGAATGATGTCCTTCCTTTAGAAATCATAGAATCACAGAATCGTTTTGGTTGGAAGAGACCCTCAAGATAATCAAGTCCAACCATTGACCTAACACTGGCACTAAGCCCTAAGAACCTCATTCATGTGTCTTTTAAACGCCTCCAGGAATGGTGACTCCACCACTTCCCTGGGCAGCCCGTTCCAATGCCTGACAAGCCTTTCTGGGAAGAAATTTTTCCTAATACACAATCTAACCTCCCCTGGTACAACATGAGGCTATTTCCTCTCATCCTAAGAGACATGCACAGCTCTGAGGTGTGTTTTTTAAATACCAGCTTTCCCTTACCCCAGCAGAAACAAGAGAAGTTGCCTTTTATGTGTCTCCATAACTCCTCCACACAGCCCAAGAGAGGTCTGCTGGCCACTTGCCCCAAGCGCATACTTCTCCACGTATTTCAGAAATCTTCAGATGGGAGCATATCTAGATTTTACTTTTACACCTCTGTGATACTGACAGCTTTGTAGCTCCTAATCTCATGGCAGAAAAGAGAGATACTAAACATGGCCTAAGCACCTGGTCACTGGGACTATGTTAAATGGAGGTGAAAACTACCTGTGAAAGAACAAGAAATAAGCATTATTTTAGAGAAAGCCTGGTCAGTAAGCATGACAAGGTAAACCTGAAAACAAATTTAGAAATTACTGGCCTAGGCAGGCAGAACTATTTTTTTTTTTTTTTTTTGTACATAGATATTTGGTTTAGATACGTATTTGGTTCTGTTTAAAGATTCTTCCTTCTGAGATCCAGGATCCATGCTGTGAGAAATTGATAACTGGAGTTTTGTCATCTGCATGGAGCAGATGAGGAAGGAGAAAATACTGGCTGCATACTGCTTACAAACCCTGTTCAGGTAGCAAGACTGAGGGATGCCATTGCTACTTCCAAGAGAGTCTCTTTCCTTCACAGAAGCCAGTCAAAGAAGGAAACACAAATCAGTACAAACATTTTTCTGAAGCTATAGAATAGAAATAAATCTAGGGAACAGCATAGCATGCTGATTTTCAGAGACAGTATCCTCTGGAATGTAACTATTGTGATGGTTCTGCCATCCTGTTGCTTTCTGAAAGAGTATGGGACAAAGAAACAGAGATCTTGCAGTAGTGCAATGATAGTAATGGACCACATGGGAAGAAAATCCTTATGCACTGAGAAGCTATCTTTGTGAGGCAGGTTGGTTAAAATTCAAAGTTTCCCTGCTCTTACAGGTTATAGCTGGATCTTTAGCAATTTTTAAATGAACGAGCATTCATGGTATAAATTCATTTCTGTATGTTTCTACTAAACATGGAATAGTGGAGAACAAGTTGTAGCTAGATAATAAAGAGGAAAGGGTGTAAGGGAAGGCTACAGAAAACCAAATGTCTTGCTGCTCTGTTGAAAAGCATGCTATTTGCAATGCTGGGGGGACGGGGGAGATAAGGAGGCTGGAGATAGCATGATCAAATATAAGCTTTGCAGTCTTTCCTTAAAGACCATCCATGGGTTACACTTTCTGCTACATCAAAGCAACATGGCTGCTCCATAGAATCACAGTATCACTTTGGTTGGAAGAGACCCTCAAGTTGAAGTTCAACCACTGATGCAGCTCTGGCATTAAACCTAAGAACCTCATCTACACGTCTTTTAAATGACTCCAGGGATGGTGACTCCACCACTACCCTGGGCAGCCTGTTCCAATGCCTGACAACCCTTTCTAGGAAGAATTTTACCCTCATATGCAATCTAAACCTTCCCTGGTGCAACTTGAGGCCATTTCCTTTTGTCCTGTCACTTGCTACTTGGGAGAAGAGACCAACCCCCTCCATGCTACAACCTCCTTTCAGGTAGTTGTAGACAGCGATAAGGTCTCCCCTCAGCCTCCTGTTCTCCAGGCTGAACAGCCCCAGTTCCCTCAGCTGCTCCTCATCAGACTTGTTCTCCAGACCCCTCACCAGCTTCATTCTCTGAACTCACTCCAGCATGTCAGTGTCTTTGCTGCCTTAAGAGCAGGACCTGGCTGACCCTGCTCTATCCATGGCAACAGTCAAACGCTGACCTTCCTGACCCATTCAAAAGTGACTGCTCTACTCTCCCTCCGCAACAGTGAAATCTTCATGGTCTTCAAGAGCAGCAATATCCTGCAGTACCTTTACCAGCCATGTGAGTAGGAGGAGGTAAGAGAAGGAGCCCTCTGTGAGGTATGAAAAGTGACTGGGGCCATGGCTGCCGAGGTGGGTGTCAAAACGTCCATCCCAGCCAGGACAGCAGGTCACCGAGCTGCTGCGCCTCCCTGCCGGACTCACCAGGCTCTGGAGTTGTGAATGTGTCTTCCCTGGCTGTCAAGCTGGTGGCAACATGAGCGAGTAAGACTTTGGAAAAAAAACCAAACCAAACCAAAACAACAACAACAACAAAAACAAAAAACAACAACAACAACAAAAAAACAAAACAAAACAAAACAAAACAAAAAAAAAAAACACAACAAACTGAGGTGGATTATTAATATTCCAGTAGCGATGCACATGCCCAAACCCACCATGGTGGCGGCTAAGGCCGGGCTGTGAGGCAGCCTCGAGGGTCCCCAGGCTGGAATGGCGGGGGATGGAGAGGGGCAGTCAGGTTTCCAAAGCTGCCACAGCCCCGCTGACGCCTCACAGAATCCCAGAATGTCAGGGGTTGGAAGGGCCCTGGAAAGCTCATCCAGTGCAATCCCCCCATGGAGCAGGAACACCCAGATGAGGTTACACAGGAAGGTGTCCAGGCGGGTTGGAATGTCTGCACAGAAGGAGACTCCACAACCTCCCTGGGCAGCCTGGGCCAGGCTCTGCCACCCTCACTGAGAAGAAGTTTCTTCTCAAATTTAAATGGAACCTCTTGTGTTCCAGTTTGTACCAATTGCCCCATGTCCTATCATTGGTTGCCACCGAGAAGAGCCTGGCTCCATCCTCCTGACACTCACCCTTTACATATTTATGAACATTAATAAGGTCACCCCTCAGTCTCCTCTTGTCCAGCTCCAGAGCCCCAGCTCCCTCAGCCTTTCCTCACACGGGAGATGCTCCACTCCCTTCAGCATCTTGGTGGCTGCGCTGGACTCTCTGCAGCAGTGCCCTGTCCTTCTGGAACTGAGGGGCCAGAACTGGACACAATATTCCAGGTGTGGTCTCCCCACGGCAGAGTAGAGGGGCAGGAGAACCTCTCTGACCCACTGACCACCCCCTTCTAATCCACCCCGGGTACCATTGGCCTTCCTGGCCACAAGGGCGGCGTGGCCCAGCAGGCTCTCCTCAGGCCGGCGGCTCCTTCCCGCCTCCCGGCCCGGCCTCCCCGAGAGGAGGCGATTCCACCTCAGCCCTGGGTGTCGGGGCGGGACCGGCCCGCCCCAGCCCGCCAAGTAGCGGGGAGCCCGGGCTGAGCCAGCGCTGCCCCTCCGTGCCCGGGGGAGCCTCGGCCGCCGGTGCCCCGCCAGCCGCGGGGCCATGGAGCAGCGCGGGAACGCGGGCGGCCGTGTCTGCATGTCACAGACCGTCTTCCCGGCACACGCCGACCACCGCGGGGAGCTGAGCGCCGGGCAGCTCCTCAAGTGGATGGACGCCACCGCCTGCCTCGCAGGTAGCAGGGGCAGCAGCGTCCCGACCGGCGGGGGCCGAGGGGCTGAGGGGGGCGGCGGGGAGAGAGAGACGCCCCGCCCGCCATTTGCCCCCGCGTCCCTTCCCCTCAGAAATGCGCCTGTGTGGGGATGCGTCTCCTTTCCTGAACACCTCCACCGGTGTTTGCCGGTGACAGGCGAGGAGGAGGCGATATTCTGCCCCTAGGAGAGGCTTGAGGAAAGGTTTCAGCTGGAGGGGGTGTGTCTGAGATTTGGGGGTTCAGGTTAGGAACAGGCATCAAGGCAGCAGAAGAGTTTGTGGGGCTGGAGAGGAGCGCCAGGTGTGAGGAAAGAGCAACGAGGGGGTGATGGAGGTGGTGAAGAGAATTAAAAAGGGAGCAGTGGAGGGGAAAAACGGATGGAAAAAATAAATACTAGAAGAAAGGAAAGTACTAATATAAGAGTATTAGCGCATGGGTGGAAATAAACCCCCGAACCACAAACTCCACTAGTGTTTAGAGTGCTCTGTGTGTGGTGTAAACTCAGCTTTGAAAACTTACCATGTCCTCAGCTAACTCCTGGGAGCTAAAGCTGCCTCTGAAGCACTCAGAAAACGCGAGGCTCTGCCGTCTCTGCTGTCAGTGAACTCCGTTTCCAAGTACAGCTGCATATATTAGCAGTCCATAATGAGCCCTGCGGAGAACAGCAGGTGTATTTGGGGAACACGTGTCTGGATGGCGTCTCCACGCCGACCGCGGTGCCCTCGCTGCGTAGGTGTGTGCTGCACTCCATGCAGTTTTATGTAACCCACTCTGCCTATATAGAAAGAGTTGTGTTCCTGGAGAACTTGTCCCACACAATAACCCAAAAACTACCAAGCATGTGGCAACTTCCCAACATGATCACACTTTTTTTTTCCCTTGAGATTTATTCTCGCACAAAGGAGTAATTTGATTTCAGCCCTTCGGTGATTTATTAATACCTCTTAACCATGCTCTTTGTGGAGAGACTTTGAACTGATCTCAGCAACCTGTGAAGTTACATCCCTGCTATAAGTGCTGCTACAAGGGTTTGTCCTTGCTCCTTGGACTTTGCTTAAGCTGCGATGGTCTTCGTCAGCTGCTAACCTGCCACTGGAGCTCATTTTCAATCCACCTTTCATAATTGCTTTCATAATTCATAATTTACTTGGTTAGGCTTAGAGCAGCAGCAGTCAGTCATTCGTGCCACAGGGCTAATCCCATCACACAAAAATGATTTTTAACATCTTTCCCCACTTTGCTTTTTGTGTCACAGCAAACTCAACGTGGTAGGTGGGGATTTGTGTGGCTTTGCCATCTTTCACCCGCATTACTGCCAGTTGGTGCAGTTGCAAGTGCCTGGGCTTTGCACCTTCCTCGTTTTGTGTCCTGCTGCTTTATGTGTGATCCTGGCTGGCTGCTTCCTCACTTTTGAGACTATTTACGACTATCGCCATCTTCTATTACCTGTCACAGTTGAGAATCTGGCTTTGTGGTCATTAGTGACCTCTTCCCTTTCGTCACAGTTTGCTGTCTTTCTGATAAATGCCTTCATGTGTTTTACCCTCATATTTTCAAAGCGTTTATGAAAGGCAGGTCCTGCTTTACTAACCTGGTCTCCTTCTATGACAAGGTGACCCACTTAATGGATGAGGGAAAGGCTATGGCTGTTGTGCACTTAGACTTCAGTAAGGCCTTTGACACTGTATCCCACAGCATCTCCTGGAGAAGCTGCAGCTCATGGTCTGGATGGGTGGACTCTGCGATGGATAAAGAACTGGCTGGAGGGCCAGGCCCAAAGACTTGTGGTGAACAGAGCCAAATCCAGTTGGCGGCTGGTCATGAGTGGAGTTCCCCAGGGCTCAATATTAGGACCAATTCTGTTTAATCTCTTTATCAATGATCTGGATGAGGGGACTGAGTACACCCTTATTAAGTTTGTGGGTGACACCAAATAGGGTGGGAGTGTTGATCTGCTGGAGGGTAGGACAGCCATACAGAGGGATCTGCACCATCTGGATCATTGGGCTGAGTCCAATTGTATGAGGTCTAACAAGGCCCAGTGCCAGGTCTTGCACTTGGGCCACAACAACCCCAGGCAGCACTACAGGCTTGGGGAAGAGTGGCTGGAAAGTGCCTGGCAGAGAGGGATTTGGGGGTGTTGATAGACAGCAGCTGAACATGAGCCAGCAGTGTGCCCAGGTGGCCAAAAAGACCAACAGCATCCTGGCTTGTGTCAGGAATAGTGTGGCCAGCAGGACTAGAGAAGTGATTGTGCCACTGTACTCAGCACTGGTGAGGCCCCACCTTGAATTCTGTGTTCAGTTTTGGGCCCTTCACTATAGGACACACCTTGAGGTGCTGGAGTGAGTTCAGAGAAGGGCAACGAAGCTGATGAGGGGCCTGGAGCACAAGCGTGATGAGGAGCAGTTGAGGGAGCTGGGGCTGTTTAGCCTGGAGAAAAGGAGGCTGGGGGGAGACCTTATCACTGTCCATAACTGCCTGAAAGGAGGTTGTAGCATGGAGGGTGTTGGTCTCTTCTCCCAAGTAGCAAGTGACAGGACAAAAGGAAATGGCCTCAAGTTGCACCAGGGAAGGTTTAGATTGCATATGAGGGTAAAATTCTTCCTAGAAAGGGTTGTCAGGCATTGGAACAGGCTGCCCTGTTCGACTTGATGATCTTAAAGGTCTTTTCCAAACAAAATTATCCTGTGTTTTAGGTACTGATACAACTTGTGCGTCATCCTGTCTCACATTTCTCCAAGCTTTTTCTTGTGATGCTCACTGAAAATATTACTTGGGTGTGACAACTCTCACCTGTTGGGCAGTGCTATTTTCCAGGTTTCCTGCTTGTCCATTCTTTTGCCTCTGCCTCTAGGAAACTTTTTCAAACAGGGTATCCTGATGTTTATACAGCTCCTAGTGTGGTGGAGATTTAGTCTCTGACTCTAGGTGCTATGGTCAAATAAATAATAAATCACAATAAGTTGCTGTAAAAAGATAAGTATTGGGCTATTAAAATTAACAGTGAAGAAGCTGTTTACCTTTTCCAGATTAACCTTCATAATTACTACAAATAGGGTGCGTAATGTCTCATAACCAAATGCATCCCAGGGAGATGAAGAACACTGATCAAATTTTGGTAAAAAATATTTTACAATAAGTAAATACTTGGGTTTGAATTTTTAAATTTTGGGAGGCTTTTTTTTGTTGAATTCCTGCACTTTTGGTACTGCACTGAAGACATGTACTTACCTGCTTTCCACTGCTGTGAGCAGGTTAATAAGCCAGTAGGTCTTTCTCCTTTCTCTTAGTACATACATAAAAATTTCACACTGGTTTAACATAGCCCATATTCACAACATCCTCTTTTGAGGGAGATCACTGAGACTTCTTGTTAAAGATTTGTGACTCTTTTTGTTTTGCAACATGCTTGTAACCCTCTTAGCAGAATGTTCAGTTTTAGAGAAAGACATTAGGTAGAGCTTTTCAAACTGAGCAGAATCATTATCATCATCTAATCTCGTCTCCTCATGTTACCCTTATTTCAAGGTAAATATTAACTTTAACCTTAGTCATCTTTTTTTTCTAAGAGGTCTACTGCAGACTTGCATTGGAGTGGTTGAAGGAACAAGTGGAATCTACTGTGTTTCATCTCTCTCATGCACAGGTATATAGGTGAATAGCGTGCTGCAAATGCAATATGGTAATTGTGTGTCCATGTGTCTCTTTTGAAGCTGAGAAACGTGCTGGTGTGTCTTGCGTGACAGCGTCTATGGATGACATACAGTTTGAAGAGGCTGCCAGGTACAAAACCAGCTAACAACGGTCAAATGTTTTCATTCTAGAGTTCCTTATTTGGTAGAGATAAATGAAGGCATTATAAAATCTGAGATAGCAGGGCAATGAACTCACAGCGTCACGGAGTTAAGTCTCAGAATTGCTCTTTTCTACTTCTGATAGCCTGATGCTCCTAGAAAGCAGATCAATTTCACACATCAAAAATAAACTGTAGTTACTTTGACTTGGCAGCCTAGATGCCAGGTGAGAAACTGGTGGCCCAGTGATCTCTGGTTCTAATTAAAGTGAATGCTGCAGGCCGTTACTTATCTCTGTTAAATAAGGAATGCATACCTATAACAGTTATTGTATGATTTTTTTTTTAATTGTTTATAGTGCTCTTTCAGTTTGTTACCATTTCTTTCAGCACTTTAAAAAAATGGGTGGATGTAAAAAAACAAATGTTTTACATTCGTGATTATTGAATGTTGAGCGAGTCTACAAGATAATGCAGGAGTTAATTTTTCTTTTAACAGTTTTTCATGGTTGTCCAAGGGAAAAAGACACTGAAAGAGGAAATAGGACATTTATTCCTAAACAATATCTTTACAGAAACTTAAGGCTATTACTTTGTAGTTTTTGTGTGTTTTTACACCTTACAATCTGGACATTAATGAGTCGTTAGATGGGATGAACCTGGCTACACAGACTAACGCGTATGCAGTTGTCGTGACTGTGAACCAAGCGTCACTGGCTGTCAGCTGTACAGCTGATGTCAGTTGTGCTGTGCAAGTGTAAAATAAGCATCCACTCACACTTCTGAACAGCAGACTTTTAGAGTAGTGGCTGTTAGGATGAGAACTAGAACCAGTAACAGAGGAGCTGACATGGTCATACTGAATCTAGAACTCAAGAGAACTTCTTGTTCTGTTTTACAACACTAGTTTTAAAGTGTTTGTCTTGACTGCTTTACTACCTTGACTTCAGTAAAGCATTTGACACAGTCTCCCACAGCATTCTCATAGCTAAACTGAGGAAGTGTGGTCTGGATGATTGGGTAGTGAGGTGGGCTGCAAACTGGCTGAAGGAAAGAAGCCAGAGAGTCGTGGGCAATGGGGCAGAGTCCAGTTGGAGGCCTGTGTCTAGTGGAGTGCCTCAAGGGTCGGTACTGGGACCAGTACTGTTCAACATATTCATCAATGACTTGGATGAGGGACTAGAGTGTACTATCAGCAAGTTTGCTGATGACACAAATCTGGGAGGAGTGGCTGACACACCAGAAGGCTGTGCTGCCATCCAGCGGGACCTGGACAGGCTAGAGAGCTGGGCGGGGAAAAATTTAATGAAATATAACAATGGCAAATGTAGAGTATTGCATCTGGGAGGAACAACCCCAGGTTCCAGTATAAGTTGGGGAATGATCCATTAGAGAGCAGTGTAGGGGAAAGGGACCTGGGGATCCTGGTGGACAGCAGGATGACCATGAGCCAGCACTGTGCCCTTGAGTCCAAGAGGGCCAATGGCATCCTGGGGTGTATTAGAAGAGGGGTGGTTAGTAGGTCGAGAAAGGTTCACCTTCCTCTCTACTCTGCCCTGGTGAGACCACACCTGGAATATTGTGTCCAGTTCTGGGCTCCTCAGTTCAAGAAGGTCAGGGAACTGCTGGAGAGAGTCCAGCGTAGGGCAACCAAGATGATTAAGGGAGTGGAGCATCTCCTGTGTGAGGAAAGACTGAGGGAGCTGGGTGTCTTTAGTTTGAAGGAGACTGAGGGGTGAGCTTATTAATGTTTACAAATATACAAAGGGTGAGTGTCACAAAGATGGAGCCAGGCTCTTCTCGGTGACAAACAATGGTAGGACAAGGGGTAATGGGTTTAAGCTGGAACATAAGAGGTTCCAGTTTAACTTGAGAAAAAACTTCTCCTCAGTGAGGGTAACAGACACTGGAACAGGCTGCCCAGGGAGGTTGTGGAGTCTCCTACTCCGGAGACATTCAAAACCCGCGTGGACACCTTCCTGTGTAACCTCATCTGGATGTTCCTGCTCCGGTGGGGAGATTGGACTAGATGATCTTTCAAGGTCCCTTCCAATGCCTAGCATTCTATGATTCTATGATTCTATGACTGTAATTGTTCTGCATTTTTAATTTTGTCCTTAGGAAAAAATACTGTCTGTGAAATTGAAGAGCCCTACAAACGAAGTCAGGATAATGTTTTTCTTTCAGGCATAATATTTCAGACTTCAGTAGCTTCAGAGCAATTTTCTCTCTTGTTTCTGAGAGCAGAACAGAGCTTCTGTAATGTAGTGAAAATACTTTGCCTTCCAAATTTGTTTCCAAATATGTCTCTAGTTCTTCTTCTACTTGTGGTGCCAATGTTTCATTTTTTAACAGGAGTTTAGGGTACAAGCCTAGTAACTGTGAAGTTGTTTCAGTAATTATTTTTCAGCCTCAGGTCATCCCTAACATCCTGCTTGTAGCTTACTGTGTAATTTCCGAAATTTTGCCAGACCTTCTTGATTATAAAAACATCTTGCATAAATAAGAGAACTCTTGTATGTCACTCCAGTAAATTAAAATGATGTTGTATAAGTTACTTACTGTAAGGTTTCATTTACCTAACTAAAATTACCAAATGTTCTGAAAGTATTAACTCTTCTGTGCATATTTCTTTTTAGTTGACATGGAAACAGAGACTTCCACAAATCTATATACTGCAAAACTCAGTTTTATGGTATAATAACAAATAAATCCCTCTTCCTTGTCTTCTAATATACAACAGTTCAATGGTAGTAAGAGCATCTGTTTTTAAATCACATTTATTTAAATTTTGTTAGTGCTCCATATGTGAATAATTTTCAGCTCATTTCAATATATTTCAAAGGCTTCTTGCCAGTTAGAAGTGAAAGTGTAGTTTTCTGCAACTTCTGCTTTCAGGTATCCATTTAAATGCCCAAGCTGATCAGCTCTCTTGTCTTAAATAAATCAGTTTGTCCAAAGTCAGATTACATCATAGAATGTAAAACAATTCATTTTGAAACAGCTGCCAAAAGTATGTGAAAAGGCATTTCCCAATCATACTGCCTGACCATCTCAGTTCTGACATCTTTATTTTCTGATATGGCCATAGACCCACAGTATGACACTTTTCTACCATGAAATATGAGTCCAGCTCTACAGGCTGCTTGGGACACCAGGTGAAATGCCAGTCAGTCAGGGAACCTAATTTCTCTGAGGTCCAAATCCACCTCATGGCAGGACTGGTGTCCCAGGCTGAGTGAGATCATGTCCAACTTTGTTCTGTTGTTCCCACCCTGCAGTTTCCTCAAAGCGGGACAGACCCAGACTTTCAACCTCTCTTATGCAATGTTCTCACACAGAGGAAGAGAGGTCACCAGGGAGGTGTCGCTGGCAAAGGTGAAGTAATCTTTGTACAGAAGAATAGTGTTCTGCCAGGAAGCCCGAGGTAGAGACCTCTGCAGACCCCACTGGGAGCTCATGGAAAATCCAGCATCACGATGTTTTTGACAGGGATCGTGATGTCCTCTGCAAGATCTGTAGAGAGTCTGAACTCCCCTCTTTTAAGGAAAACCTTATACTCACTATCAATATGTGTTGTGCTCAATCATTGAGTTTATGTAATGAATGTATTCTGCCTTTTTTCACTTTGGACTTGTCATTGGCTCTGCTGCTGTGTTACTGTAATCTTCTTGGGAGTTTTGTGTCAGATACAGTCTTGAGAGGTGTTTCAGGGTACTTGACTCAGTTCTGCCTCTAAGCTTTCCAAAGCCTTTTCTGAGACTGTAACAGTAACTTCTTTTCCAAGATTGAACATAAATACTGTGTTATTGTTCTGAACAGACTTTCATTTTTGGAAATGAGCTGGTGTTTCCTTTACCTGTGTAGTTTAGAACAATTACGTTAGTGATTGTGCTTTTTCTTTGGAAAAACTCCTGAATACGTTCTTCAAAAGTTAATGAGGGCTGTGTATCTGCAAATGGTCTTAATTCTTTCCTCTAACCATTTTCCCCTCCTGTCTACTCAAAGGCTTCCACTTGTGTTCTTGAATGTGAACAAGAAAGAGGAAGTTTCTGTGCAGTTGGTTGTTCTTGTCTGATACTGTAAAGGAACAGGTTTCCTCCTACTCATTCTGGTGTTTGGTAACAATTTGTTTGAAGTTCTGGCATTGAGAGAAGCAATTTAAGAAAAGCCTTACCTTTAAACATCAAAACCCTATTAATTAAATTAGGAAATAAATGATAAAAAACCTTTTTCTTTTATAAACTGAGGTCATAACTGGAGAGGGTCCAGCGTAGGGCAACCAAGATGATTAAGGGAGTGGAGCACCTCCCTTATGAAGAAAGGCTGAGGGAGCTGGGTCTCTTTAGTTTGGAGAAGAGGAGACTAAGGGGGGACCTTATTAATGTTTATAAATATATAAAGGGTGAGTGCCATGGGGATGGAGCCAGGCTCTTCTCGGTGGCAAACAATGATAGGACAAGGGGTAATGGGATCAAGCTGGAACACAAGAGGTTCCACTTAAATTTGAGAAGAAACTTCTTCTCAGTGAGGGTGACAGACACTGGAACAGGCTGCCCAGGGAAGTGGTGGAGTCTCCTTCTCTGGAGACATTCAAAACCCGCCTGGACATGTTCCTGTGCGACCTCACCTAGGTGTTCCTGCTCCAGCAGGGGGATTGGACTAGATGATCTTTTGAGGTCCCTTCCAATCCCAAACATACTGTGATACTGTGATACTGTGATATCGCATATGTGCATTCTCTAGCATACAGACACATGCACACGAGGAAATAATCACAGGACAAAAAGTGCTCTTTGACATCTTTGAAGAATGGGGAAGGAGTTTACTTTCCAAGTTTTGGCCAAGGACAGGGCTGCAGCATGTTCCTTCTGTCTCAGCATCATACCTCTGAACAACTATTCGTTCTCATTTACCTACATAGAATACCTGCAGGGAATGATATCTTTTTACTACATAGAATCAAATTTAAATGAGAAAATACTTGCACTTTCCTTCTGGAATTTCTAAACTACCTGTTATGTGCTGATACCAAGAGTAACCCTTGTTTTCAAGCCCCTAATAACCTGATGCAAGGCAATGCTGAAAGGTTGGCAAGAAAGCAGTTTCCCCTAAAGTTGTCTTATTGAGCAGAGCGGTAAAAGGACATGATGTGCATGGTGAGAACACTAGGCATGAGGACACTGACTTCAGGGAATTTAGACTGACTTAAAACTGCTAAAGATCAGTCCCAGAACAGGGAAAGAGCAGCCAGCCAGTCTGCAACTGCAAAATATAACTCAGACCACTTGTGTACCTATGAAACAGGCATTTACAGCAAAGGATTTGCTTGTGTGGTTTTTAGTTAGCTGTACTCAGTGATTTGGTGTAACTCACAGCAAGGTGTGCCAAAATTTGTTGGGGCATCTGGGGCCTGGGGCACACCTGACATCATACCGACATCACCAAGGAGAAGGAATGCTAGTATTAAGTTTATGCAGTTTTCTGAGTGATATTGTTGTTACTGAGCATGCATGAAGGTCTGACAGATGAATAACAGTGCTAAATTTTTTTCAGTGCATTTTCAGTACAGTGTGGAGGACATGGACTGATCAAAGAGATTTTCGTCACTGCTATCAGGAATACCTAGCGAGGCAGGTTCAAACCCTTACTAAGCTGCATGATTACATACCATAAGATGTTATCATTCTTAACAGGGTTGGACAAATTATCACCATCAAAGCAAAGGTGAACAGAGCGTTCAAAACCAGCATGGAGGTAAGAGATCATCACTCTTATTCCTAACAATATTTAAATAATAGAAGAGAGGTGGGAGGAGTAGAGGAATGCAACATGGGTCTGGTCTTATTTGTTTCAGAAGGAGCTTTGTACAGATATCTAAACAATAATACTGCCTAATGAAACTCTGGTTTCATAATTACTATTATAATTGCTTGTTTCTCATAGAATAATCCATGTCAAAACAGAAACTGGACCCTGAAAACTTAAAATCTCTGACAGGTGTAGTGGACAGGATGGGGTAGGAGATGTTGGCCCAGTCCAAAGCTATTTACCTCTAAGCAGTCTTTGTATCAGAGCTAGGATCCACTGAACTGGTGAAGTTCTAAGTACTTTTGAAACTTCTTATACAAAAATATTTCCCTCAGGTGTTTGCATGCTCTTACTCTTAATATGGTAACAAATATGCAATGCATTGCCCAATCATGTACTTGAAATCACAATTGAACCTTCAGTGTACTTTTCCATGTATTGTGCCCAAGTCCAATTCTCATTAATATTGAGTGACGCATCTCACAGAGAATGTGTTCCAAAAGGTTCTAAAAACTGGAAAAAAAATCAAAAGCTTTGATACATGTCATGCTTCTCTCACCAAATACAGTGTTTCACGTTCAAGTGTTTCATTGTATTTTATACTTTTATACAGACTTTTTTGCTCCTACAGATCTCGGAAATAATCAGATGGGGACTCCAAAGGGCGCACAAGTAAATGGAAAGAGATATCCATTAAACTAAATCTAAGTGTCTTTCCTATTTTTTGTTTTACCCTACAAGTAATGCCAAGTAGACAAACACAGTTGTTGTATTGAAGAGCTTTTCAGACCTCAGCAAATATAGTGATGTTCTTATGTGTTCAGAGATCTATCAGTGATAGAAAAGCAGTTTGTTTATGTTCTTTTACATTTAAGAGCCTGGACATGATTAATTTGATAAACACTGCACCATTTTGTCTCAACTCAACTGACGGTGATGTATATACCTTTTTAACCTCCTTTCTCCACTACCTCCTTCCTTGTAGGTTGGCATCAAGGTTACAGTGCAAGACGTTTTGACTGATGTTGAAAAAATTGTGAGTGTGGCATATGCAACATATGTAGCCAAACCAGTTGGTGCTGGAAAGGTATTCTTTCTGTTTTCTTCTATGCTTGAAGCTACTGGGACTGAGTTTCTCTGAAATAACCCAATTTTCTGGTTGTGAAACAAAGGAAGATGTTCATACCTGTTTATTCTGATCAGTAATAGGAAAACAGCATGAAGTCCAGAGTATGTGGAGACTTTTTTTTTTCATGTGTCTGCTCTGAAGTTGTATGGGTTGGTTTTTTTTTTATTGTTTCATTTTTATCTTGCACATTTGCTAGTAATAGAACTGGTGTCTTTGTAAGGGCTGTGATATTGACAGAGGCAAGCACTTGAAGAGAGATCCCATCGAGTCTGCATAGCCTGTCTCCTCAGCAGCTGATCTATATAGATCATGAAACCTGCAAGGGTGTTGGGGGTGAGATTTCTTTATCCTTCACTCCCCACTTCGAAGAGGTTGTTCAGACATCACTATTCAGATAGAATATATTATTTTTAAGCTAGATTCCAATCTCAATTAATTCTTTGCTATTTATGTTGATTAGTTTTCATGGCAATGAACATTGCTGTGCCAAACAGCCACAGTTCTTTTAAAGTTTTCATGTGAGAAAGACCAAGTACTCCTCAGATCCTCTTAATAAACTCTCTTTGGATGCAGCATTTTACTTTGTTGAACATTAGTGGCTAGAATCATACGTCTGACTTTCCCATCTCATCGAACATGTTATGACAGTGCATCTGCCTTTTTATCATCCACTGCAGACAGGCAGAGAGCAGTCGTCCCATGAGCAATTAATACACCCTATAATTTCTGCTTTCTCTTCTGCGATGATATATTACAGTTTGCAGAAGAAACAGATTGGAACAGTTTTACCAAAAACAAAAGCCTACCTTGTCACTGAAAGGTTAATGACTAAATTGGTTAACCTGAAAGCTGAGGATTGTTTATTATTAGTTTGATATCATGTCCATGGCGTCAACCTACTTACCTTTTGCCCAAATTTCCAGGGAGGTTTTTTCACAATCAAGTTGGTGACGATTAACTATGATTAGGCTTAAGACAGGAATGCCCCAAAGGGAGTGTGAGACTTCAGTTCAAATTCCATCATAAATAAAAGTCTTGGAGAAATTGAATAACATTTTTTCAAATCTATATTTCAGAACAACTGTTGCTAAACTTGTGGAAAGAGCAACGGCATGCATTCACCATCTTAATCTTTTAGCTGGGGCATCTGGAAAAAGCTAGAAAGCTCTTGAGGAGGGCAGAAAGGAGGCAAGAAAACTAGAAGAGGGCTTGAGGAAGACTCAGCGACTGAGAAACATCAGCAGAACCACTGCAGTTCATTTTTCCTGTGTTTCAGTGATCGTGCATTATTTTAAGGTTTTTGAGACTAGACCTCCTTGCAGGCAAATCACACAAGTGACTGTTCAGTGGCACCTCTGCAATATTTATCTATACATAATAATTTTCTTAAGCCAGTACAGGTTTGTATTCAGTTTGTCATTGAACTAACATATGTGGGAATTGGCATGTGGGGGAGAAGAATGTCTGATCTTGGCAAGAGAGAAGTGTGTTTCTGGGCGCAAGTAGAGTTTTGGGCATAAAGTTATAGAGTATGAAACTGCACCAGGTGCTGGGTGCTCATGTGTTTCTCCTTTGCCTCAGAAAACCAGTGCTTCTTTGAAAATAGGTCCTCAGACAGATGGAACAGGCTATGTGAGTATGGAGTGAGTTGTGAAAGAGGGAGTGGGTAATTTGTGCAGTGAGTGGGACTGGGCTCTGGGATACACTTCCCCATATACTACATCACTGATCAGTGTGATTGGATTATTTCTCTGATACGCAATATACAATACTCAAACCTTCATATTAAGATTTTTTTTTCTTTTGTATTTAAAAGCTAAAAACCCCTTGTCATTGAGTTTTAAAAAATAATTCTGAAAGGATAATGAAGAATCTCTTGAACTTCCACTCTGCACTTGTTTTATTAAAAGAATTTGTCGTCTTGGACAGTTGATAGCAAAAGGTTGTATAAAATGCTGATGCCATTTGAAGTGCAAAGTGCACTTTGTTATGTTTATGGCATTCAGAACCTCTTTTTTTTTTTTTTTTTTTCATTTGCATAGATTGAATTAGAACCTATAAAGCTGCTCTCTGCACAAGACCACCTGGAGCACACCCTGGCTATTGAGAGAAGAAGAATACGACTGGGCTATGAACAGGTCTTTGAGAACCTAATGCAGGAGAGTAATAAGGAAGGTGATTACTGTGGTCAGCATTGAAAATGGAACAAATTACTTATTAACAGCTGAAGGGGAAGAAAAAGCAGACAAAACATCTTAGTAGAGCTCCTTGAGGTTGTGGTATCATGTAGAAGAGCATGTGCCAGATTTGTGAGGGTGTGTAAGACAGTTATTCTAATAGAGTGGTATTTCTTTGTCTTTCAGAAATTCCAGATTTAAGAATTCAGGATTGAAGGCCAAGCATGCACTAAATAGATGCAAAATGCTGATCTCTGTGTAGGTTATATGTGTAAGGTTTAACAGTTCACACAGAACTTCACAAAGTGGTAATAAAATCCTATGGCACTAGTTTTAACATAGATAGAAGGATAAAATTCACTGAGGCTTCTAGCTGTGTCTTTGCAAGAAAGCACTAAAACCTATGTTTATGCCACGAGGTCATTCCCAACAGCAGGAGAAACTTCCTGACATGGAGGTCAAAACAGGTAAAAAAAAAAAAATTGAGATCCTTATGACCAAATTAGAAAAACTGAGCCAAGAAACAGGTTCGTCTTTATTTCTGGTGATAATCACTGTTCTTGAAGACAGTTATGCTCAAAAGTTCCTGTATTCCCCTGCAAAAGAAATTATTCACAGTAGTTAAGAAATATGCTGGTATTTGGAAAATCTGAGCTGTAACTCCACATGTAAACAACAGACGTTATGTGGTTTTGCTGAGGAAAGACAAAACCTATTGTAAATATAAATTCTAGTCTTAACAATTTAATAAGACTGTAGAACTGAAGAGACTTCTTTGCTACAAGCAATGTTATTTTATGTCATAGAAGATGGCTTAATACCATGAAAGACAAATCAGAGATTGCTGATTTTGGTTTCTACTGCCTTGCCTGGAAAAATCCTTGAAGGATCTAATCATTGTTAGCACTAATCTTCCTCCTTATGAAGACAGAACAAGCAAAATGGGGAAAAGAGACAAGAAAATATTGTGTATAAAGCATGTTGGGTAGTAAATCAGGTATTAATCATATCCAGAAAGTGAAGTCTGTGTTCTGAGTGGATCTTACGTAACAGCTTAAGTAGGTCCAAAGTGCAAGTCAGTCAAACGTGTCCACACATTTATATAATCATAAAGTTAGTTAAATATGGCAAAAGTCAAAAGTACAGTTCAGGTCAGGTGTCTTCTAGCTCAGATATGCACTTTTTAAATGACTGACATAATCTCATGCCTAAATCTCTTGCAAAATATATCTGAAAAAAACAAACATTAGAGTGAGGATTGGTGCTAAACATTTGAAAGTCCAGTTGGAAGTTATCAGATAATGGAAGGTGGTTAGTGATTCAGATCCATATTTCTCTCTTTTGCGTGTTCTATATTGTCTTTGGTAATCACAAGATTTTTAAGAGGTTATGGAATAATCATGTCATACTTTCACCTTAATTAGACACATTTGCACAGGTGCCCATCGTACATGGTGGTCAAAGTCAATGAAAGGCATTTGAATAAGTGATATATTGCCCTGACAGCATCTGTTAGAGGTCATGCATAGCAACCGTGAACGATCACAAGCACATGCTGAGGCAGTTGTCTGCCTGCGTTCACAGCTAGCCAACTTTCACAGTAACTGCTTTTGACACAGCTTCTTTGAAGGAGATGGTGAGGGCTGGGAAGGCTCACTGTGTTGTGATAGACTGTGGGGTGCACCATCCCCCACCTCTTACGTCTTTTGGCAGAACAGAGCAAATCTCCAGCCTCTTGCTTCCCTTGCAAAGAACAGAGAGGTCTTCTGTGTCTTTCATATTTTTTTCTTCTTTTCATTGTGTCTGAAGCAAATTGCATGCTTCAGTAACTGGGAGTGTTTTCTTCTTGGCTACCAGAGTGACTGGCTGAAACAATTCACTGATGCACTGTTGCCGTATTTCAGATACTTTTGAAGATGAAGATGCAGTTTCAACTGAGTTTACACATGTACAGAGTATTGAGCTTGTCCAGCCTCCTCATGCAAACCATCATGGCAACACTTTTGGTGGCCAGATCATGGCTTGGATGGAGACAGTGGCCAGTATTTCAGCAAGGTACTATTCTACATCATATCCTTTGCAGAGGGTTCTAAATTGATGTGATTTAATTTAATGTTAATAGTTTCTCATGTATTTAATTTATGAAAAATACAGACCCAAACCTTTGTGACTTTTCTTCCTCTTCAGATTGCAGGAGGCCTTTGAACTATTTCTGTGATACAGTTCCTACAGCATGCCACACCACTGTGGGAGTCAAATATTATTCTTCTTCTGTTACACATGAAGACTCTAAGGCAAAAGGGGCTATGTTATCCTGAGAATGTCTGCAGAAAGTCAGCACTGGGAATAGGAATAAAAACTTGGCCTCCTTGGGGTTGGTTCAGTGTTTTAAAAGCGGATTTAGTCGTTAATTGAAGATAGAACCAAAACTGACCCTGTATCAATTGATACCAAAAAATGAGCAGCCTTCGAAATGTTAGCCTGAAGATCCTTATGCCAGAAGAAAGAACAAGTCAGAGAATAATAATTAGAACAAACAGGTTCTGTTTTGTTGGTGTGCACATGGAATGGTTGCATAACCTTCAGCAAGTCACTTAGCCTTTCAGTCTCTCTGAGTACCATATCCTATGGGTTGTAACATTTTTAGCAGTATACCTGACATCCTCAGGTAATGAGTGTGAAGTATTTTTCTGACGCTGCCTAGTACTACTTGTCAGCATGGCCTGGACATAAAATCATTTAATTTCTCTTCCCCTGAAATCAAATGGTTGTTTTTTCCCTTGTTCTTGGATGCTGTACAAAGCTTCTTTGTAAGCAACACTTGAGTTTCAGTTTGAATTCTCCTTGCATACCAAGTGACCTAATTCACTGCAGGGATGTTAGATACGTTTTCATTCTTCAACTTTAATAATTAAATGACTTCTCCATTCATTATTCATACAGTTTTGATTTGTAGCCAGCAGTTGTACTGATAACAACAGATTTTCTGTAGTGGTTGGATAAACAACTTGCTTTAGTAACATTAGAATGCACTGACCTTACCCAAGTGTGTAATTTCATTGGCTTCAAAGTGACTGATTCAGATTTTTGTCATAATGTGACCCAAAATATTTACCTGTTTTCATTCCATAAGTTTTACCTACTGAGAGTCACTTTTAGGTTTAAAAAGAGAAGGAAAACACCAGGAAACCAAGTACTGAAAAAAAGTTATTTGAAATAATGAATGTCAAACATTATTTGTCATGTTTAAAATTTCAGGAATAATAGCTAGTGACAGAGACTTGTTGAAAACAGAGATTTTGTAGTTCGTGCTTGAGAAATAGCTAGTCTTGCTACAAATCTTTTTTGAGGCCACTCACAATTAGATTTGACCTTTGAAGGTGCAAGTCAAAAGTTGCTATGGCCACAAACTTTGACAGAGGAATGGAAGAGGAGGGCTAACCCTTGACAAGTAAGTTTCTGAGCACATTTTAAAGGTTGCTCACCCTTCTTCTTCTCTCTCCCCACCCCTCTGCCTCTACTTTTTTGGCCAGAGAGTAAATTAAAATCTTGCAGGTAGCAATAAAGCCATCTGAATTTTAGTAATATTAGTTTGAACTGGCTCTGTATTTTCTTATTTCTTACACTTGCAGTAAAAGCATTCAGGGTGTAGTTTTCCAGAAAAAAAAAAAAAAAAAAAAAAAAAAAATATTTAGGGCAAATTTCTGGTTTGCTCCTCTCTTGTTTTCAATCATATTGTGTTTGCATCTTTGTAGTGAACATTGTAAATAAGATCACCATTGAGCATTTTAAATCAGAAGCGCGAATTATTCCTAAAGAAATTACAAAGTCATTTGGATGTATTAGTCTGTTAAAAAGATGTACCAGTCAATTAATTAGCTACAGATAATTGTATGTGTTTAACAATACCGGTACATTAGTTTTCAGAATGCAGTTGAATTAACAGCTAGCAAAGCTACAAAGTTTCATTTTCAAGTTTAAAAACTGCACAATGGAAAATCTATTCTCAGGTGTGCATATGGGATCCTTACTGAGGAGTTTTGCATACATGCATGAGGACAGAGCATGTTTTTCCAAAGTCTAAAAATAAATGGCGTTATTATATGTTGTTCCCTATTCGTGTGACACACAAAGATCCCAGAAGAGAGTGGGGCTTTCACTATGTTTAGAACTGCTGAAGAAACCTAACTTTTGCCACCTTCAGAGAGCTTGCAAACTAGGTCCCAATTCCACAAAACCTTAAGCTGTACCTGTACTGCATGTTTTTTTCTGGAACACCTCTGAAGATCAGAGAAACACTGGGTTGCTGTAATTCCCTGGAGCAGATGACACAGGATTGCAAAACTTTTCCTTGAGCAGTGAAGCTGGGTTTGATCAGGTGTGTATGTTTGTCCGCTGTACCTGTCCAAAGAGCAGCTTTGCTTCTGTGCTCGTTGGAGGGATACTCACCCAGCACAGACAATATCCTGCACTAGACCAGCAAAATTTTAATAGAGTGACTACAGCCTGTTTCACAAGAAACTCACGAAGACCCATTAAGGAGAACCCAGCTGAACCTGTGTTGCATTAAGAGGATTAATTTCACAGAAGTTAAGCTCCCTTGCATTCCAGTGTGTCCGCAGTGTGTGCACTGTGACCATGGGGGTGGCTGAGCTGACCCCATGAGTGATGCCCACTCACATCAAATAACCTCAGCTTGGCACTATAAGTCCAATTGTGCTCAACAGCCAGTCGGGCGTAATGTTGAAATCACACCATTGGATTCACTGATCATGCAGGGAAGTCATGACCATTGAATTTACATGTTTGCACAGATTCACAAATAGTATAATGTATAAATATAAGTCTGAGTGCGTCCAGTGAGAAATTTGCATGACTAGAGCCACAAATAATGAGGTTTATTAAAGCAACAGGTACAAATTCTCTTAGATGCCGTCGATAAATACAGAGTCTGCAAAAACACTCTTTAGTTGCAAAGTACTCTTTAGTTGTAAAACACATGTTAGTTGCAAGGAATAAGTACTTGTACCAAATATATATAAATTCTAAGATGACTGTATAGCACTACTAATGTGATTACAAATACAAGCTTGAAGTCTAAGTGTCCTGGGGAAAACTTGGTATAGCTAAGTGGACAAATCTTACCCAAAAGCATCCCTTTGGTCAGAGAAGATAGGCACAGCCTGTTGACTGCTCCCAGAAATCTTATTATGCTGTTCCTTTGACTTCTCAGTTGATGGTGTCTTCCCCCAACCTTTCTCTATTGTTAGGGTATTTTATACTATTTTCTACTTTCAAGTAGAGCTTGAGTGACTCTAGTCATACATACCTTCGTTACTGATTGATGTAAAAACTCTGGCTTTGATTTTTAAGGTAAATACTTCACTACACTTGCTCAAGGAGGTGTGGGAGCAGGTATCTTTTGAGATGGAGATGTGTTTTAGTATTATAATGAGACTACAATGAGCAAAGTTCCTCCACCAGACAAATTTCTGGCCCAGTAACGAGCATTTTGGACAGAATTGAACATTTCTCCTTTTCAATTTGCAGCAGCTATACCATCTGGTTTCTGTACCTGCCTTGTTACTCAGGGCCTGGCCACGGTATCTTCACATTACTCCACTCCCCAATATCTCTAGTAATACACTGGGCTTCCCCATGCATTACCATCCAGCAATGCAGGCCGGGTGTGGGCGGGATGAAACCAATACAGAGCAGATTTCTTCCCCTCTGTTGTGCTTGTTTGACTGAAAATGAGTTAATTTCCTTCATGCAGTTAGAAACCTTTCTTTTTCATAGTTAGCACGGTCATTATTTGGACTTAGTTTGAGAACAAGAGATAACACCCAGCACAGAGTTAATGTTTTTAATTGTTCTGGTCTGGGAGCCAAGGACATTCTGAGCTCTGCCCACAGGTGTGAGGCAGCTGGAAGGGGGACATGGATGGGGCAGAGCTTGACTGACATCCAGACTGATCAATAAGAGTATTCCATCCCATTAGCGTCATGCTTCATATTTAAGGAGAGATGGGAACTTCTGGTCTCTCTCTGGATTTTTCACTTTCTTCACTCTCTTTGTTGGGACTGAGGGAGTTCTGTTTGGGACTTTCATTAGTTTGTCTTTTTGCTGTTTTGCAGAGGCCTCTGGGCCTTTCTGCCTTTTTTCCTTTTCTCTCTGGGATCAGCAGTTCAGGACCAGATGCTGCTTCCTGGGAGTGGCTACTCAGCTTGGACAGAGTTTGTGAGGAAATGCATTGAGTATCTTTTATATTCTATTTCTATTTTTCATATATATATATATATTTACTAGTAGTATATATGCATTTTGTTATTTTATTAAACTGTGTGTATCTTAATCCAAGTTTCTCCCTTCCCTTTTGATTCTTCCCTCTATTTGGGGGGGCAGAGCAGGGTGCAGAGTCAGTGAGTGGCTGTTGTGTTTGTATTGCTAGCTCGGGTTAAACCACCACAGTCGTGCAGCTACCTTATATGCTGAAGATGTGGATATAACTTTATTCTCAATAAGTGTATCCTTCATAATTAATTTCAATAATTTTCCCCCTCTAGTAATTATTCCACAACCTGATTACATGTAATTGAACACAGTAGAGGGTCAAGTCTGAAATAAGAGAAGACAGGTGAGTGCATGCACTGTGCAATTGGAAGGACAAAGGGAACACTATTACTAAGATTTGTCTGTAACACACTACCATGCCCTCAGCTTTTGAAATTTAGCCAAGAGTTCTGTGTCTCTGAATAGATGAGCGATCAGTTCAACATCTTTCTGTCCCTTTGTATGTGCAAAGGTGAGTTTCCTAGCTCAGCACCAGTAGCTAACAGCACATAATTTAGTGAACTAGACCAAATTAAAACAACAACATGCATTTGGCAGTTATATGAGTAGTTTTTTATTCTTATTCATATAACACTAGCAGAAAACATCTGACAAGGAAGAAGAAAAAAAAATCAATATTAAAAATAATAGAAAATTATTGCTTTGCTTGAATGCTGTTTCTGGTGCTCAACCTTTCTGTTCAGGTTTCTTTTAATTGTTTAAAAGCTTTATGATCTGGCATTTTTACATATTAAGCAATATCCTACTCCCCATGCAGTCATACAGAAATTAATGAAACTCCGTGAAGTAAATGGTTACTCTGTAGATAAGGGATTCGTGGTCTGGCTCCAAAAGATGGTAATATCAAACAGTGAGAATTAATTAGTCAGTGTTTGTAAAGTGTGTTGAAAGTGAAACAGCATGATATAAGTGGTGTTATTATGTTTGAAACTTGAATTATATGCTGTTGTAGCTTAACATGTTAAATGTATTTCAGATGATCATGGAATAAGTTGGTGTAATACAGTTATTTTCCAGGTTGTGCAGACCTTGTTGCACTAATTACTCACTTCAGACCTAACAAAGGAGGTTCTTTAACACAACTGTATGTTTTGCCCTGTCTCTCTTGCTTTCTTTTTCAGCCGCCTTTGTCGTTCATATCCCATCTTGAAATCAGTCAATATGTTTAAATTCTGGGGACCATCTGTGGTGGGTGACCGCCTTGTCTTCAATGCAATTGTGAACAATACATTTCAAAATAGGTAAAGTTCCTCATCTGCTTGTTTTCCTTGACTTCTCCAGAACCAGGCTAGCTGCGTGTTTGAGGCTTCAGCTATAAGTAGGATTTGCATTACTGAATTAATTATTTTTCAGATAGAGCTTTGAGGGATATATCCCTCAAAGACTATCTGTCTGTATGTGCTTTACTTTTATCAGTGACCTTTTTAAAACATTTATTCTCTGACTTGATCACTCTCAATTCAAAGATCATTTGTAACCAAATCCCAATCCTGAAAATGCATGAGTAGCACTCTGAAATGCAGGGATTTTCAAGGGGTGAGTTGGTCCCACCGCTTTGACTCCTCAGAAGGGGCCAGCTTGCTGCTAGGATCTTCTCGTCTTGGCATCTGCTGACAGATCTGGCTTCTGTTTGTTGCTGGTTACTGGCAAAATTCACACTTCGTTTTGTTTATTTCTTCCCACTGTGGGTTTGGGTGTACACAGAGGTGATGCTTTGCCAGTTGTGATTTTGAATAAATGGCTACAGCCAATGCTGAAATTTTATCTTTATTTGAGTATATGGTCACCATAAGCATAAAATGTAGATTTTGACATGCTGAACTTCTGCTCCTGGAATTTAGTGCTGTGGCTACTAGCACCAATCTAGCACAGATCCTGCCTGCTAATGTCTGCTCTCTCTTTCTCTCTCCCATGCATGCACCATCTCCTCTGCAGTTTAGGGCTACTGTTGTGTTTCCCTCACAGAGAATGACTCTCCTCTGACTTCTGGCAAAGGGACAGCACCTCTCTCCTAGGCTATTCCCCCACCTACAGGAATGGCGCTTTGGGCCAACAGACCGTCTGGTTTTGCCAGTGGTGTTATGTGACTTAACGTGGAGCCCTGTTCCAGTGGGAGGACTTGTTCTGAAGTTGCAAGAGGTGTAGCAGGACAAGCCACAAGAAGGCAGAAGCTAAAGTAATTCCTCCTCCAAGTTTTGTACACAGGGCAAATGTTATGCTGGCATTGCAGTTCTATGGCTGCTTTTCTTTGTAGGTGTATTTGGTCCCAGCAGAATGCCAGCAGGACATGAATTACCTTCATACTATGCTTCTGCTGAATGTCACATCAGTATAATCCTGTTCACTTCTGCTGTCTGTGTGCTTACTGGTGTTCAAATTTTGCTGCTTAGCACTATTTTTGCTCTCCTTGTTAATGCCATTTATCTAATGCTACCTTTTATTTTATTTCTAAAATGTGTCTGCCCAAACTGAGTAATTTATTTTGTATGCCACAGAACGTGTTTGAGTCAGGCTTTCTGCACACAGGAAGGTGTACAGCAGCCCTTTTTAGTATCTCTCAGGGATGCTTCTGCATCATTTGTAGTAGTTCAATAATTAATTTAAACTTTGATTTCAGTGTGGAGGTTGGTGTCCGTGTTGAGGCTTATGACTGTGAAGAATGGATCAAGGACCAAGCACGGCATATTAACAGCGCGTTTCTCATTTTTAACGCTGTAAATGACAAAGGACAGCTGCTCACCTTCCCCAAAATCAAACCTACTACAAAGGTCAGCTCTCATCCTCAGGAGGAGGATAAATGCACACATGAGATTGTGTGGTCCAGCCCAGTACACTGCATGTCTCACAGCCAGCTTCTATAACCTTGCTAGGAAAGCAAGAACTAAATAGGGCTGTGCACTGAAGTGCATCTTCTTGTAGAACAGAAAAGCTCTAAATGAAATATTTGTCTTTGAGTGAGAGATTTGTCATTGTTTTAACTTAGGTCGTCCAAGATGGAGAGGTGTAGTGGAGGGGAGTCATCATTAGAAATTCTGTAGTTAGTTAATGACCAGGCAAGAAGAATCAGCTTTTTGGCCATTTTTGAACCTATCTGTATCTGTCTTGTGCAATCTCCACTGACGGTGGAAGATGTGGATATAACTTGAAGATGAGAAATAGAGTTAAGAAAGAAGTCTGTAGGAATCAAATCCCATTACATGGTTGGGCTTTCGAGTTCCTTTGACATGGAGATGTCAGCATGTGTTTCCCTGAAAGTGGTTCATGAAAAACTCCAAGCAGTTTGAATATTTATTGTTGAATTATTTACTGTAATTTCGCCTGTCAGTAACCTTAATGCTCCAATTTCAAGATTTTTAGAGAACCAGAACAGACAGAAGTTAAATTATTATTTAACATCAGTGAACTTGTATTTTATAGGGGGACAACTGCACAAATAAATCAAGGTGTCCTATGTACTAGATGAGGCAGTTAAGGTTTACTCCTGCCCATTACAGGCTGTTCCAAGAGGAAAAACTGACTCTGACTCTTGAAAAAAAAAAGCTCAGTCAAAAAGAGTGCTTCCCTTAAAGACCTGCCCAGGGGACCGTCCACAAGCTGAGTTTTACTATAAGAACATATACACCCATTCCTTCAGAGTGAAGCAAACAAATTGGGAAAATCATTATGTGCTCAATGTAGTTTAAACTTTCAAGTGACAGCTGGTATGGCAGTGCACTACAAAACTGTAAGAGATGCCTTCAAAAATATTATGTAGTCTTTGGTTTAACAGTGGCTGAAGCACACTAATCTGGAAATTCTTTATATTCCAAAAGTCACGTGTCATCTCTTAAAAGCAGAGAAAAATAAGGTTTTTCCGAAGGGCATATCATTCAAGATAACAAGTTCTACTGACTTTTAATGCAGTTTGGTGTGGTGTATGCTCTTGGGTCACTTATGTTCTTAAAAAAAAAAATCTACCCCGACAGAGTGATAATAAGAGAAGGGAAAGACCTGGCACTTTGAAGAGCAGATCACATCCATTTGCACAGTGCTTGCTCTCTGTCCCAGGTCCATGTGCACTAAAATAGGAATTCTTCCATGCTTCCTTCAGGCTTTGAACATCAGGTGATGACGAATTGGATAAATGGTTTATGTGGTGGGTGGAACATGTAGAAATAATGGAGTGTGTGTGGTGCACTTCTCAACTGCTACTTGTTTAGGTCCAAAAAGTTCTAGGGGTATGCTACTGTGGTACAACTTTTTTATTGGATTGTTTTTACAAATTTAAGGGAATATTGTCAAGTCAAAAACAAACCACTGACTCAGGTTACCTGGGGAAAATCCAGTGTACAATTATTTATTTATTTGTAATAAATCTCTGTATTTGTCCATGTGTAAGAAATAGTTTTTAGTTGGCTTTTTGTTACAGTAAGTCATACAATAATAATATGTGTTACTGTCTAATTTTCTTTTTATAAAGGATGGCATGAGGCGATACCGTGGAGCTATTGTCAGAAGGAGAATTCAACTAGCCAGGTATAGTTAGGTTACAAGGAAAATTTGATTTGTAAAACTTAATTTTCTAATTTATCTTCTAAAAAGTCATAATTTGTTAAGTAGTTAAAATCTCCTCAAACTCAGCTGTTATATTTCTTAACTTTCCAAATACTTTTCCCTGAGTTGTATTGAAATTATCAGAAGCTGCTCATCTCAAAAACAGTTTTTGCTGTCTAGGTTATTTTGCTTCCCTGTCCTTCTTGGGAAGGAAAAGAAGTTACTGAAAACCTGTCTTGCAACTAAAAATTGTTAACATATCTTCAAAGTACTTAGAAGACACTTAACCTTATAAAAATTATTTTTTTTCTAGCATATTTAGAAGAAAGTGTAAAGAATCAATTAATGCTATTATTTTTCTTTTGAACTTTGTTTTAGAAAATGTATGCTGTCTGCTAAAGAAGACAAGCCTTCTGACCCCTGGGAGAGAAGCAACCAGGTAATTCATAGATTGTGTCCTATCATATGCCTGCATAAAATGGTGTATTTTTAATCTTTTGGGGTGTGTAAACCAGTTGTACAAGCCATCTCAGTTTCCAAAGTGGACCTTCTGTACTTGAGTGCTACAATAGTAATGGAAGAATGGATAAATGTGTAATAAGATGAAAGGGTTTTTTTCTTCAGAAAAAAAAAGAGAGCAGATGCTTCACTATCAATTTAAAAGTAAGTTTAATACAAAACATGAAAAATACCTTTAAGATGGAACCTATTAACAAGTGGTCCTTTAAGCAGCTGAGCCATAAGGTCTCCTGCAGGTTTATATCCCAGCTTTTAAAACTGTCCCCAGCTTTTAAAAAGCTGAATCCTCCTTTAGAGGAACTAGTTTGTGGGTTTTTTGCCTTTATCCAGCCACCAACTTTCTGAAAAATTTTTGGGAGGAGTCCATTTAGTAAATGCTGAAAGTCGTAGGAGAGACATGGCAGTACCAACAGACACATGAACATTGAAATGGTATAAACTTTGTTTCTGTGGGAAATAGAGGTGAAAACATATGTTAATTCCTAGATACTCTTCATCAAGTGGCTTGGATACGCTAGACCATACAATATGCTTGTGTTGTGAAATGAACGTGAATCTGGGTGATTTATATACATTCTAAGTGTTGTTTCAGTGTCCATTTTTTATGGTTAAATTTTCATTGCATTTAAGATCTCAGTGTCTCCAGAAATTGCACTGAGTCTTCTTCAATTGCATGAAAAAAAAAAAAAAAAAAGAGAATTATAATGCAGGAAGTTATTTGCTCTTAACAGTGGCACCTCCGCTGTTTGACGCAGCATTTCTTTTCTGCAAAACAATACGTATAAATATCCAGACAATTATAAAAATGGCTTACTTAGATTTAATCAATATTAAACTAAAATCTGTCATTAAAACTCTAAAGCTGTATTCTCTTGATACAGTGCTTAAATGAGAACTCCATCCACTGTAGTCAAGCATAAATAATGAATATATTTGCACTTCTCTGCTCTGAGCCTGCTGTGTGAAGCAATTGCAAAGATAGACCACAGCTTGATAGCAATGAAGAGGTTAATTTTCTAGTAGATATTAATTACTTAGGAGGAAAATGGACAAAACTATTAATTTAGTGGTTAGAGAGGTTACCTGCATTGTCTCTCTGGTGGTCACAGTTATCCTGCACTGCTTTATAATTGGAGAAGCTCAAAGTAGTATTTTGTTGTTGTTTAATTAGAGCTGTTTTGCCAACAGCCATGTGAGCACATAATCTAGTTATTGAAGGGATTTAATTCGGAAACTACTGGACTGTGTTTTCTGGAAGGAAACACTTATGGGAAAATACACATTTGTTTGTGATTGAAGGGTAATGATAGAAAAAGAGCATCTCGTTTCTGCAATGGTTGGTGAAATGTACCTTTACCTCTTAGTTTTCAGAAATGTATCTTACGTTTCAGGCATACATGAGTTACAGCAATGTGGCTGCACTGACACACCTAGCAGCAAAACTGGGATGGGAAATAACCAGTACACTGGACGATGTAAGTGCATAACTGTGGAATAGCTACATTGCCACTTTAGTCATGTTTCACCATAAAGGGTGGGCAGAGAAAAGCAATGTTTTACATTTGTAAGTAAATACTTTGGCTTGGCAGTGTTTGTCTTTAGTGTGCCTGGGGTTGAAAACCAAAACTCCCAGAGTTTCCCTGAAATGTCGCAAAGCAACCTCTGTTTGTCCAGGGTGCTGTGTAACCTGGAAGTGCCATGGAGTTCTTCTAAGATGGTCTGAATGGCTGGTGAACATAGGGCTTGAGATCCCTAAAGGGCAGGCTTGTCAGCAACTGATCAGTTGTGCTCATTGACCAACACACAGGACAGTGTAAAAACTCGAACATGCATCTCTTTTGTGTGAGCTGTTTTCTTTGCCACAGCTGACGTGCTTCTGTGGGTTTGTCAAATTGTTTGGCTCCAGTGAAACACCGAACCTGGACATCTTTGTTTAGGCAGTACTGCTGACTCTCTGCAGTACTTCTGATGTCACTGTGATAAGCAAAATGTGTGCGGCAGTCTGTAATATACTGATTTCTCAAGTATTGTGGCATGTGATATTTTTCTCAGTAGCAGGCTGTGGCAGTTGCACTTTCCTCCTGAGAACTGGTGTGGCAGTTGCACATCCCCCTCTGAGAACTGGAGCCTGCAATGGGGCAGTTAATGGCTCTTTTGTGGGACCTGGAGTCGGTTGACAGGGTCATTAGCAGAAGAGGGGCCCAGAGAAGCTGAGAAGCTTCTGGAATGCCCACAGCCTGATCTGATCAGACTATAAAACGGGGTTCCCGCTGAAGATCCCATTTGTGTGGTCTTCTCGGAGCAGTGGGTCTGCTGAGCCGGAGCCCTCCCCTTAGACTGGGATGCTGTCTAAGGAAACTTCCCGGGAGTAAGAGTGCCTCACCTCCTCGTTGGGGTGAGTGATAATCTACTGAATATTTCCTTGCCTAACCCAGGCAAGTGATAGTTTACCCTGGAGTCAGAGGGCTCTGGTTTGTTTCTTGTGAGTGCATGCATGCACGCTGTGGATCCTCATTATTCTCATTTTGCTGCATCCCAATAATCTCCTCAACTGATATCTGAACCTTTATTTTATGCTGTCAGAGTGCTAACTAATTGTATAAATCCTGTTTGTTGGCTGCACTTTTCCAGCCAGAATAAAATCTGTTTTGGAACTTGTTGTCCACCTAAAACTGACTTTGGGGTGCCTCCGTGACACAGGCATTATTTTGTGATAGTTGCAGGTGGACACTTCCAGTCGGCATGTGGCAGAAATTCATATACCATATTTTTCAGTGTCTATCTTTTCAGAAGAACACTTGACTCTTCTTTTTCTATGCATGCTTTTTCCTTTTTGATATCTCTCTTTCTGCCCTATTTCTATTAAAAAATTACAAAAGCCAGAAAGCAGCACACCTCTCCATTCATTGATCAGCGTTACAAGCTCAAAATCAGTAAAGAATCTTGTGTAAGCCACTTTCAAGATAGGAATATGCTGTTAAGAAAACCAGTAGTGAGATAATTGAGCTGGGAAAACGCAGTTTTAACCTAGTGCATGTTCTCTGGACTATGAAGAGGTACCCATTAAGGTTTGATTTCTGAAACATGGCTAATGACTGGCAAATTAGTTAAGATCGTGCAGATTCAGAGGTGTTTTGGAACAAGAAAAGATCTTTACAATATTTTAGTTTGACTTCCTGCATGTCACAAGCTACGAAACTTCACGTACTGATTCTTGCACCTGGTCAATAGACTAATTGAGTAGGAGCATATATTAATCATAAAGAATTCCAGTGATGCCATACCTGCCAGTTCCATGTATAGGTTGTTCCAGTGGTTAATATTAATAACTTCCAGTAAAGACCCTTGCACCAATTAAATGGCAGATAGCAGGCGTGCTGGAAAAGACAAGCTTGAATAGTCAGACTGAAACATTGAGTGTTATTTTCAAACCTCTGCTAAGACCCTATTATTATCCATGCAGAACTTATTTTCTGTATCCACTGAGACTGCCACAATCTCAGTTTCTTACCTAACACTAAATGCTTGAAACCTGTAATAGAAGCAGCACCAAATATTGTGAAGAAATTTCTTCATACGAAAAAAAACAAAACCCATGCACATTTTGGATGACATTTTAAAGAGCATGATGTTAATTCTCTGTCTCAGCAAGCCACCAGGTACATTCCAGTATTACTGGAGTCTGGAACTTTGTCTCTTTTGTTATAGAATTATTTTTGTTTGTTGTCCATGCTGCATGTATTGGTATAGATGCACTTCAGTTGGGTTATTGATCTTGCCACCTTTTTGAGGGGAGAAGGCTTAATTCCTATGTGACCATTCTCAGGCGCTCACATGGTTTCTGACACATCTATAACCCTTGTGTCTTTGCAACCACATGGCTCTCCATCCCCTACCTCCATTGGGACAGCAGACTGAATGACCTCACTAGCACCCCATTCCCCAAACACTGGCATGCTGCTCCTAGGTTTATCTCTGGTGAGCCTGGTTTTCTCGCCTTCCCCCTTCAAATCTAGTTTAAAGGTCTCTCAGTGAGCCCTGCTATCTCCTGCCCAAGGATCCTTTTCCCCCTTTGAGACAGATGCACCTCATTTGTCACTAGCAGGCCAAGTATCATGTAAACTTACCCATGATCAAAAAACCCAAAATTCTGCCAGTGACACTAGTCCCATAGCCAGGTGTTGATCTGCTGGGTCTTCCTGTATCTTCCCTTATTGTTCCCTGCAACCGGGGGAACAGAGGAGAAGACTATTTGTACCCCTTATCCCAAGGCCCTGAAGTCCATTTTGGTTGCCCTCTGATTGCCCATTGTAGTATCTTTGCTGCCTGCCTGAAAAATTAGTAGCAGATAATAATCTGAGGGCTGTAGCAGGGCAGGAAGTTTTCTCTTCACGTCTTTAACTCTGGCCCCAGGGAGGCAGCAGACTTCTCTAAGAAGTGGGTCTGATCTGCATATAGGGCCTCCGCTTCCCTTCAGAAGGGAGTCTCCTATGACAACAAACCATCTTCTCTTCTTTATAGCAGCAGTTTTGATGGAGGCTGTTGACGAACTTAACCTCTGTGGCACCTCCAACTTAATTGAACCATCTTCATCATCCTCAATATTGTTGCTTGGTTTCACTTGCAGGGCCTCATACCTGTTGTGCAAGGGAACCTGGGAAGGTGGAGTAGTCACAGCAGAGACCTTCCTTCTGCACTGGGCATGAACATGCTGCCCTTGCCCCTTATCCCTCCATCACTATGTTCCACCATGCAGAGGGAGGATAGAGAGTCCTTCATATGCTGGGTCTGTCCCAGGGAAGGTTGGGTGTGACTCCAGCGGTCTGTCTCTCTATCACACTCACTGATACTCCTCCTGGAGCCCTGTCACTAAGCGGAAGAGTTCATCTCCTTGTGGCTGTTCTTGCTGCTGCCATCCAGTATGGGTGTAAGAGCAGGGCCCAGCCTGCAGCCCAACACCTGACTGGCAGCATCTTCCCACCGGATCTGGGTTTGGGCGGCTGCATCACTTTGTGGTGGGTGCTGACCTTACGGAAGCCATGGCTTTCTGCCAGGTGGATACCACTGCTCCCTGGTGGAGCTGGCAGAACTTCTCCACACTTCCTGTGCATCCTTCCAGGCAAACTGCCACACCACATTCTGTTTCCCCACCCTGGTCACTGGCACTCTCTGTGCTGCTTTTTATAGGCATGGGGGTGGTCTCCATTGCCCTGGCAATGCCCAGGTCTTGTCATCTTCTCCTGCAAGGGCTGGTGGCTCCTGGCGGTCTCTCTGCTGCCCTGGTGTTTCCCTGCCTCAGGAAAACCCTCACTGTGCTAGGATCTGCCACTTTGCTGCAGACTGGATTGGCTCCAGAGCAGCTCTGCTTGGCGACTGATCGAGCACTTGACCTTCTCTGATAGACAAGCATAGCAGCATCTTCACTCAAACAGGTCTCTTCAGTGTCCATGGAATGGTTTATTGGGGAGAAGCTGAAAGAACAAACAGTAGGAATCAGGTAGTAGTGCTGATCAGTGCTCTGCCTGAAGGCAGTCCTACTATGCAAGAGAAGACTGTCAAGGGCATTAGACTGAACCTTATTTTGGGGAGGAAATATTCTAGTAGGCAGGTTTTGCAAAGCAGCATCTGCTTCTCTATATGTAGAGGTTTTGTTCCTTTTCCCCCATGTCACAGTTTAACCCCAGCTAAGAATCAAAATCATGATAGCTGCTTGCTCACTCCTCCCATCCCACAAGTTGGGGAGAGAATTGAAAGGGAAGGGAGAAATTCATGGACTGAGATAAACACAGTTTAATAAAACAAAATAATAGTAATATACCACTACTACTAATAGTATATGTAAATTACAAAATAGAATATAAAGTAAAATATACTCAACACACTTCCCCACGAACTCCATCCACATTGAGCAGCGAATCCCAGGAAGCAGCACCTGGTCCCAACAGCCGATCCCAGAGCAACAACAGAGAAAAGATAGAAAGGCCCAGAGGCCTCTGCGAAATGGCAGGGTGGAAAAAGGCCAAACTAAAGTAAACTCCCAAATGGAACTCAACTGAAATGGAGGAGCACCAGAACAGGTCTCAATCCCCCTAGGCAGAAAACCCAACTCTCATATGAATGGGATGGAATATTCTCACTGATCAGTCTGGATGTCAGTCAAGCTCTGCCCCATCCATGTCCCCCTTCCAGCTGCCTCACACCTGTGGGCAGAGCTCAGAACGTCCTTGGCTCCCAGACAACAACTAAGATAACAGCAAGCTCTTACATTCTCTTTGTTCCAACTCAAAGACACTGGAAATTTCCTTGAAAAAAAAACCCATTAACTCTGTCCTGGGGTATTATATTCTTGTTCTCAAACTAAATCCGAACAACAACTGTGCTAGCCGCAAAAAAGAAAAGTTTCTAACTGCATGAAGAAAATGAACTCACTTTCAGTCAAACCAGCACATCCTGGAACTAGAAAGCCCCCAAGCTGATTGACAGTTTTTGAAGGTAGAAAATGGCGCTGTGAGTTCTTTGACATAGAGCCACAAGACTTGTAGGCCTGCAGAAATAACTTGTCCTTGCCAATGTTCACTTAGCAGAGATATGTTTCAACAGCTGCACCTCCTACTTCATTTTGTGATTTTCAAGAGTAGAAAAGTCCCAAGACAACATAATTTCTCTTCTATGCCTTAGAGGAATATTGATCTGTGCATCTTGGAGCTGGTTTCTAAAGCTCTTAGGCCTTTTGTTTTACACCAAACTTTACTTTAGCAAGATTGCTGGATCGTGTTGTTGTTTTTTTTTTCCTATTCCAAAACATAAAAATATGAAAACATACAAAATCTGTGTTGTTGTACAAATGCTCTGTAAACCCAATGATTGTTAATTTTTGATATAGCAAAAAAGAGCAACAGAGATGAAGCTCATTAGTTTTGTATCACTTGGAAATTAAAATCTGTTAAAACTTTATAGGATTTGAGAAGCAGATGTGTACATCAGATTGAAGTTTGGGAATAAAGTCCACTAATTCTAAGCATTGTCTTCCACTCATTCCACTGTTTATGGAACACACTGAGCCTTTCTTTTGCAGGGGCTGTGTGCACATTGTCATGTGCAGGTTACTCCTTTTGAATGCTCTGTGTTAGGTTCAGGCCTACAACTAGATATAGACCCAAAATAATCAAGAGAGATACTGCAGATGTGGGAAAAGAGTAGCAAAACTATGTTTTGAAATATTTTTTCAGTAAATTGTTAACTCCAGGTGCTCTGCTTCACAGTAAAGAAACAAAGGAGGGGAAAAAAAGAAATTTTTGAAAGAGAAATGTTGAGCTATTTTAGGGGAAGAGGGCATAGCCCAATATGTGACTTATCTGCATGGACAAAGGGAGCTGAAGTAGTCGAACTGTAATAATTACTAATTAAAGATAAGCTATTGGACTGCATAGGTTGGAGAGGTGGATCAGGGAGGTAATCCATGTATTATTCCAAATCATCCCTCTTAAAGCTTCAAAAGTGCTTTTGTAAAAATCTGGTCCCCTTTGGATGTCTCTAGATGAGCCCCCAAAGCTGTGATGTGTAGGATTGCTGGGTATGTTCCAAAATCCTGATGGCAGGAAGGGCAGTTCCTTGTTTTATTTTGCCGAAGTCTTTGTTGCCTCACACATACATCTCACGTACCCTGTTTCTCCAAAAATAAGACCTAACCTGAAAAATAAGCCCTAGTTACAGTTCATTTAAAAAGTCAACTTAAATAGTGTCCAGGCAGCTATGCATGTAAAAAAGTAGTAAGTTTTGTAGCAAATATTAAGACCCTGTCTTATTTTCGGGGAAACAGGGTAGTGTGGCCTCCCTCCAGCTTGCTCCTGCTCACCAGTGCCACATCCAATGGATTCTACTCTGTAGTTTCAAATTGCTGCAAAGCTTTAAGTAACCACCACCTTTAGATACTTTACATAAACATACCTTAATAAAGTTTCTTCCATTTCTTCCTAATAAATTGTGTGTTACCTTTCCTTGCTGTCCCATATTTATGCTGTGTTTCTGCAACTTGACCTGCATCTAGGGGTTAAAAAAATGGTAGAATTCTGGACTGCTGCTGACCTGCCTAGGTTTAAAAAGTCCAATATCCTGTCACTGATTACTGATGCAAAATTCAGAAAAAGAATTGCATGATGTCCTCACGCTGCCTTGTTGGCTTTTGGAGTCAGTGAATGGGGGCCTCTTTGAGGAAACTTTCTCTACAAGGTTGAGAAGAGGCTTTTACCTCCATTCAAAGGGTATCTGCTCTTGTTTATGGAAGTAATGACATCTGCATGGCCCTGACAGAAGAAAAATACACCAAAAACTCAAATTTTTCCCAGGCACATGCAGTGTGAAAAGTATTTAGATAATATATATATGTAGTGTGAGAAAGAGGTCATACTGGTCTCTGGCTTATCAATCTCCACTTGCAAGCTAATTCAGCAATCTCTAACCAGATGTAATTAAAATTGTGTGATGCCACTATGCCATCAGTGTATTTGATTTTACATTGTGCTATACTGTAATGTAAAATTAGTCTTGAATACTCATCTGCCTTTCATAGGTCAGATAACATTTCATATGTACTCCTGAGAAAATCTGCTTAAGACCTAAATGTGTAAAATTTGTGTTAAAATACTTATAGTAATCATTCTGTTTTTAACATATTGTTCACTTGTTCTAGGTAAAAATATGGACTCATGAGGAAGGTGATGTGTTGTCACTCAAAGTTGAAATGCAAGTGAAGATACCATCATGCTTAGCTTTCTCACTTTTGTCTGACTTCACACTCCGCCAACAGTGGGACAAGCATGTCTTGTAAGAACTTACCTTTCTTTAAGACTGTTGGAATCCACTGACCTTTTCTGATACAAATGTTTTTTGAAATGTTGACACTTTTCTACCTAATTAAGAAGAAATTGCTGTAAGAAGTTGACATTAAAGTCAAAGTATGGATTAGAGGGGTTTTTTGCCTTAAAAATGAAAATTAATTTCTCCTCAGTCTGATTTTAAAGTATTATTTTCCTGGACTGTCAGACAGCTGGGACAGAGGTTACCCTTTTCTAAAATGAACCCATTCTAAAATGTCCATGCCTGGACCATACCTATGTTGAAAGGCTTAACCTGAGTAGGTTGCACATAACTTGAGGTGGATATATTATGTAGGTGTTATGCAGGCTCTTCATGTTTGTGTTGTTTGGGACACTGATGCTCAGCTTCACTGTACAGTCAATGTGAGAAATCAAGAAACGGGGTTCCTCAAAATTTATATTTTAAGAAAGGTAAAATCTTGTAAAGTGTATTGGAATTGGAATGGGTTTCAGAACTGCTGTAAAAGGTGTATGAGGTTCTTTTATTTACCTTATATGGTGTAGAATAATGACTAGCAACAATTGAATTGATATAATGCTGATTTGATTTGGTGAATATTCTCTTAAAGGAGAAGCTTTTTCAGTTAGTCATTCTACCCTGAAAGATTTTTATCTGAGGGGGAAAGTGGAAGCGTAGGGATATTTGAAAATTTACAGTCTCTGCTGAATTTATGGCTTGTTACGAATGAAATCTAAAGAAATATTGTGTTGATTTTCCATATCTACAGCCAAAATCTCAGATTTCTTATGACTACCGTGAAACCTAATTGACTGATCCAAATGGATTACCAGCTTATTGCTCAGGCAATAGAAGCTGAAATTAAATAAATCAGTTACTGCCAGTGTAAAGGAAAATTCTAACTTTTTTATATTTGTAGTTAAAACTCAGATAGTGGTCCATTCTTCCAAGACAGTGGGTGTGTCCTGCCCAGGTGGCCCCACCTGAATGGAGTAGAACACAGCTTTGAATAAAATTTTGCAAATATTTCCTGACTGTCCTATGGCTGTCAAATGAGCGTTTGGTCATTAAGCAAGTATTTTGGTAGGCAAGCTAATGTCATTCCAAACAGGAATCAACAGTACACAAAAGATAGGCTTTTAAGACTTTGCTCCAGCACCTTGCATCACTTTTTAACAATTTTGTGGGACAGAGAGATGGTGTCAGACGAGGTGTTGGAGAAAACCTCAGTTTTTCACTCTGTGTTCCTCTCACTTCCTTGCTGCCTGAATATGAAAACCATAGGCTTAATGTTAGAATGGAATATATGCTTGTACTGTGTTTTGCATACAATCCACATCTGGGGGGTGTGTGTGTGTGTGTGTGTGTGTGTGTGTGTGTGTGAAATGTATTTGCAGAACTTGTGAGGTCCTACAGGCTGTGAATGAAGACGAGAAAATATATTATGTTACATCTCTACCCGTAACTGGCCATAAACCCAGAGACTTTGTGATTCTCGTGTCTCAAAGGCAACCCTGTAAACCAAGGTGAGTATGCAATTTCAAGTTCAACTGTGAGCACTTTTGAGCCACAGTTTCGATTACCATTGACCTTTATCTGGGCCTGTCATTGGGTGATGAAGACAATATTTTATTTTTTGAGAAATTAGATTAGTAGCAATATGTTGATGCCTGAGTTTGCACAATGAGATTTGGTTTGCAACATGAAGGTGCAATTAAATAAATTCAGAGCATCACATATTTGTACTGTAGTCTAGTATTGCTTCTTTGATACTGTTTAGGACTAGCCTATCATGAGGGGGAATAGGCCAGAATTCCAAACAGGCAATTAAAATAATGCATGTCCGAGAGGTCCTGTTGATGTGCTGAAGCACCTAACTGCAAGTTTTTCTGTTTGTTTCAAGTGACTTTGTAATCCCATTTAATGTAATCCTGGAGATTTTCTTATTCAAGGAAGTGCTTGGCCATTCTTGAAACCTCACAGTGACACATTTATTGTGTCTGTAAATTTTGCTGTTTTAAAAAGTCCCTTGATCAGTTTAATATACATTGATTTTTTTCATTAGATTTACTTTTGTTCTTGCATAATGAAACATGGATAAAGGGGACCATTTGGTGTATTTTATTGTTCTTTATTCTCAGTTTCTTTTCCTGTGTTCAGTAATTCCTCATGTTAACAGGACATTGCTTCTAAAAGGCAATATTCTGTACTGTGTTTGCTTTTTTCTCCAGCATGTGGGAACTGAATCATGTCTACTTTAGCTGGGGCCACACTCTAAGGCCTCTTACTAAGTGGCTCCTAGGCCTTGAGTCTGTGAATATGGATTATGGAGAGCAGGATAACTAAATAAAAGGGGGATGTACATGGATGATTGTTCAGTGGTTTTCCACGGAAGTCTTCTTGATTGGCGTTTGTGATAAAGCCTTAACAAGGCTCAAGATTGCCGAGTCTGAAAATGACATCTTTGGTATAGCCGTGCATACTCTGTAGTCATTTGCAAGTATATTTTTAAACATCTTGTTGAAGAAATGTTTGATTCTTCCCCTTGCTCTGCAGCGAACCCTACGTGGTAGCTGTAAAATCAGTTACCCTCACCTCTGTGCCACCTTCTCCAGCATACTGCAGGAGTGAGATCCTTTGTGCTGGATTCCAGATCTACAGCGAAAGCAACAGCAACTGTACGGTGAGCAGCTCTACAGACCTCAGCTGTGACTCCTTTCCTTGTACATGTGCATATAACCTCCTTTGAGCTGACAGTCTAGAACAGTAACAGCAATGCAACAAAAACAAACAAACAAACAAACAAACAAAACAACCAACAAACCAAAAAGAAAAAACAAAAAAGAAAAAACAACAAAAAAAAAAATAGTCAGTTTCCCCACATCTACAGTGTGGTTATAAAGACATTCTTTACTCCACACAGTTTTGGCCAACCTGAAAGTTTGGAATGAAATCTGAAATCTAAACTAAGCCGCGCACCTCCAAAGAGTCATCCATTCAAGCCTAAAATACATTTCTGGAAGGTGTATGTTAAACTGCTCTTCGGTGGTGTCCATCTCTTCCCACTGACTACAGAGGAAGGACAAGGAATTAATTCAGATTAAATGCTGGACTTTACCTTTTATATGTCAGAAATTATGCAATCTGAATCCCATCTCTGGACCCATGGCAATGTTTGCCTTTTGTTGTTTTCCATGAGAAGGCTGTAACTTCTTCATTTAAGAAAATATATTTTTGAAAACATTCAGCAGCTCTCAGGGGCTGGGATTCTTTTTTCAGGCAACAGCTTTGTTCATAAAGCACATCTATTTTAGAGGTTATACATAATGTTTCTTGCTGCACTGCTGTGTCCATTTACCTACATGCTTGAGGACCTGGCAGTAGTGAGGATGCTGAGATCACTGAAATACTGTAAAAAAGGGACACTCTTTTTGGTAATTATCACCTTCAGTTTCAGAAGCACTATGTGTTTCTATTTGCATCCATAAAAACTCTGACACTCATCTAGGCTCTGTAAAAAATAGCCAACTATTGCAATCCATAGGTTTTTTTGTTTCATTTATTTTTGTTTAAACAGGTGTGTTACTTCAATCAAGTGGCATCAGGTTTAATGCCGTACTTAGCTGCAAATCTTACTGGCTCATCAAAAGCCATTGAAGACACTGCTTTGGAATGTATAAAGTTCTTGGAGCGGGAAGGCAGCAAGTCCTAAAGATAAGAACAGATTTGTGAAGAGACCTCTGAAGATTGTCAACCAGTACCGGTTAAAATTCCTGCATGCGTGTTCATCGACTTTCTACAGTTAGTTATTTTGGATCATGTAGCCAATATTGGGCTTGAGCCTGAGAATACCTAGTACAAGTATTTTCTATCAAATTAAGATTAGGCTTTAGGCTCTAAATTCAATTTTTAATTTTAAAAAGATTAAAGGACAGATTCCACTCTTGTTTGCATTGATTAATTTTATATAAATGGAGCCAGAATTTGGCCAGGTAGAGCGGTAGCTCAGGAGACTATTTCACTGTTTTAATATCATATTGAATGTAGTGACATCCAGCCAGTTTTAGTTCAGTAAATACCACCCTGGCTAATTTGCAGAGAAGTGATGCTACCAAGTTGCTTACCCAGTGGTCTGACCTGGTTGTCCAGGTTCTTGCACACCCGTTATATGTAGATTACACCCTATGTAAGACAGCGTTTGCTAAGGTTTGTACTTTATCTGTTAATACTTTTAGTTTATCCGTGACTTCCAATAAATTATTGTTTCTGAGATTACACATCCACATTACATTTTATTACGGTATCTCTGGTCGTGACAATGGGGGCTGTTGGCCTCATACAGAAGCGTCCTGGTCTCCCACTGGCAAGCTCCAAGGAAGACTGTTCTGGTATCATTGAGCAGATGCAGAACAGTAAGACTCTTTGATTCACTCCCTCACGGATGGAAAGAGAGAACGGTTTCAGAGGTTTTACTGTGGTGCGGCTACTTTGTTTTCTGCTCTTATTTTTGCTCAAAAGAGCCTTATTAAAAAAAAAAACAAACAAACAAACCAAAACAAGTAGGATCATCAGCAGTTAGACTGTAACGTAAATGCAGGGCTGTTACAAGAATCAAAGTGTGTGAACTGTAGCAGTGCTGTTTTATCTTATTTGCATCTCTTATGAGTGGTCTAGGACTCAGGTCTTAAGTACATCTTAAGAGGTGCACTGCTGGATCTCATCCTCACTAACAAGGAGGGTCTGGTCGAAGCAGTAAAGGTTGAGGGCTGCCTGGGTTGCAGTGACAACGAGATGGTGGAGTTCAGCATCTCGTGTGGCAGGAACAGAATAGCAAGTAGAATTGCAACCCTGGACTTTAGCAGGGCTAACTTTGGCCTTTTCAAGCAATTGCTGGGGGAAATCCCATGGGCAAGGCTGCTTGAAGGAAAAGGGGCCCAAGATAGCTGGGTGGCATTCAGAGATTGCTTCTTCCATGCTCAGGATCAGAGCATCCCCACACGTAGGAAGTCAAGGAAGGGAGCCAGGAGGCCTGTGTGATTGAATAGGGATCTGTTGGGTATGCTCAAGCAGAAGAGGAGAGTTTACAGGTCATGGAAGCAGGGGCTGGCCACTTGGGAGGAATATAAGGCTGCTGTTAGAGGATGTAGGAAGGCAGCTAGGATAGCCAAGACCTCCTTAGAATTACAGCTGGCGAGAGGGGTCAAGGACAGCAAAAAGAACCTTTTCAAATACATAGCAGATTAATACCGGAGGCAATGTAGGCCCACTGATGAATGGGGTGCCCTGGTGGCAGAAGATACAGAGAAGGCAGAATTACTGAATGCCTTCTTTGTCTCTGTCTACTCTGCCGGAGGCTGTCCTGGGGAGCCCTGTACCCCTGAGACCCCAGATGAAGCCAGGTCAATGGAGGAGTTTGCTTTAGTTGATGAGGACTGGGTTAGGGAGCAACTAAATAGTCTGGACATCCATAAATCCATGGGTCCAGATGGGATGCATCCGCGGGTGCTGAGGGAGCTGGCTGAAGTCATTGCTGGACCACTCTCCATCATCTTTGCCAAGTCTTGGGAAACAGGAGAGGTGCGCAAGGATTGGAGGAAAGCAAATGTCACTGCAGTCTTCAAAAAGGGCAAGAAGGAGGACCCGGGTAATTATAGACCGGTCAGCCTCACCTCTGTCCCTGGGAAAGTAATGGAACAGCTTATCCTTGGTGCCATCTCAAGGCATATCAAGGATAAGAGGGTTATTAGGGGCAGTCAGCATGGCTTTACCAAGGGTAGGTCATGCTTGACCAACCTCATAGCCTTTTATGAGAATGTAACAAGGTGGATGGATGATGGCAGAGCGGTGGATGTGGTCTACCTTGACTTCAGTAAAGCCTTTGACACAGTCTCCCACAGCATCCTCACAGCTAAGTTGAGGAGGTGTGGTATAGACAATAGAGTAGTGAGGTGGGTTGCAAACTGGCTTAAGGAGAGAAGCCAGAGAGTGGTAGTCAATGGTGCGGAGTCTAGCTGGAGGCCAGTATCTAGTGGAGTGCCTCAGGGGTTGGTACTGGGGCCAATATTATTCAATATATTCATTAACGATTTAGACGAGGGAATAGAGTGTACTATCAGCAAGTTTGCTGATGACACTAAGCTGGGAGGAGTGGCTGACACACCAGAAGGCTGTGCTGCCATCCAGCGGGACCTGGACAGGCTGGAGAGCTGGGTGGGGAATAACCTAATGAAATTTAACAAGGGAAAGTGTAGAGTCCTGCACCTGGGCAGGAACAACCCCAGGTTCCAGTATAGGTTGGGAAATTACATATTAGAGAGCAGTGTAGGGGAAAGGGACCTGGGGGTCCTGGTGGACAGCAGGATGACCATGAGCCAGCACTGTGCCCTTGTGGCCAGGAAGGCCAATGGTACCTGGGGTGTATTAGAAGGGGGGTGGTTAGTAGATCGAGAGAGGTTCTCCTTCCCCTCTACTCCGCCCTGGTGAGACCACATCTGGAATATTGTGTCCAGTTCTGGGCCCTCAGTTCCAGAAGGACAGGGAACTGCTGGAGAGGGTCCAGCGTAGGGCAACAAAGATGCTGAAGGGAGTAGAGCATCTCCCTTATGAAGAAAGGCTGAGGGAGCTGGGTCTCTTTAGTTTGGAGAAGAGGAGACTGAGGGGTGAGACCTTATTAATGCTTATAAATATATAAAGGGTGAGTGCCACGAGGCTCTTCTCAGTGGCGAACAACAATAAGACAAGGGGTAATGGGATCAAGCTGGAACACAAGAGGTTCCACTTAAATTTGAGAAAAAACTTCTCAGTGAGGGTGACAGACACTGGAACAGGCTGCCCAGGGAGGTTGTGGAGTCTCCTTAGCTTGAGACATTCAAACCCGCCTGGACATGTTCCTGTGCGACCTCACCTGGGCGTTCCTGCTCCAGCAGTGGGATTGGACTAGGTGATCTTTTGAGGTCCCTTCCAATCCCAAACATACTGTGATACTGTGATCTTCAGTTTAACCTGGGACCAAATCTAAGCCTTCATCATTGATTTACAGGTTAGACACGCCTGCACGTTTTGCATATGGCGTGTCTAACAAGTGCAGCAGAAGAGAGAGCAGCTGGAGTCCTGGAACATAAGCTGGGTGTACCAGCACCGAGAGTCACCTGGCCACTCAACAAAGCTGGTTTGGCCCGAGCCAAAGCATCGGTGAAATCAGCTGCTGTCATCTACGCCTAGCAAAAGGTGGCCGCTGCGTGGCATACAACACAGGGATACCTTTGCAGTAGTAGCAAAAAAAAAGGAAATCGGTCCTGGTCATTGGCTCTGGAGGAGAGACTGTAGATGCAGGTCCTGATTTTGGATCAGCATTTTTATCAGGTGGGTAATGTGTGATAACTCTGCCTAGGGCCTAAGGACAGCAGCCTCAGGGCAGCCCTCTCCAGAGCATGAAACTCTCCAAGGCCCTGCTTGCCTCCTTCTGGCCCAGCTGGCCACAGAAGGGTCCAGGCCACCTCTGTGGACTGGGAGCTCTGCTCTTAAAGAGTCTTGCCCACACTTGCTGTGTGCAGATGATGGCAGAGAAGCTCTTGAGTGGGCAGGAAAGTCTCTGCAGTCCCAATTTTTAGGGAATAGAGACACCTAATGTTCATCTCTGAATAAACACATCACATCAGGGAGAAAGAGCCCAAACGCTGCCTGCACCAAGTGTTTCTTATCAAGGTGACTCCCTGTGCAGCAGCTTAGAACTTGTCCTTGGAGACACGTACACACTGAACACAGCTGTGGGGTCACTGCAAAGGCTGGAGAACAGCATTTGGCATTTTTGAGATATTAACATTTGCTGAGCTCATGCCCTCTGCCCCAACACTGAGATGTTGGCCACTGAAGTGCAAAGCACTGCAAAGCCCAGCCGCATTCACATGCAGCCACCACCTGTCTTTGTGGGTGTACAGGAAGAGTGTCCTCTTGACAAGGATCGTATTTTACCAGCCTCAGTGAAACCTCTAAAACAAGGTTTCCAGCACACAAACTTTGCTTAAACTCTAAATATTTGCCTAACTTTTAAATTTCTTAGTGGGTACAACGCATCTTCACATGCAGCGCCTGTTACAGCTGCTTTTCAAATAGCTTTCTCCAACTACACGTACTGTTGTGAAATCATGTAGAAGGGGATGAGTGGGTGCATTTAACGAGCAGTTTTGTCCAACAGCGACTGAAGATCACTCACCAGTGCAGTGGTTGTAGAGCGTAGCACAAGCATTTCAGTGCCTCGTCTTCCTCAGCAGTCACTGAAGCAGAGGGTGTCCCTGCTCACTGCAGAGGGGTTGGACTAGATGACCTTTGAAGGTCCCTTCCAACGCAGACTACTCTATGATCCTAAGAGGGAGTTGTACATGCTTCCAGCCCCATGCAAGCACCTGTGAAATTACCTAGGAACAGCTGTTGCATTTACACTGAAATTTACAAGTCTGACAAAGTCCATTATTTTTTCTCAGAGGACAAATGAGCAGCAGGCAGGTGTAGCAGCCTGACAAGTGCAAGATGGATCAAAGCAACAGGTATGACGCTTGGAACGGAGAACAAAGGCGAATCCACTGCCTCCTGTGGAATTTTTTTTGCTACAGCTGCCCTGCATCACTCTGGTTTTGGCAGTCCCTTTCGCCGAGCAAAGTGACAGTGATCAGCAGTGGCAAGCAAACAGTGAATTTTCTTTTCCTCCGTGTAACTCAGCAGTCTAAGGGCCGCTTCTGCTTCAGGTTGCAGTAGCACAAGCAGGTGATTGCATCCCTGGGAGGAGAGGCTGCATCCTGAGCCACAACCGACACACCACACTCCCCACACCAGCCCCTGATCTGGGATGTACTGGTGCCACTGGGAAAGCCAACAGGCATGGCTTCAACATCCTACAGGTAACGACCATGTTAAAATATAAGAGTTTTTAAAGACAGAAAATAATCTAAAAAGAGGCTTTCTAAACAATATATTTACTCATATAATGGAAACACCTTTTAAGCTGGGATAAATGCCTGTTGCAAAACGTTCACATTAAAGTGATATTGCTTTGAGCTTTAATCCAATAGTTAATTAAAACTGTGTAATTAATCCTTGATTTCATCCACTCCTCTTCCCCATTTAAACGTGTGCTCTGATTATTACAAACTGAGCATACATCGCCTATTTTAGTCAACTTCATGTGCCTTTGTATCCATAGCAGAACCAGGAAACCTAAAATAAGAGCTCCAACTATTGCATTCTTTAGCTGCATTTTATTAAAAATAATTAACATGTACAAATATAAAATATATCCACGCAATTAAATTCCTGTATTTGGGTTTTTTTTTTTCTGTAAAAAAAGGATGTTCCTAATCCACCGTTTCTGTGGCTGGTCTAAAGCACCTCAAAACCCTGTCCTGAGCACAAGCTTGCTATCTCATGTTCCACCTTCTCACCAAGGCGATGTATGGACCATTGGGACACTTTTATTAAAAGGATAAATCAATCCTTAGCAGCAATAGGTTTATCACTGTGCAGCTTGTGCTGCGGGATGAGCTCAAGCTGCACTTCTCCAAAAACACTGTGTTTCCTTGTTCATCTTGGGTGAGACGATCAGACGCAAGGGAAAACCCACTGCCACTGGCTGCACGCGCTGAATTACTACAGCACCTGCAGAGCTGTTGTAGAAACTCCGTTTTCAGTTGGTTTTGTGACTTTGTTAATACATATCAGTTTTTCAGGCTGCAGTCTCCATTATAAAATAAATAAATCTGCCAGTAAGCACACGCATGTAATACGAAGTTCACTCCCAGCTCACCAAGACTTTTGAACACGCTCCTTGAAAAAAGTACAGAAAGTAAGCAAGCTGCTCACTTGCTCTCCAAGTCTTTTTGGGTGTATGTTACCATGGACAGCAGAGGAACAGCATGATTCCATTTCTGCTAGGAGACAAATACTCAAAACAACCCAACATGCATAACCTATCACGTTAATGCACATACACATTTATCTGAGTTGGGGAAATTGTGCTCTCAAGCTCTGCAGGCCATACGTGACAGCTTCACCACGAGACTGTTCAGGCTGGCACATACAGAGCAAGAAATCCATTTCTAAAAGAAGGCAAAACCAGACCAGAAACCAAAGAGTCCTTAGGAAATAACCACAGTCCCTTTCAGAGAAATAGAGAAATACTATTATTAAGATCAGCATGATTGTGTTCATACCTAACATGAAAAAGCATCACTCTTAAGGCAACAATACCGACACCGAAATCCAGTGGTCATAGACCCCCGTGGCAAAATGCACAAATCCTTTTTGGTTACCGCAGCCAGATCCCTGTTACAAGAAGTCAGTTTCCCTCTGCATAACTCCCTCCGTGAATCAGAGAAAATGCTGTATTTTGGCGGAGATATATAAAAATAAAATACCTGCTCGCCGTATTTCTGTTGCTCACAGCTTTTCAGTAAGCTAGGCAAGACAGGGAGGCAAACTGGAAAAATGAGGGGGATAAAGAAATAATGTAGCCACAGTGGCAGTCTGTTTGATTTTCTGGAACGAGTTACCCACTCAGCGTGGTCAGTACTCCGGAGAGAAGCAGTACAGGATAACAGGTTTAGAGTCAAGAGGCCTTCAAAAAGTAACTACTTTGGGTACTTTCACTTTAGGTTTTTGCAGCTTTGACGTTTCTGTGATTTCTTCATAATCTGCACTCATTCCAACAGCCCATCGCCCAACTGTAACCTGATCTGCAGAGTGAGAGACAAGATATTGCAGAAAGGCGTTAACATTGTATAAAACTTCCTTTTGAGGAAGATTTGGCCCATGAAGGCCTATCATTAATTCACCAAAGATCTGTCTGTTTAGTTCGAGCTCTGAAGACAACTCTCCTCACACAACTTTTGTGTGCGTGTGGTGTTTTCTAAACTCCCTTCCCACATGCAGGTTGCCCAGGTTTGAAATCATTACTATGTGTTCATTCCTGTTTGACTGTCCAAAGAAACATTCGAAGAGAATGCAGGCAATAAATTAGCTTTCAGGTTAAGTCCCAATAACTCTTACGATGAAGATATCAGAATATGTCAAGCACCTCTAGATATAAAGCAAAGACCTTCTCTATTATTCAGATGAAAAAACTAAGTCTGAGGAGGCACAACAGAGCAAAATTTACAGCTCTCAGCTCACACTCCTGCATATAATCAACATCATCCTCTTGCTGTTTAAATGCCATTTATACCAATTCACACCCCTTTCCTAGAGAAAACAGTTAACCAACTGATATTTCTTTTCTGAATGCCAATCTGATTTTCACAGCAACAAATCAGACCACATCAAGAATGTCACACGGATAACTCAGTGTTTACTTGGATTAACTTCTGTATATTAAAGCAGGCCAAATAACTCCAGCTGAATAAATTACAAGCTGTCGTGCCTCAACTTCTTTGCTAGCTCTCTGCTGTCTTTCTGTAGTCTATCTAAAAGTACTTTGCACAATACAGACTGATTTCAAAGACTATTACAATTCTTACTAATGGTGTCACAGTTCAAATTAGTTCAACCGTTTTTAACCAGCAATACTAGTTTTGAAACATCAACTAAGATGTCCCTTGGGAAATTACACATCAGTTGTCAAGTCAAAAGTGGCATCATATTATTAATTGAGGAGTTCTAGAAGTCATATAAATGGAGCAGAAAAACGCACAAATGTGCCTCCACCTCGGTAACAGAATCATTCTTCAAATCCTTTTTTGATGCTTTTGCCTTCCTTACCAGGTTTTTTTTGTATATAATGTAATTTTTCCACCCACACATTTAACTGAAGAACATGTAAGCAAGCAGTTTATTAGCTCGTGAATTCAGCTGGACAGATCTCCTGTCTTCAATGACTCGAACACTGCCCTGCATCTGCAGCTTTTACAAGTTGCCCCTACCACCACCATGCAACTATATTCAGTTCCACCACAGATAAACCATCAAAAAGCCACAGTTTTGTTCTACAGCTGCTAAGTTGTGAACAGCAGCATAAATACTGGGGGGCAAATACACATGAGCTCATATTATCTTCAGAAACCCACAAGCTGGATTTTCTTTTTTTAACAGAAAGTTCAAGTTTTGCATTGCAACCTAATGCCTCCTCCACATACACCTTCATAATAAGCACTCACTCCCCAAGGAAAGTTTTCTTCCCAAACCCTTTTTTCCTGACCAAAGCCAGGCAAAGCAGTAGATACACACAACTGTGTACTTAAACTCCACTCTGTACCCTCTCCTGCATCTCACCTGCGTTCTGTTTTTCCGGACAGTCTTTCCTGAAGTGCTCCACAGAGCCACAAAGTCTGCAGCTGCCACCTGTTAAGAGAGAAGGTTGTTACCCTTCCAGGCAAAACAAACAAACACAAAACAAACCTCCTACAGTGTTTTGCTCTTGTATGTATATTGAAAAAACCTTGTTCCACTTATCTGTAGTGGGAAGTTGTAAATAAGACAAGGAAATGTCCCCACAGACAGATGTGAACTCCTTGGCACAACAATAGGACATCATGGAGGAGCTACACGGCCAGCTTTGGAAGCTGCAAACACAGCTTCCCGTCTGTGTGTCTCTGAAGGACAGACAGAGCTGTTTGTAATCACACTCTTCTGTAAAACATCACATACTATGAATTCCAGTCACCACATACTGAATATTTCTGATTTGCTGGAAGCTCTCATTTTGAGAAATAAGCTGAATTCAAAGTAACTTCTGAAGTTAACAAGTGCTCCTGAGAGGCAGGTAATCCAGCTGCAGGTACTGAGGTATGAAATATAAACTCTACCCAAAATCCAAGCACTCAAAGTGATTTTTCTTCCAATTTAACTGTGCTGTAAGACCACCCTTTTGAGTCTGACAGACTCAAGTTTGTACTGGGAGACAATGGGATACAGAGTGCAATTTGTTAATGCCAACCATCAGGCAGAACAGAATCTTGAGTGAAATCTTCAAACTTGAACCACATTTCTCATTAAAGTCACCTAAACTGAAAACATCCTCTTTCTAGTGAGAGCTTCTGCGTGAACACATCCCAAAATGTTAACCTGTAGTGTGAGAGTATGTTTTTAAATCATACTTTTGTATATTTACATTTAAATACACACTGACTACATACATACAGCCTATTATGATTTTTTCTTTGTGTGCCTCTCAATATTACAAGCACAAGCCAGTTATCACACTTTGCATCTCAGCTCACTGTTTAACACTAAACTTACAAACTAGAAATTGTTAGGTAATCAATACTAACACCAAATTTCCCAGAATTAATCTGCTTTTACCAAAAGTAAAAGATACTCGGAAACTCCTTTTAATCAGATCCTCATTCACTTTCAATGTTACTTTACTCTGTGTCACGTAAGTATCAAAAATGTGCTTTGGTTTTAGTAAACTAGTACACCCACCTTCAGCATACAATCCCTTGGGATTATCTGGACATGACCTCGACAGATGACCCATCTCACCACAGATGAAACATTTTGCATATGGAAACGGCCCTGCAAAATCCCATACAGTTTATGATTCACATTAAAAACTTCACAAAGTCACAGACAACTGTGGACACACTATAAGGACAACATTTTACTGCACTATTACACTATAAATGCTATACTGTCTCTCACGCTTTTAGGTTCATTGTTATGATATTGTATTCCTTTAGACATATTAATTTATATCCTCAGAACAGTTAAATTTCTAAAACACAAAGCTTAGATTTCAGTAGTCAGAAAACCCAGACAAAGCATCTAGAAAAATACAAATTTCTGAGACATACCAACTGCTGGGTCTACTTTTGCTTTGCATTTGCTGATGTCATGTTCTGTGGATCCACACCGGTAACAGATCCCTGTACCCATATCTTGACTTTCAAGAACTGCAGGACAATCAGCAACACCATGGCCAGGTTCTCTACAGTGGAAACATACCTTTGAAAATACAAATTGGGTTATATGCATTTTCACAGTTCACAAAGCAAAACACAACACTTATGGTTGACATTACAAAAGAATCCAGTCACTCCTATTATCTGATTATCACTTATACCCAGTTGACTCTTACTACGCCATTATTTCTCTTGTCTGCAGCCTTGAGGATATTATCAGATACATATCTCTAGCGTTGAGATTTGATGTTGCCCTAACATAAAAAGACAAGATTCTGTGAATAGCACTCAAAGACCTGAAAATCCCAGCCTAGTAAGGTCTCCTGGCCCTTTTAGAAGGTCAATGTATCAAGGGATTTTCTCCTCAGGGGAAAAAAAAGCCAGACAAAAGAGATCTCGTACTCTGTCACAAAATAACTGTCCGTGGCCAAAGCCACTAAACCATATTATTATGGGTACTTTTCTCCTTTCACCAACAATATTCTATACGGGGTATTTACGCACTGATGGCTGACTGCTCTGGATGAATGACGATACTTGATTTTGACTACAGCACAGTTCCCCAAGCTCTTTAAGTACCGCTGCAGTAAATGCACAGGTAAATATAAGCAATGCTGCACCAACTCTACAATTTACGCATGAAGAAATCAGATATCTTGGGGTAATTAGCCGTAACTCACTTTAGTATGTTCCCAGATTATATTCAGCAGAAGTTTTATGTTAAATGCCTAAGTTTGTGCTGAGATAATTGCTTTTAGACAGTCATTAGAGTCTGCCAGAGATCTCACTCCAACTATCAAGAAGATATTGCAGAAGGGGGCCCCAAACCAGCAGAAACATTGTACTGATGAATGACATATAGAAATGCACTGAAACAGTTTCACCCAGTAGACACGAGGGGCTGCAAATTCATCAGAGGGTAGCAATAACAATGTTGAAACAGAAGAGCTGTGCTAAAGTCTAAGACCTGAGCTGAAATCACAGAATCACAGAATGTTTGGGGTTGGAAGGGACCTCTGGAGATCATCCAGTCCAACCCACCTGCTCAAGCAGGTTCACTAGAGCAGATCACACAGGAATGTGTGCAGGTGGGTTTGAATGTCTCCAGAGAAGGAGACTCCACAATCTCTCTGGGCAACCTGTTCCAGGGCTCTGGCACCCTCAAAGTAAAGAAGTTTCTCCTCACATCCTGTGCATCAGTCTGTGCCCATTGCCCCTCATCCTGTTGTTGGGCACCACTGAAAGGAGTCTGGTCCCATGCTCTTCACCCCTGAGATACTTATAAATATTGATGAGATCCCCTCTCAGCTTCTCCAGGCTGAACAGCCCCAGCTCCCTCAGTCTGTCCTCATAAGAAAGGTGCTCAAAGTCGCTGTTTGTTCACTTTACCTCGAAATGTGGCTCAGCACACACAGTTGGAGCCGGTCAGGCCCCGAGCTCCTCACCCAACTCCAGGCAGTGCCAGCAGACTAAGGGATGTGTGATCCCCACACGGGGCTTTTCCCCAAGCTTTCAACAAGCTGCCGCCCACAGGCAGAGACCCACGACCCGAGGCAAAACTCACCATGGCATTTTTCTTCATTTCTTGCCTCCTCAGCCTCCTCCCCTCCCGCCGCCGGTCCTTCCTCAGCGCCTCGGCCGCCTCCCCGCTCGGGCAGCTCTGCCGCAGGAACGCCGCGAACCCGTTCACGTCCTCGTTCAGGTACTCCTTCTTCTTCCTCTTCCTCTTCTCCTGCTCCTTCTTCCCCGGCCGAGGGCCCGGGCCGCCCTCCCGCCCCGCCATCTCCTCCCACGGGGTGGCCGCCAGCGCCTTCTCGGCGGCAGCGCCGCCACGACGGGCCCACCTGGTCATGGCGGCGCCGGCCCCTGAAGGGAGGCGCGGGGCTGAACGCGGGAGTGCGGCACACGCACCGCTCCCTAAGCGAGACGGCTCCTCCGGCCCGGACACCGAGGGGGTTTGAGGCGCCTCCTCCCTTCACCTCACCTCACGGCCGCGCTCCCTCGCTCGCCTCCCGCGGCGGCGGCGCTAGGACCCCGCGGACCGTCCTGAGAGGGGCCCCGGCCTGAAGCGGCCGCGGAGACGCCGCTCACCCGAGTCCGCCGCGGCAGTCGAGACCGGCTCACAGAGCGGCCGCCGCCGTGCGCCGGAAGTGAAGCAGAGTCCCCGTGGCCGCCGGAGGGACGGACCGGGCGCCACTTCCTCCCGCCGCCGCGTGTCGCTCGGGCTCCGCGTCCCGCCGCCATCTTGAGGCGGGGCCACGGTCGGGACGGCCGCGCCTTTCTCGGTAGCGAGGTGGGGGAGGTGCCGCCGCCAGGTGGGGACGGCCCGACCGCCAACGTGTGGCAGAGGCCGTAGGCGCCTCCCGACGGGGCCGGTCCGGCCCGGGAGCGGCCCTCGGCCTCGCCCAAGCGCATGTGTGGAGAGCCGGTGGCCGCCTCCCTCCTGACGCTGCCGCCGAAGTGCGGCGTGCCCGTGGTGGTCTCACCTCTGGTGATAGTGTAAGAAACTATTATCTTCCCAATAGAACAGGCTCAGGCAGTGTCTCTCGGCAAAGCATGTTTTATTAACGACTTTGCAAGACCAGGTGTTGTACCTAAGGTGGGCACCCCGAACAAGGCTCAGGACCCTGTCTATTTTCCCACAGTCCCGGCCACGAATTCCCCCTCTGCCATATTTCACCTGGGTTGGGTACTCTGGGGTTTGCAGCCCCTCTGATGATTCCTGGATGTCGTGCCTCAGTTTACCTCTCTAACTACTCCCACTTCTAATGACCCCCTCGCCTTATTTATGTATTTCCATTTAAGGTATGGTTTCTTGTTTCCTCTCCCCATCCCCCCCCTTAACCTTTACCCACAGAAATTGGTTTGCATTGGTGCATTTCCTCAATTAGTGCAAAGAGGCTTTGTTTTAAGGTGTTGCAGTGGATGTGTCTCAGTCTTAATCACATTCCAGATTTACGGTTGTGGAAACAACATTCTTCCTTGAATATCCACAGAGTAATGTGTATGGCTGTTTTGTGTATGGTCTCATTGAAGCAGATGTTTCACCCTCTAGCTTCATTGCAGGGGTAAAAGGATTGTGGGACATAGCCCTTTGCAGACACCTGTGCTTCCAGGGGAGCAGCCGGAGGAGCTGGGAGGTTCATGAAGGGTGGCAGGAGTTACTGTCCTTGTGCAGGTGCCTTTCACAGAATCACAGAATGTCAGGGGTTGGAATGGACCTCAAAAGATCATCCAGTCCAATCCCCCTGTTGGAGCAGGAACACCCAGATGAGTTTACACAGGAAGGTGTCCAGGTGGGTTTTGAATGTCTCCAGAGAAGGAGACTCCACAACCAACCTGGGCAGCCTGCTCCAGTGCTCTTTTTCCTTGCACAGCCCCGCCGCCACATCTCTTCTGCATCTCAGCACGGAGTGGGTCACTGGGCACTGCAGCTGGTGCCAGCTGGCTTCACATATCGTAGTCTGTAGGGGAGCTGCAAGCTGTGCCGAAGTCACAGTGCAGGCAGCGTTTCGAGGGTGCTGCAGAGCTACGGAAGAAGGGGACATGGCAGAGGCTGGGGCTCTGCCACTGGTGGCCTGCTTGGCTGCCTGCCCAGGGTGTGTGGGACAGTCTCACCCTTAGGGCCCTGGCCTTTGGCAACTTCTGCGGGTGCAGCTGCACGCCCCTGGAATCACTGTGCCCAGGTGACCAAAAAGGTCAACAGCATCCTGGCTTGTGTCAGGAATAGTGTGGCCAGCAGGACTACAGTAGTGATTGTGCCACTGTACTCAGCACTGGTGAGGCCCCACCTTGAACCCTGTGTTCAGTTTTGGGTACCTCGTTACAGGAAAGAGCTTGAGGTGCTGGAGAGAGTTCAGAGAAGGGCAATGAAGCTGGTGAGGAGTCTGAAGCTCAAGTCTGATGAGGAGCAGCTGAGGGAGCTGGGGCTGTTTAGCCTGGAGAAAAGGAGGCTGAGGGGGGACCTTATCGCTGTCCATAACTGCCTGAAAGGAGGTTGTAGCATGGAGGGTGTTGGTTTCTTTTCCCAAGTAGCAAGTGACAGGACAAGAGGAAGTGGCCTCATGTGGGAGATTTGAGTGATTTTCTTGAAGTTAATGGACATTGTATGGAATTGAACTGAACAGGCCTCTGAGGCCTTTCTATTCAGCAAGAGAGCAAGAGTCGAGCAGCCTACGTGTCTTACGTGACTTTATACAACCTTGGGTAAAACAAAAGAAAGACTGTCTAGTGAAGAAAAGAGTCAGCAAGTCAGCTATAATATAGATACATTTTGTTTAATATTAGAGTTTATGTAAGAATTGTATAATCCAATCACCTATTAGTTTGCGGCGCGAGAACAGTAGCTATTGACCAATTACAAGCAGCCTTCTGATGCCTGGACAGCGCGTGGACAGGTCAAAAAGATATTTAAGGAGAGTTATAACAAGTAATAAACGGCTTCGCTTGAATTCATATTGGATTGTGTGGAGTCCATGATTCTTCGCCCTCACAAGTGGTGACCGCGACGTGATCCGAAAGGAGAATTTACGGCGAGGGGACGACTGCTGTGAGGAACGAGCCCTGGCTGGAGTCGGCGCGGCTGGACCGTGACCGGGACGCAGTCTGCGGGTTGCGTGCCTCCTGAATGATCGCTGCAGAAGCGATGGAGGAGGAATAGAGGATCCGATATCGTTGCAACGGACACCCAAAGAGGTGAGCAGCCGGGGGCGAGAGGAGATGGAGCAGAATATATCAAAAGAAGAAGAAGCAATACTGTGTCTCCTCTCGCATATCCTCTCTAGGAGGGGGGTGAAATATGAGGAGAGTGACCTCAAAAGACTATTAATTTGGTGTAGGGACAATGGATTTCCTGCTGATCTGTCAGGAGCTTTTCAGATAGAGACTTGGGAAAAAGTGGGAACTGTTTTGTGGGAGGCGGTTAGTTGTGGAGAAAAAGATATTCTTGGCCTTGTAACTGCCTGGCAACTGATAATTACTACACTGAAACAGTTAAAAGCTGAAAAGACTGTTACACAAGGCGCATTTGCTGCATTAAGTCCTATAAAAGAAGAAAAGACTATTATGACCCTTAGTGACTCAAAACAGGCATTTCCAGCTCAAATGCCGATGAAGTTGCAAGTTTTTGCTCATGATCCAACACAGTATTCACTCCCAGAGGAAGTGCTGGCAGAGGAACCGTCTGCACCTCCCCTGGAAGAAGAATCATCGAAAAAACAGAGTCAGCATATTGAGGACATGGAAATTGATAAAAATACACCGACCGACTTGATGAAGAAGAAACTGTTTTATCCTCCTTTGCCGCCGTCTACACCACCTACTCCTGAACCTCCGATTCATTCTGGGTTTCCTGATAAGCCTAAATGGCCCCAAGAGCTTATTTGGAAACTGGAAGGTTTGGAAAAACAACAACAGATTCAACAAGCCTATTTAGAAGATCAGCTGAACAGAAAAGACATGATAATACATAGACTAGAACAGAACATTTCTGATAAGCATTCTGGGGGGGCGGTGGGAGGTACGGGAGGTACGAGAATTGGGGGAGCTGCGAAGGGTGCTGTGGGTGGTAATCCTATCATGAGGTGGCAGGGTGTTATAAAAAATGCATTGCTTGAAGGGGAAGTTTTACCGTCCGCATATCCAGTGATATTGGGGGGTACAGGGAATGATGGAAAACAGAAACCTAACTATTGGGCTTCTTGGGAAATAATTAAGGAGGCTAGGAAATCGGTAAAAGAACATGGGCTACAGTCACCTTATACTCAAGCATTTATTGACAATATTTTTACTACTAATCTTATGACTCCTTCAGATTTGCGTACGTTGATGCAAATGATACTAACACCAATTCAGCAGTTACTGTGGCGAACGCGTTGGTATGATTTGGTACAGCAAGCAGTACTACAAAATCTAGAAGGGGGGGATGGAGATCCATTACGAGTAGCAACAATAGATATGCTCTTAGGTCAGGGAGAATTTGCTGATGTACAAAGACAAGCTAGATTGCTTGCACCAGTGTTACATCAGTCAATGAACTTAGCTAGAGAAGCATTAAAAACACTGCCTGAAGATGGAAAAGTTATACCTCCATATACTACTGTTAAACAGGGTCAAAATGAGTCCTACAGGGCATTTTTAGAGCGTTTACATGAAGTATTGGAAAGGTCGCAGTTAACTGATCCGGTTCGTGAATCATTGCTTATGACTTTAGCAGTGGATAATGCTAATCCTGCTTGTAAGCGTATTTTACAGGCGATGCCAAAGAATTCAACTTTAGTTGATATGTTAGAGGCATGTTCAAGGGTGGGTACACCAGAAGAGCACGTTGGTTATATGACTAGTGCTTTTGTAGCAGCCATAAAGCCATTAATTCAAAAAGGTAAACAGGAATCAGGACTTTTGTGTTATAATTGTGGAAAATCAGGTCACATAAAAGTGCAGTGTAAAGCAAAGTCGAGACAACTGACAAAGGAATCAAGTAGTGCTAACACTGGTGTCTGTACTCGTTGTCAAAAGTTTGGACACAGGGCTGTGGATTGCAGATCAAGATTTACTAAAGATGGTAGACCTTTAAACGGGTCACTGAGCGTGGGGAGAGGCAGCGCGATGACACAAAACAGCAACCCTCGCAGGCAGGCTGTTTGGACAGCATCGCCGCCGCCACCGCAGGGAGTGCAGGAGTGGATATCTCAACAGCAGTAGAGACAACTCTGGTGGATTCACAGGTTTGCTGCATTCCTACTGAAATGCATGGACCTTTGGGTCGAGGGTTAAGTGCGCTACTGCCGGGGAGATCTTCTACATCCAGAAAAGGAGTTTTTGTTTTACCAGGAATAATAGATGCTGATTTTACCGGAGTGATTTCTATTATGGTATGGACACTTTTTCCTCCAGTTCATATTCCAAAAGGGTCAAAAATTGGACGGTTAATTCCTTTTTATTCGGCAGTTCCAAAAGTTCAACACAAGGAACGTGGTGAGGGAGGTTTTGGTTCTACTGGACCTCCTGAACTCTATTTGGCATTGGAAATTCATAAGAAAAAACCTACACAACAGGTGACATTGTCACATCCTGATGGAGGAAAACTTTGTCTGTCAATGCTTATAGACACTGGTGCAGATGTTACTGTTGTCAGCCTAGAACAATGGCCTTCTAATTGGGAATTAGACACTCCAAGCTTACCAGTTATGGGTGTGGGTGGTGTGCAAGCTACAAAAATGAGTGCTAAGCCTATTCAGGTGATGTTAGAAGATGGCAGCCATTGCACTGTATGACCCTACGTCATGCCACTTCCTATTTGTCTATTAGGAAGGGATGTTCTTAGCCAGTTAGGAGCAATAATTACAACTAGGATAAAAAATTTTTGACAGCGGTCACTGAAGGGCGACCAATCCTAAAATTAAAATGGAAAACAGAAACTCCAGTGTGGGTTGATCAGTGGCCGCTATCAAATTAAAAGATCGCCCAAATTAATGACTTAGTTTCAGAACAGTTACAGTTAGGACATATTCAACCTTCCACGAGTCTGTGGAACACTCCGATTTTTACAATTCCAAAAAAGAGTTGAAAATGGCGTCTTTTGCATGACCTCAGAAAAGTTAATGAAGTAATGGAGAATTTGGGAACACTATAGCCTGGCTTACCATCTCCTAACATGATTCCACAAGAATGGGATGTGTTAGTAATAGATCTGAAAGATTTTTTTTTTTACCATTCCGTTACATGTGGATGATTATGAAAAATTTGCTTTCTCAGTTCCATCAGTTAATAAGCAAGAGCCTATGAAAAGATATCATTGGGTTGTTTTACCTCAGGGCATGAAAAATTCACCTACTATGTGTCAGTTATATGTTGCTTGGGCATTGGCACCTCTACGTGACAAACACAGAGAATTGATCATATATCATTACATGGATGATATTTTGATTACTGGAAAATCACTTCAGATTGAATTGAGAGTTACAGAACTAGAAAAAGAGCTAGGAACCAGAGGTTTAAAAATTGCAGCAGAAAAAATTCAACAAACACAGCCTTGGAAATATTTAGGCTGGGAAATTACTAAGGCTACAGTTCATCCGCAAAAATTGACTATCAGGACTAACATTCAGACTTTAAATGATGTTCAAAAAATTATGGATGATTTGAATTGTATTCGTACCTGTTGTGGTATTACAAATGATGATTTACTGCCAATTGCTAAATTACTACAGGGAGGAGGTGGGTTGATGCTCCATGTTCAGCAAATGCTGAAGTACAACAAGCATTAGTTAACATTATGCAAAAAATTTCCAATCATTATACATACAGGTGGGATCTAGAACAAGAATTAGGATTAATGATTATTAATAACTCTGCACATCCTTTTGCTTTGATTATGCAGTGGGCAAAAGAATCTGATCCACTCAGAATTTTGGAGTGGTTGTTTCTTTCAATTCAACCCAAATGATCAGTAGTTGCCAGAATAGAAGCATTTGCACAATTGATAATAAAAGGTCAATCTCGTATAGTAGAAATAAGTGGGAAAGAACCAGATTATGTAGTCATACCTTTGTCAGCTGAATATTTACAATGGGCATTATGGAATTCTATAGCTTTACAGTCTGCAATGTTAGATTACTCAGGACCAATTAGAGTGCATTACCCTCCACATAAGCTTATGGGGTGGTTGCCAACATTTCAAATAGAACAAATGCCTCTTCTATCTCTGAATCCAGTATGAGGTGTCACTGTTTTTACAGATGCAGGAGGTCGTTCACAAAAAGCTGCAATAACGTGGCAGGAAGAGGGAGAATGGAAGGATTTTGTGCTAACTAATTTAGAGGGTTCAGTTCAACTCTTAGAACTACAAGCAGTAATTCAAGTCTCTAAGATGTGGGACAAACAACCTGTGAATGTAGTATGTGATTCACTTTATGTTGTAGGGGTTGTACTGCGATTAGAAAGAGCAGTTTTGAAGAATATTGACACTTTACTACAGTACAGATTATTTAAAATTTTATGGGATTTACTGAATCAGCGAACACATCGTTACTTTATCACTCATATCAGGAGTCATACAGGCATTGCTAGTAGCTTAGCTGAAGGTAATCAGCGCACAGATAGATCAGTTGCATCTGCTTAGACGGGTCCTTCTACAGACAGATTTGCTCAAGCTCGTTGCTCACATGATTTTTTCCATCAGTCAGCTAACGTTTTACAGAAACAGTTTCATATTCCTGAGATTGATGCACGAAACATTGTTTTGTCCTGTGCTGATTATCAAAATTGCTCTAGTGGGATTTCAGGAGGTGTTAACCCACGAGGTCTTGGACCTTTAGAGGTTTGGCAAATGGATGTCACACACTTTGCAGAATTTGGACGTCTCAAGTATGTTCACGTTTCGGTTGATGCTTTTTCTCATGTTATATGGGCTACTGCTCAGGCAGGAGAATCTAGCAAATATGTTCAAAAACATTTAAGGGCAGCTTTTGCAGCTCTTGGTATTCCAAAAGAAATTAAAACAGATAATGGTCCTGGCTATATTGCTCGGGCTACCACTCAATTTTTATCCTTATGGGGCGTTACCCATACGACAGGGACACCGCATCAACCAACAGGGCAAGCTATTGTGGAACGTACACATCACACCTTAAAACAGCTGTCGCAAAAATAAAAAAAGGGGGAGGTTAGCCTAGCACCTCAAGAGCGCTTACAAAAAGCTATATATGTTATGAACTACCTTAGGTTACCCAAGGGAGAAAAGGTTCCTCCTATGGTAACTCACGGTGCAGGTTTAACAGGAGGTTTAGAGCAAGTCAAAAAGGGACAAGCAAAAGTTTGGGTAAAAAATGGAGTTACAGGACAATGGGAAGGTCCATGGAACTTGATAACATGGGGACGGGGATATGCCTGAGTCGTTACAGGATCAGGATCGCGCTGGGTTCCGGCAAAGTGGATCAAACCCTGGCTAGAAAACACTGCTCAGAGCACAGAAGTTAGAAACAGCAACAAGACGCAAGAAGCAGAAGCAGCATTATCTAGTGGTGAAACTGATTAGATACCTAGCATACAATTAATAACATAGAGTTGGAAAATTAAGACTGACTAGTTTTAACCTGTTGGGATAATATAATTGCTTCATTTATTCATACAGAGTTCAATGATGTTATGGATTTTGCAATGCATAGTAGGCATTACTCTAATAGTGCTAAACATAAGTGATGCTTTTTGGCTTCCTTCTCAGCCAAAGACTAACATTTGGATAACTTTAGCCAACATGACAGGTCAAGATTCAATCTGTTTAGCTACTGCATCTCCAAACAATCCTTTCTCAACATGTTTAGTTGGAGTTCCACTAGATACTTGGCCTATTCCTGGAAATAAGAAACAATTGGTTGATGGTAAAAATGTGACAGATAATTGGGACATCTGGGTTGTAGACCTACCACAAGGAGGTTTGGAACCCCAAGAAATCGATTTACTAGGATCAGTAAAAATGGATTTTTGTCTGTATTTCAATTATTCAGGGAAAAACAATCTCTCTTGTGCAAGTGGTAAATGCTTCATCATCTGTATATCACAATCAGACCTTTTGGTGTAATTACACCAGTCCAAATGTATCTAGGGCTACCAGTATTCCTTTGAAATTACCCCCAGGAATTTTTCTGATTTGTGGAGATAGAGCTTGGCAAGGAATTCCTTCCTACATAAAAGGAGGACCATGTTCTTTAGGGAGATTGACTCTATTGACTCCAAATACATCAAACATTTTAATGCATAAGAGAGGAAGAAGAAGCATTCATGCCTATAATAAAGATTGTAAAGATAATATACAATTTTGGGGAAAAGATGAAACTATAGCATCTTCTATTTTTGCACCTGGAGTTGCAGCAGCACAGGCTTTGACTACACTTAACAAATTAGGATGCTGGTTAGCAAAACAGACTAACGCTACTTCTTTAGCATTATCTGGACTTTTAGCAGACACAGATTCAATTAGGCATGCTACGCGTCAAAATCGTGCTGCCATAGATTTTTTGTTGTTAGCGCAAGGACATGGTTGTGAAGACTTTGATGGGATGTGTTGCATGAATTTGTCTGATCATTCTGAATCAATTCACAAAGCAATTAGCAGATTAGATGACATGACTAAGAAGTTAACCTATGAGGACTGGGGTTTAGACAAGTGGTTGAATGGTTGGGGTATTACAGGATGGATTAAGGATCTATTGAAAAATGGTCTAATCATATTGATAGTTGTTTTAGTAATGTTAATGCTTATTCCTGTATCTTACAATGTGTACAACGTACAGTAGAAAAATCCATGAAAGGTCTATGGTTGGCTCAAGAACGAAAACAGAGAATTGTGGGAGATTTGAGTGATTTTCTTGAAGTTAATGGCCATTGCATGGAATTGAACTGAACAGGCCTCTAAGGCCTATGTATTCAGCAAGAGAGCAAGAGAGCAAGAGTCGAGCAGCCTACGTGTCTTACGTGACTTTATACAACCTTGGGTAAAACAAAAGAAAGACTGTCTAGTGAAGAAAAGAGTCAGCAAGTCAGCTATAATAGATACATTTTGTTTAATATTAGAGTTTATGTAAGAATTGTATAATCCAATCACCTATTAGTTTGCGGCGCGAGAACAGTAGCTATTGACCAATTACAAGCAGCCTTCTGATGCCTGGACAGCGCGTGGACAGGTCAAAAAGATATTTAAGGAGAGTTATAACAAGTAATAAACGGCTTCGCTTGAATTCATATTGGATTGTGTGGAGTCCATGATTCTTCGCCCTCACAAGTGGTGACCGCGACGTGATCCGAAAGGAGAATTTACGGCGAGGGGACGACTGCTGTGAGGAACGAGCCCTGGCTGGAGTCGGCGCGGCTGGACCGTGACCGGGACGCAGTCTGCGGGTTGCGTGCCTCCTGAATGATCGCTGCAGAAGCGATGGAGGAGGAATAGAGGATCCGATATCGTTGCAACGGACACCCAAAGAGGTGAGCAGCCGGGGGCGAGAGGAGATGGAGCAGAATATATCAAAAGAAGAAGAAGCAATACTGTGTCTCCTCTCGCATATCCTCTCTAGGAGGGGGGTGAAATATGAGGAGAGTGACCTCAAAAGACTATTAATTTGGTGTAGGGACAATGGATTTCCTGCTGATCTGTCAGGAGCTTTTCAGATAGAGACTTGGGAAAAAGTGGGAACTGTTTTGTGGGAGGCGGTTAGTTGTGGAGAAAAAGATATTCTTGGCCTTGTAACTGCCTGGCAACTGATAATTACTACACTGAAACAGTTAAAAGCTGAAAAGACTGTTACACAAGGCGCATTTGCTGCATTAAGTCCTATAAAAGAAGAAAAGACTATTATGACCCTTAGTGACTCAAAACAGGCATTTCCAGCTCAAATGCCGATGAAGTTGCAAGTTTTTGCTCATGATCCAACACAGTATTCACTCCCAGAGGAAGTGCTGGCAGAGGAACCGTCTGCACCTCCCCTGGAAGAAGAATCATCGAAAAAACAGAGTCAGCATATTGAGGACATGGAAATTGATAAAAATACACCGACCGACTTGATGAAGAAGAAACTGTTTTATCCTCCTTTGCCGCCGTCTACACCACCTACTCCTGAACCTCCGATTCATTCTGGGTTTCCTGATAAGCCTAAATGGCCCCAAGAGCTTATTTGGAAACTGGAAGGTTTGGAAAAACAACAACAGATTCAACAAGCCTATTTAGAAGATCAGCTGAACAGAAAAGACATGATAATACATAGACTAGAACAGAACATTTCTGATAAGCATTCTGGGGGGGCGGTGGGAGGTACGGGAGGTACGAGAATTGGGGGAGCTGCGAAGGGTGCTGTGGGTGGTAATCCTATCATGAGGTGGCAGGGTGTTATAAAAAATGCATTGCTTGAAGGGGAAGTTTTACCGTCCGCATATCCAGTGATATTGGGGGGTACAGGGAATGATGGAAAACAGAAACCTAACTATTGGGCTTCTTGGGAAATAATTAAGGAGGCTAGGAAATCGGTAAAAGAACATGGGCTACAGTCACCTTATACTCAAGCATTTATTGACAATATTTTTACTACTAATCTTATGACTCCTTCAGATTTGCGTACGTTGATGCAAATGATACTAACACCAATTCAGCAGTTACTGTGGCGAACGCGTTGGTATGATTTGGTACAGCAAGCAGTACTACAAAATCTAGAAGGGGGGGATGGAGATCCATTACGAGTAGCAACAATAGATATGCTCTTAGGTCAGGGAGAATTTGCTGATGTACAAAGACAAGCTAGATTGCTTGCACCAGTGTTACATCAGTCAATGAACTTAGCTAGAGAAGCATTAAAAACACTGCCTGAAGATGGAAAAGTTATACCTCCATATACTACTGTTAAACAGGGTCAAAATGAGTCCTACAGGGCATTTTTAGAGCGTTTACATGAAGTATTGGAAAGGTCGCAGTTAACTGATCCGGTTCGTGAATCATTGCTTATGACTTTAGCAGTGGATAATGCTAATCCTGCTTGTAAGCGTATTTTACAGGCGATGCCAAAGAATTCAACTTTAGTTGATATGTTAGAGGCATGTTCAAGGGTGGGTACACCAGAAGAGCACGTTGGTTATATGACTAGTGCTTTTGTAGCAGCCATAAAGCCATTAATTCAAAAAGGTAAACAGGAATCAGGACTTTTGTGTTATAATTGTGGAAAATCAGGTCACATAAAAGTGCAGTGTAAAGCAAAGTCGAGACAACTGACAAAGGAATCAAGTAGTGCTAACACTGGTGTCTGTACTCGTTGTCAAAAGTTTGGACACAGGGCTGTGGATTGCAGATCAAGATTTACTAAAGATGGTAGACCTTTAAACGGGTCACTGAGCGTGGGGAGAGGCAGCGCGATGACACAAAACAGCAACCCTCGCAGGCAGGCTGTTTGGACAGCATCGCCGCCGCCACCGCAGGGAGTGCAGGAGTGGATATCTCAACAGCAGTAGAGACAACTCTGGTGGATTCACAGGTTTGCTGCATTCCTACTGAAATGCATGGACCTTTGGGTCGAGGGTTAAGTGCGCTACTGCCGGGGAGATCTTCTACATCCAGAAAAGGAGTTTTTGTTTTACCAGGAATAATAGATGCTGATTTTACCGGAGTGATTTCTATTATGGTATGGACACTTTTTCCTCCAGTTCATATTCCAAAAGGGTCAAAAATTGGACGGTTAATTCCTTTTTATTCGGCAGTTCCAAAAGTTCAACACAAGGAACGTGGTGAGGGAGGTTTTGGTTCTACTGGACCTCCTGAACTCTATTTGGCATTGGAAATTCATAAGAAAAAACCTACACAACAGGTGACATTGTCACATCCTGATGGAGGAAAACTTTGTCTGTCAATGCTTATAGACACTGGTGCAGATGTTACTGTTGTCAGCCTAGAACAATGGCCTTCTAATTGGGAATTAGACACTCCAAGCTTACCAGTTATGGGTGTGGGTGGTGTGCAAGCTACAAAAATGAGTGCTAAGCCTATTCAGGTGATGTTAGAAGATGGCAGCCATTGCACTGTATGACCCTACGTCATGCCACTTCCTATTTGTCTATTAGGAAGGGATGTTCTTAGCCAGTTAGGAGCAATAATTACAACTAGGATAAAAAATTTTTGACAGCGGTCACTGAAGGGCGACCAATCCTAAAATTAAAATGGAAAACAGAAACTCCAGTGTGGGTTGATCAGTGGCCGCTATCAAATTAAAAGATCGCCCAAATTAATGACTTAGTTTCAGAACAGTTACAGTTAGGACATATTCAACCTTCCACGAGTCTGTGGAACACTCCGATTTTTACAATTCCAAAAAAGAGTTGAAAATGGCGTCTTTTGCATGACCTCAGAAAAGTTAATGAAGTAATGGAGAATTTGGGAACACTATAGCCTGGCTTACCATCTCCTAACATGATTCCACAAGAATGGGATGTGTTAGTAATAGATCTGAAAGATTTTTTTTTTTACCATTCCGTTACATGTGGATGATTATGAAAAATTTGCTTTCTCAGTTCCATCAGTTAATAAGCAAGAGCCTATGAAAAGATATCATTGGGTTGTTTTACCTCAGGGCATGAAAAATTCACCTACTATGTGTCAGTTATATGTTGCTTGGGCATTGGCACCTCTACGTGACAAACACAGAGAATTGATCATATATCATTACATGGATGATATTTTGATTACTGGAAAATCACTTCAGATTGAATTGAGAGTTACAGAACTAGAAAAAGAGCTAGGAACCAGAGGTTTAAAAATTGCAGCAGAAAAAATTCAACAAACACAGCCTTGGAAATATTTAGGCTGGGAAATTACTAAGGCTACAGTTCATCCGCAAAAATTGACTATCAGGACTAACATTCAGACTTTAAATGATGTTCAAAAAATTATGGATGATTTGAATTGTATTCGTACCTGTTGTGGTATTACAAATGATGATTTACTGCCAATTGCTAAATTACTACAGGGAGGAGGTGGGTTGATGCTCCATGTTCAGCAAATGCTGAAGTACAACAAGCATTAGTTAACATTATGCAAAAAATTTCCAATCATTATACATACAGGTGGGATCTAGAACAAGAATTAGGATTAATGATTATTAATAACTCTGCACATCCTTTTGCTTTGATTATGCAGTGGGCAAAAGAATCTGATCCACTCAGAATTTTGGAGTGGTTGTTTCTTTCAATTCAACCCAAATGATCAGTAGTTGCCAGAATAGAAGCATTTGCACAATTGATAATAAAAGGTCAATCTCGTATAGTAGAAATAAGTGGGAAAGAACCAGATTATGTAGTCATACCTTTGTCAGCTGAATATTTACAATGGGCATTATGGAATTCTATAGCTTTACAGTCTGCAATGTTAGATTACTCAGGACCAATTAGAGTGCATTACCCTCCACATAAGCTTATGGGGTGGTTGCCAACATTTCAAATAGAACAAATGCCTCTTCTATCTCTGAATCCAGTATGAGGTGTCACTGTTTTTACAGATGCAGGAGGTCGTTCACAAAAAGCTGCAATAACGTGGCAGGAAGAGGGAGAATGGAAGGATTTTGTGCTAACTAATTTAGAGGGTTCAGTTCAACTCTTAGAACTACAAGCAGTAATTCAAGTCTCTAAGATGTGGGACAAACAACCTGTGAATGTAGTATGTGATTCACTTTATGTTGTAGGGGTTGTACTGCGATTAGAAAGAGCAGTTTTGAAGAATATTGACACTTTACTACAGTACAGATTATTTAAAATTTTATGGGATTTACTGAATCAGCGAACACATCGTTACTTTATCACTCATATCAGGAGTCATACAGGCATTGCTAGTAGCTTAGCTGAAGGTAATCAGCGCACAGATAGATCAGTTGCATCTGCTTAGACGGGTCCTTCTACAGACAGATTTGCTCAAGCTCGTTGCTCACATGATTTTTTCCATCAGTCAGCTAACGTTTTACAGAAACAGTTTCATATTCCTGAGATTGATGCACGAAACATTGTTTTGTCCTGTGCTGATTATCAAAATTGCTCTAGTGGGATTTCAGGAGGTGTTAACCCACGAGGTCTTGGACCTTTAGAGGTTTGGCAAATGGATGTCACACACTTTGCAGAATTTGGACGTCTCAAGTATGTTCACGTTTCGGTTGATGCTTTTTCTCATGTTATATGGGCTACTGCTCAGGCAGGAGAATCTAGCAAATATGTTCAAAAACATTTAAGGGCAGCTTTTGCAGCTCTTGGTATTCCAAAAGAAATTAAAACAGATAATGGTCCTGGCTATATTGCTCGGGCTACCACTCAATTTTTATCCTTATGGGGCGTTACCCATACGACAGGGACACCGCATCAACCAACAGGGCAAGCTATTGTGGAACGTACACATCACACCTTAAAACAGCTGTCGCAAAAATAAAAAAAGGGGGAGGTTAGCCTAGCACCTCAAGAGCGCTTACAAAAAGCTATATATGTTATGAACTACCTTAGGTTACCCAAGGGAGAAAAGGTTCCTCCTATGGTAACTCACGGTGCAGGTTTAACAGGAGGTTTAGAGCAAGTCAAAAAGGGACAAGCAAAAGTTTGGGTAAAAAATGGAGTTACAGGACAATGGGAAGGTCCATGGAACTTGATAACATGGGGACGGGGATATGCCTGAGTCGTTACAGGATCAGGATCGCGCTGGGTTCCGGCAAAGTGGATCAAACCCTGGCTAGAAAACACTGCTCAGAGCACAGAAGTTAGAAACAGCAACAAGACGCAAGAAGCAGAAGCAGCATTATCTAGTGGTGAAACTGATTAGATACCTAGCATACAATTAATAACATAGAGTTGGAAAATTAAGACTGACTAGTTTTAACCTGTTGGGATAATATAATTGCTTCATTTATTCATACAGAGTTCAATGATGTTATGGATTTTGCAATGCATAGTAGGCATTACTCTAATAGTGCTAAACATAAGTGATGCTTTTTGGCTTCCTTCTCAGCCAAAGACTAACATTTGGATAACTTTAGCCAACATGACAGGTCAAGATTCAATCTGTTTAGCTACTGCATCTCCAAACAATCCTTTCTCAACATGTTTAGTTGGAGTTCCACTAGATACTTGGCCTATTCCTGGAAATAAGAAACAATTGGTTGATGGTAAAAATGTGACAGATAATTGGGACATCTGGGTTGTAGACCTACCACAAGGAGGTTTGGAACCCCAAGAAATCGATTTACTAGGATCAGTAAAAATGGATTTTTGTCTGTATTTCAATTATTCAGGGAAAAACAATCTCTCTTGTGCAAGTGGTAAATGCTTCATCATCTGTATATCACAATCAGACCTTTTGGTGTAATTACACCAGTCCAAATGTATCTAGGGCTACCAGTATTCCTTTGAAATTACCCCCAGGAATTTTTCTGATTTGTGGAGATAGAGCTTGGCAAGGAATTCCTTCCTACATAAAAGGAGGACCATGTTCTTTAGGGAGATTGACTCTATTGACTCCAAATACATCAAACATTTTAATGCATAAGAGAGGAAGAAGAAGCATTCATGCCTATAATAAAGATTGTAAAGATAATATACAATTTTGGGGAAAAGATGAAACTATAGCATCTTCTATTTTTGCACCTGGAGTTGCAGCAGCACAGGCTTTGACTACACTTAACAAATTAGGATGCTGGTTAGCAAAACAGACTAACGCTACTTCTTTAGCATTATCTGGACTTTTAGCAGACACAGATTCAATTAGGCATGCTACGCGTCAAAATCGTGCTGCCATAGATTTTTTGTTGTTAGCGCAAGGACATGGTTGTGAAGACTTTGATGGGATGTGTTGCATGAATTTGTCTGATCATTCTGAATCAATTCACAAAGCAATTAGCAGATTAGATGACATGACTAAGAAGTTAACCTATGAGGACTGGGGTTTAGACAAGTGGTTGAATGGTTGGGGTATTACAGGATGGATTAAGGATCTATTGAAAAATGGTCTAATCATATTGATAGTTGTTTTAGTAATGTTAATGCTTATTCCTGTATCTTACAATGTGTACAACGTACAGTAGAAAAATCCATGAAAGGTCTATGGTTGGCTCAAGAACGAAAACAGAGAATTGTGGGAGATTTGAGTGATTTTCTTGAAGTTAATGGCCATTGCATGGAATTGAACTGAACAGGCCTCTAAGGCCTATGTATTCAGCAAGAGAGCAAGAGAGCAAGAGTCGAGCAGCCTACGTGTCTTACGTGACTTTATACAACCTTGGGTAAAACAAAAGAAAGACTGTCTAGTGAAGAAAAGAGTCAGCAAGTCAGCTATAATATAGATACATTTTGTTTAATATTAGAGTTTATGTAAGAATTGTATAATCCAATCACCTATTAGTTTGCGGCGCGAGAACAGTAGCTATTGACCAATTACAAGCAGCCTTCTGATGCCTGGACAGCGCGTGGACAGGTCAAAAAGATATTTAAGGAGAGTTATAACAAGTAATAAACGGCTTCGCTCGAATTCATATTGGGTTGTGTGGAGTCCATCATTCTTCGCCCTCGCAGCCTCATGTTGCACCAGGGGAGGTTTAGGTGGGATATTAGGAAAAATTTCTTCCTGGAAAGGGTTGTCAGGCATTGGAACAGGCTGCCCAGGGCAGTGGTGGAGTCACCATCCCTGGAGGCATTTAAAAGATGCATAGATGAGGTTCTTAAGACATGGTTTAGTGCTAGAGTTAGGTTATGGTTGGTCTCAATGGACTTGAGTATCTCTTCCAACTGAAATGGATCTATGATTCTATGCATTCCAACAGTTTTGTCACTAGCACGCTTCATCGTTCTATGCCAGACTCTTTGCAGTTGGGGAGTTGTGCTGGTGCAGTTACACAGGCTTAAATGCTTGTATTGTTAAATCAGTCTTGTTTAGATGGAGTTTATCTTTGACCACAGGTGATGCTGGGAAGTTGAAGTGGTCCCTATCTCCGCCTTGCAGCAGTGGAGCTGATTCCAACATTCACCTGAAAAATTTCCAGTAGGTTTTCTGAAGGAGGATAGCTTTTGAAATGCTTCATGACACATTTCATTCTCCCCAAACTGCTCTTTATGGCAAATCTCCAGGACTATATTAGAGGCCTCTGTTTAGAAATAAAATAAATATAAATCCAATAAGAATGTTTTTCTCAAATCAGTCGTCTCGTTGTATTCTATATAGTTTTGCCAGATCTCCATTACCCTTCTTGGTGGTCTCGAGCTGATGTTGCAAAGACAGCTGGGCACCATTACTTCTTTATTAGTTAGTCTTAATATTTTTGTCTCTGTAGACAAATTGCCTTGCTGTATTTTGCTGATTTTCGGTGGCTTTGCATCCACTAGAGGGTGGTGTTCACAAAGCGTGCGTTGCTCTTGCTGTTAAACTGCATCACTGCCAGTAAGAATAAGCAGAGATTTAAGAATAACTAGAGTGTGTTTACTGCAGGTAAAAGTAATTTGTGGACGCCATTTAAGAGCTATTGTTAATAAGCTAGGAAATAAGCCCAGAAAGATTCAGAATTTCATTTTAAAATTAAAAATAACTAATTTGCTGATGTAGTTACAGCTCAACCACAGCATGAGGTCCCAGTTGTTCCACAGCACCCTGCCAGGAAGCAGGTAGATAAGAAATCATGGTCAAAGCTGATCCATAAAGGGCTACCAGAAACAGGTGACAGTGGCGCAAGGGAGGGAAGATCAAAGCAATCAAAGATCCTGCAGGCATCAGTCATCACCCATATTTCAGATGTATGTATACTATGTTTTGATAAGACTGTTCTATGAATAGCCATACATTGATGTATTGGAATGTTTTAAAGTACTTGTAAGGGTTTTTTTAAAGAGCTGGTGTGAAGTGCCTGCTAATCTGTATGTAGTGTACATGCCCTGATTAATTTTTTATATTACAGTGGGTGGAAATTGATTTACTCGTCAAACAAAAAGAAAATACGTGCACACGTACATTTAGTTATGTCCATCACATATGTCCATCTGTCTGTCAGTTTGTTTTCACTAAGTGGAGATGGTGACATGCCTCCTGGTGCATGTGGGCTCCTTGCTGGTTTTGCTTCAGTGTAGGTTTTTATTTGGCTGCAACAAGTTGTTGGTTCCCATGTGCACACAGAAATGAGCGTAGGGAAAACTGAAGAACAGCGTAAGCAAGACCACCAAGAAGGCACTTTCTTTGCTTCCTGTTCTGTAGAAGTATTGAATGTATTTTCTTTCTTTTCCACAGTCTGAAATTTTACGTGTGTCTAGGCAGGATGGCTGGCCCTTAGAATCCTTGGCCAGCATTGCAGGCTGTAGAAAAGGCTGTTTGATACCTTTCTACTAAATCAATAAGACAATATTTCCCTCACAAATATCATGTCTTTGGTAGTGACCACACCTGTTTAAACTTGCATTGCTTTAGTTTTGTTCCAATTTGTCATTAGTCAGCTGGGAGCTCTGCTGTACTCAGGCAGCAGGTGAAAAATGAGCAAGACAGCAGTCATGCAAATAATTGTAAAATTTTGATGCCCTTTTTTTCATGTTTTGCTAAAAGACACTACATTGCCTGTCCACAGTACAGTTTGGTAGCACCATGGTCCAATGCCTCTCTTAGGAGGCTTTCTTCATAAATCCATCACAAATGTAAAGTGCTTCGGAGATTTGAGACAGCAGAATTGAAAATCTGGACCAGTGGATCCTGTAGAATCTTTGGTAATCTGGGATGACATCTTCTGGAATATTCTGGTTTTAATCATTTGATGTTAGTAACCAGAGAAAGAGAAACATGTGTGAATCCTTCTCTCTCCTTCAAAGATGCTTTCTTTCCTGTTTTTTTTTGGTTCACCCATTATTGTAGCAAGTAGCATAATTCAGGCTCTGACTCGTTGTTCCTCAGTCCGTGTCTGTGGAAGTTGTGCTCTTAGATCCTCTTAGATCACGACAGTAGCTCAGGAAGAAGCACATCTTGGAGAGATGGCAGAATGGGAAGGCTGACACAAAAACCAGCAGTGGTTAAATACCGGACAGGGCCTGTGATGTAGGTTCAGGGGAGTGAAAAATGCAAAAGGGTGAGAAGGATGCAGTAGTAAGAACTCATGAAGGAACATCAAGGGAAAAATATTCTTTCTGCAAACCCTGAGATTTGCAGCTCCTTTACAAGATGGAGATGATGCACTTGCATTTTTGGGGGCCCAAAGAAAGACTGTAGTAATTGGAAAAGGAATATCAATATGTCAGCTGTGGTCCGGTATGTCATACATGCACAGCTGTGAAACTGGATGTGTCAGTGTCGGGTTCTTTATGAAGCCTGACAATTGACTTTGGTTTTGTTCTGGTTGATAATGTTCATAATCCTCTAATCTCGAAAAGGGAAGTTTTGTCTGCTGAACATGTACCAGACATAGGGCTGTTGGTATCTTTGTTCACTCTTTTTTGCCTGTGTTTTTTGGATAGTTAATACTACTTGTCAGGGTGCCATTTTTCTGGTTGTTTTGATGTAAGCCTCGGGAGAGAAAGGAAGAAGTAAGGCCTGTTTCCTGCTTAAATTATTTTATATCTGCAGTATTCTGAGGGCACCTGTACAGGGGTTCACTTTGGTTTATTCACCATAAACTGAACAGATTACTCACACTTTTTAGTTTTCTTTTTTTTTTTTTTTGGTGGGGGGGGGGCTTTCTTGTCTGTGTTAAATGATTACATTGAATATTTATGGATTTTAATTGCTGCAGCCAAGGCTGCATCACCTTCAGTAGGCTTCACCAAGCCTACTCAAATGACCATCACCTTATATTATTTCCATCAGGCTGTGTTGCTTGTGGCTCTGATTTTCTCAGGATATTCAACAAGTGCTTGAATGTGTTGCTCAATCAGCTAACTTACATTGCTGCATCAACTCACATATTTAAAGGTTTATATTTAGGCAAGTGCTTAAGTGCCTAGATGAACTGAAACCTTTAAAGGTTAGCCTGTGGTCAGCTATTTTGTTGTTACTTTACACTGCGAAGAAACACTATGTTTTACCACCTATTTTGTTTAGTTACTTTACACTGTGAAGAAACACTATGTTTTACCACTTCGCTATCAAAATGAAAATCTGGAAAGCATTGGTCAAGTGAAAAAGGATTATTAGACACACACTGTCATGCCAGCACAAGAATTTTCCCTGTTGTTATTTTTGATGGGTGCATGTTAAGGAGACATTATCTATCATAGGAGAACATAGTTTTTGCTTTCTCACAGACACACAGGGAGGAACTATATGATTTTAAACTGAATTGCACAGCACTACACTTTAGCTACTATCTTAGTATCACAGAGTAAGCTTTAATTTCTAGGACTAATGATGTAAAAGAATGAATAACTGAAGACTGGATTATCCTCTGCAGTTCACTGGCATGCACTGGATGTAATGGCCCCTTTCTGTTTCAATATTGGCTGTATTTTGAAAAAAGCTGCTGTGTTTCACAGAATAAAGGAAAAACAATGGTCTACAGCTGCAAGCAGAAGCAAACATAGGGATACAAGCATGCTGAGCAGCAAGGGAGGGTGCCCTATGCTGCTTCTACTCCTTTTGGTCTTACTCATATCTTATAATCCTGTCCCTCAAGAAAAATACAAATCCTGCGTTTCTACAGAAGAAAGTCGAAGTGCCAGTAGTCTCCAAGTGCCAAGTGTGGGCCCAAATGATCAATAGCTTGTAAGTGCAAAGTCATTTGGATAACAGGTTCTTGTTTAGGCATCTCCTGTGTGACTTCACAGGAGATAGGCACCTAGACATGTTTTTAAGATTTGCCACTAACTTTTGGTATTAGTAATTTATCTTTGCATTCCTGGAGGGTCTGGGTTTGAGAAGGTGTTCTGGCTTGGAGGAGGGAAGTCCACCTCGAAATACATGTATTTAAGTATACCCATATTTGGTGATACAGATTTAGCTAGCTAGGAAGTATCATCAACATATGGGCTTTTTTAGGCTTAAGAAAGTTTGTACCCTCTTGGAAGACTAGACTTAGTAGGACTTCTGTACAATACATAGTACACTTCTGTGTGTGCCGTATCTTCAGGCATCTGTGCAGGCAAAATAAATGGCAGTTTAAAGTCTTTAATCATTTAATTAAGCCTTAAGCTGAAAGTAAACTGTAAAAGGCATTACAGTAGACGATGAACATTAATTATTTTGGCAGGTATTAAATTATATTGTGACAAATCTCATTAGTAATGTAATTCTGCGTGTAGGTACTAGCTGTAATTCATTCCCCATGTTGTCTGCTGCCTTTTTTGATATTTCCAAAGAAAAATTACATCAACTATGTTCAGGTGTGCATTAGTCTTGTAAGAGTGGCAGTTTCATGAACTTTCGAAGTCTGTCTAGTCAGTTTTTGCTAGGACACCAAATGACTGTAGGTGTTAGATGTCATGAGCAAAATCTTTTACAACTGTCATAGCTACAGGCTTGGGTCTTAAGCTGTTAAATCAGGCTTCAGAAAATAAATCAGCGCATGGAACCCCACCCACCAAAGTTGTCATTACAGGGAACCTCCCTAGCGAGGCGTGAATTTTGTTTGCTCTTTCCATGAGTTGAGTGAACACCAGTGCATGGAATAAAGCCCAAATTTCTTCAACCACTCTGATTCTGCTGTAGCGCATATTTTGTTGTATTTCTTGGTAAAACGTGTTACAGTAAATCCTCCACTGTCTTGCTAATTTTCTGTACTAACAGCTCATATTAGTGATGACCTTACAGCTTACTAGAAAACTGAAGTGCTCCAGACAGTATGTGTTGTTCAGTAGCTCACTCAGTCACAGGAGACCTGCCTGCTAACATTCAGAAAATGTCTATTGCATATCTCATAGGAGCCCAGCTACCAAGTACAGGAAAGTTATAGCCGTCTTTGTGAAACGTGTGTTTCTCTTTCCTTGGAGCTGCTGTCCTGCAGCATCCCTTTCCACCTCCTGAGGCAGCCCCAGGCCTGCCACACTGTGTCCTGGGCTTGGGTTTCCTGCCTCTCTCACCTTGGTCCAGCTCCTGACTCTGCTCCTGGTTTGACTTTTACATTTGAGCCACCCCTTGACTTTCCAGTTTATTGACAATGTGTCTGCGTTAGGCCATGGGCTTGTTGCAAGAGTTGGCTTTTCTTGGGGTCAGTCTTCCTGTGTGTTAAATTCATCACAGCTCCAAACCCAGTTCAGGCTTGGCACAAATAATATGCCTTATGTGTTCATGCTTGAATCTCCCAGTATATGTAATTATGCTCCTGACTGGCTGAGAGTTCCTGAATTCTGTTTTCCTTGGCTCTTATGTGCTTTCAGCCTGTGTTCCTCTCATCTACTTTTTTTTCCTTTTAACCTGTACATACCTTGAAAAAGGTCTGTCATTAACGCTAACATTTTGGGGGTGCACAAGTCAAAGGATCTTTAGTTTTCTGAGGGCCTTTGCTCCTCCTGTGCTGCAAATGCAAATGAACACAGTTTATTCACGTAACTCCAGCCATTTAGGCAAGGTATTTATTGTTAGAGCAATATTTTTGTGGCAGTTTCAACACAGAAGAATGTGTTCACTGTTGTACAGATGTACTTCTTGCAAAGTCATTGTCCATCGCCTGCTAGAGCTGGAGTTCAGTGCCCATTATTCCCTTTTCCTCTAATGGCACATTTCTCTCCAGTTTTCACCCTGCATGAACTGCTTGGTGGAACACGTGTGTGCTTTGATGGAGCATGACCCGAGAGTTTAGTTTTGCTGATCCCTAGTTGCTGATCTGTTTGTCAAGAAGATTATAAAAGTACTTGAGGCATGGCATTTAGCTCTTCTTTGAGTATTTAATCAAATAAATTCCAAAGATTTATAGAGAATCAGTGTCTTAATCTATCAGGAAAGAGCTTTATTGGCAGAAAAGCATCTCAGCAGTGCAAAATTGATTGCATGGGAAACCTAAATACGAGAATGTGAGAACTAACATCATATGTCTAGGGTTAGTGCACCAACCCATCTTTTTAACATTTAATATCTTATTATTGAATCATAATCTGTATGATTTTCTTTTTCTTGATAACCTTTCAGGTTGTGTATTTCCTGCTGCAGCCATTCACTGGAGCATATCCTCTGAAAAAGTACAGCTGCAGTGTTGAAACCAGTAAGCTGTTGAAGAGGAACAGAACCCTCCACCTCCTTACACCCTCCAGCCCCAGGATGTACTTCACTTGGAGATAAACGTGGTCCAAACAGACAGCAAACTGGTCAGAGGACTGTAATGATGGAATAGGACTGAGTAAAGATGTCCAGCATAACCTTAATAGAAATGTGACTGTCCAGGTTTTGCTTAACATAGAAATAGTCATGTGGAATGAGAATGAAAGAACATAGAAACATAGAATCCTTCTGGTTTGAAAAGACCTTTAAGATCAGCAAGTCCAACTGTCAACCTAGCACTGCCAAGGACACCTCTAAATCACGTTCCTAAGAAGATCGTCTATGCATCTTTTAAACCTCTCCAGGGATGGTGACTCCACCACCTCCCTGGGCAGCCTGTTCCAATGCCTTACAACCCTTTCAGTGAGTATTTTTTTCCTCATATCCAATCTAAACCTCCCCTAGCACAACCTGGGTCCATTTCCTCTTGTCCTATCGCTTGCTACCTGGGAGAAGAGACCAACCTCCTCCATGCTACAACCTCCTTTCAGGTAGTTGTAGAGAGTGATAAGGTCTCCCCTCAGCCTCATTTGTATATTAATCAGCTGGGTTACTCTTGCTGACAGTATAAAGGTCATGGAGAGTGAGAAGGATCACAGGAGTGGAAAATGTAGATAGCAAATAACAAGTCTTTAGAAAATAATCCGTATAAGGAAGAGTATTTTAATTGTGAAGGACACACTTGGAAGCCAACAATACAGAGGAAGCCACAGTTTAATCATAGCAGAGAGTAAGTTGTGTTAGGGTATCCATATTTTGTGAAGGCTTACAATTCTGTGTCAGGTCAGAGCACAGGACAGCCAGGGCATTCCTCTGGCTTATTTACTCATGTGCAGGCATTTTGCAGTAATTTTTATTCTGTCATGGGATCATAGCATTATGTAGGCTGGAGATCTGAATGTGATCAGGTCCAACACACCCCACCAGCCCACCCACAAAGTGGGGACAACTTAGACTGATTGTGACCTCATTCCTGGAGTTTTGAGTATGTCCACATCTTTTCCAATGTTTGGCTTTTCTGGGGTCCCAGCTTCTATCTGTTGCCTGTCATCCTGTCACTGTACTACCACCCAGGAAGAGTCTTGAGCTTGTCTTCTCTGCATCCTCTGATCTAGACAGCAGTTGTGGACATCAGTAAGATCTCCCACCAGCCTTCTTTCTCCAGAGTGAACAAGCCCAGTTCCCTCAGCTTCACATTATACATTATGTGCTCTAGCCCTTGTGACCATCTTGGTGACCCTGTCCAGGACTTGCTGCAGTTTATTATAGTCTTTCCTGTTCTGGCGAGCCCCAGATTGGACCCAATACTCCAAAAGAAGTCACACAAGTACTAAACAGAAGGGAATAATCATTTCCCTCAAGCTATTGGCTACACTCAGGTGTAATACAGCTCAGTATGGGCGTACTGTTGACCCATGTTTGAGTTGCTGTCCACCAGGACCCTAAACCCTTGCAAAGCTGCTTTCCACCCAGTTGTCCCCAGCTTGTGCTGTTGCATGGAGTTGTTCCATTCCAGACTGTGCCTCTGTTGAACTTAATGGGATTCCTGTCAGCCCATTTCTTCAGTCCAGTGCCCTCTGAAGAGCAGCTCTGCTCCTTCTTATTTATCCCTAGCAATGGATTGGCTGACTGAAATGCACTCCATCACCCAGGTCATTATTAAAGGTATTAAAACAGTGTCATCAGCTCCTGTATCAGCCCCTCGGGGGAGCTACTAGTAGATGGCTGCCGGCTGGACTTTCTACCGCTGCCCATCAGCAGTTTGCAAGTCAGCAGAAGAAAAGCAAGTTGAAGCTATAATCTGAGCACATTTGGCCCACAGTTGAATTTTGTGTTGATCTGAGTGTTTTGGAGAGCTAACAGTGAAGTCTTACCAGTTTTACTTGTTTGCCTTTGATGTGAGATCAGCAGAAGTCTCTTTCTCTCACCCAGAATTAATGCTATTAACCACCATTTAGAAAGCTTGTGGCAAAATGTTAGGGAACGTACCCAGCATAGATGAGGAAGAAACAGCAGTTGTGTGGAAGCTCCAACCTACAGTTCTCCTGAGCAAGAAACAAGAATGCATCCTGCTGCCAGTTTCCCAGAGTTGCTAATTCACCATCTAGCTCTCAGTTAGAATCACAGAATGTCCTTATGTGGAAGAGACCCACACAGATCATCGAGTCCAACTCCTGTCCCTGCACAGGACAACCCCACATTTCACACCACGTGTCTGAGGGTGTTGTCCAGTCTCTTCTTGAACACCGTCAGGCTTGGGGCCGTGACACCTCCCTGGGGAGCCTGTTCCAGTGTCCAGCACCTCTGGGTGAAGAAGCTTTTCCGAATGTCCAACCTGAACCTCCCCTGGCACATATTCCTGCCATTCCCTCGGATTCTGTCATTGGTCACTAAAGAGAAGAGTTCGGCACCTGCCCCTCCTACTCCTCCTGTGGGGAAGCTGTAGCCACCATGAGGTCTCCCTTCAGTCTCCTCTTCTCCAGGCTGAACAAACCAAGTGACTGTAGCCGCTCCTTGTACAGCTTCCTCTCCAAACACTTCACCAACTTTGTAGTCTTCTTCTGGACACTCTTCAGTAGCTTTATGTTAAGTAACTTCCAATTGTGATTTTTAAAGCCTGTAACTGATTATGGCCTACCTAACCAGTCACAGCTCTTCAGATATGATTCACTGAAAACCTTCTTGAGGGACTTTACACCAGGCTGGTGTTGTACAGTAGGCATCACCTGAGAGGTTTCTGATGGAGGATATTTTGTTAGAGGAGTTCCTGCCACATGAAAATTAAACTGACATATGTTTTCTCAATGTTTTCTCAGATTTTACACTGCACAAGTTTTATAAACTAAACTAGCATTGCTCAGGGTGCTGCAATGGGCTCCAGAGTGCCAGTGTGGAAACTACTGCATGTCCTCGACATGCCCAGACCTACAGTAGCAGTGGGCACCTCTGCAGTGTCCTTTCCCTGTCCACACAAACCCGAAACATTTTCTGCTGAAACTACTCTCTGCCTAACAGTATCAGAGGCAGCACATTCATCAGAATATGTTTTGGCTTTTTTTTTTTTTCCTGAGAACTAGTGTTTTGAATGTTGTTACCATGAAAAACTGAATATGTTTCTAGTATGCGACAAACCAGCAATGGGGCTGTTAGCATCTATCTTTTCTTTCCACCAAGCTGCTCACCACATAGAATAGTGGTGAGCACAGCGAAGACCTTAGGGTGGTAATGTGGCTGAAGGCACTTTGATGAGATAGCTGGAGCCTGGTCCCCATTACCAGGAACCTGAAAGCTGCAGGACAAGACTGGGACAGGCCATGCTCTGTAGGTTTTTCATGGATGCAGAATATCAGCAAACAGATTTGCCTATGGATTTTGGGGCCAGCTTGCTGCAGTCCAAGGCCATAGGCTAGAAATGATGCCCAAAGAAAACAGCTAAGTACCTGGTGAATTTTCCAGGAGTTAAAAAGTCTGAGGGTTTGGGATAACATGGTGAAGAACTTTGTGTGCAAACCAGTCCCGGAGAGAAGCAGTGGCTGAAGTAATGAGCACTTCACAGCACCTGCCCTCAGACTGGCAGATTTTGGCTGCTGGAACAGTCACTGGAGAGAAATGCTTCTGCGGATGAAAATCAGATGCTTGTAGGAGACTTCCAAAGTATGGCCATAAGTGCACATGCTGGCTAGAATTATAGATTTGTGCTTTTTGTGTTACTGAGGTATTACTTTTCTTATCACCCAGCAAGAAAGAAAGGGAAGTGTTCCCTGCAAAAGAGCATACCGAGGTGGTTGTGTTGGGTGCATCCTGGTAAAGCTGCATGAGGACTAGCTTCTGCCATTGCAGCCAGTCATCTAAGGAGACATTAGGTATCAGGTAGTGTTTTATTACACAAGTTATTTATACAGAGGTGCCTTTCTGTCAGAACGGCAGCCTTTATCCCCATTAGTTGCTACCATCAGTAGCAAGATCACTTCCTCCCAAACTGAGGCAATGGTGGTGGCACTTTGATGTCTTGGCCTCTTTCCAGTTTCTTCTCACAGTCAACGAGGTAATTGACACCATCAATGACGATCTGGACTAGCTCTACCTACAACAAGAAAAAGAAAATAGTGGTAATAGAAGCTTTGACTAGTGCTAGATGAAGGGAAAATTTGCTTGTACTGAAATGACAGCAGTTAAAGCTGTAAGTAAGGAGGGTCACAGCACAGAGGTCACACACCTCTGGGGAGTGTGTGGTCGTGCTGGTCCAGTGAAAACCCATAGTAATTCCCTTCTTGTGTTTGCCTGGAGTTTGATCCGCGAACAACATAAATTTTCAAATAGGCCCCTAACGTTATTTCCACCAAGTTCTACTCCTTCTCATATTCTGTAGGAAGAAACCAAACAAAAGGAAGTGCTTAAATAAAATGTTTAAGCATGAGTTGGGAGACCTACTCCAAATGTGACCAGCATGAGGGTGCAGGATCCTCCCCAGATGTTTGCTGAGAAGTAATACCTGGCACATCTCGTGGTGCCTTTCTGTAGGGTTCCCCACACTCATGTAGGAGGATGAAGAAACAAAACCACAGTGCTGTGAGTGCTCAGCATCACTGGGGAGTTCTCGCTTAAGCAGTAAATGCTCTTACTCTGTCTTTCGAGCTCCCAAGCCTGTGCCACCACTTGGAGGAGCATTTATACGAGCACAGAGCCAGATGGAAACTAACTGGGATGGTGATGCAAGGAGAGGAAGGCAGGGGTTCCTTGCCCCAAATTCACAGCAGCTCGGAATGCTGCTGGAGGCACGGGGTTGGAGTCCTTCACAGGGCTGGGACTGGAAGGGTGCAGGACTACCTGTTCAGCCACATCCTTTAGACTGCCTGAGAAAGCTCGTCAAACCAGTCTTGTACTTCTTCTCAGGGATGGCTCAGGGCCGTATGTTCCCCTGCAGATGACCATGAACCTGCTGCAATTATTTGCCAGCTGTGGGGAAACATGTCCTACTTATGCTGCCAGGCATGCTGGCTTTGCTGAGGCAGTTTTGCCAAGCCCAGGACCCACATCTCTGAAGCAGAGACTCCCATCCTAAACTCATGCTGGCTCTACATCATCAATCATTCCTTTGTTTTCTGCTCTTGGTTTACATTGGCAGGGGAGGGATTAGCTCCAGGCCCAGAGCAGCACCAAGATTTGTAGTTTTATGTGGCAGGGGTTAGTAATGTCTTTGTAACCTTTTCTAAAATTACTGAACAATACAAGGTGCCTTGTTCCCAGCAGACTTTCTCCACAGGCAGTGACATGCGAGGACCACAGGCCCTGTGGTGTTGCTAGCCAGCAAGCTACAGCACTGATTTTTCTTAATCTTCAGGAAACAGTTCATTAGCAACATTTAATGACTGGTTTGTTAAAACCGAATTCAAAGACTAAATCCCATTGTCTCTTTATTATAACGCTTGCTGATTTTCGATGGATTTGTTTTTACTATAAAGCATTTCAGTGGCTTAGCAGTTTATTTTATTGTCTTACACAGACCAGCTGTGTTGGGAAATCAGAGGTCTGAATTTGCAGCCTCCAGGAGAAAAGGAATTTCATATTAAGTTTGCATTGACCAGTAACAGAAACAAAGCAAAAATACAAGCAATTTTATCTTGGACAATTGGGAACATAATTCAGTTGTGCAAACACATTTACCACATAATGGAATTTATTTTATTATATACTGAAAAAAATATGTCTTATAATAAAACATTTCTAACCCCTTGAGTTTGTCTTGTCTTATTCAGATTTCAAAATCTGAAAGGTAGGGATTGCATCTTATCTGTTGGCTTAAACTTTTGAATCCTTGCTGTATGAGGAATCACTGACTTCAGTGGAAGTGTTCATATAAGCAAAAATTTGTAGGTTTAGGTCATCTGTCAGTAGAATTCATATAGTAAATCATTCCATGTAATCCTTTTGTATTATTAGTGTTATTTTAGTATAAAGCACACATGATGATGTTTCAGGTATTAATAAATGTCTTTGTCATATACTGCTTTTGCAAATAATACAGCTTAATAGCTTTTCACTTCCATTTCTTTAGGTCTAGATCAAAAGGAACATAGCTTCCTGCATCAAACTCCAAAATTTTAAAATTTCCAAACACCTGTCCAAATGCCCCTTGGCTGTGAAGACATTCAAGGTCAAGTCTGGATAAGAACGCACCGAAGATCTGACGTGGCTCTGTCCCAGAGGCAGGACACCCAGGGTGAGCGAGGAAGGGAAGCTGTCTGTCTGGGACCAGTTTGAATCTAGTTGTAACCCAGTTGCATTTTCCCAGGGTTATATTTGTGTTACGAAAACCTACCAAGGATCAGGCTGAACTCAGGTGTAGGACTGCAACACTGGGACCAAACTGCATCCATATCTAAGCTGCCAGAGCCTCTTGGTGCTGCACTGTTCTGGATAAACACACTTTCACAGTGTGCTTATCCTTGCTGTTGACTTTTAACTTGCGGCAAAGCCCCCAAGGTAATTAAAATTTTGCTGCTAGGGAAGCAGACAGCCCTTCAAATCCTGACATGTACAAGCAGGTTGGCATCCGAACCCAAACAGTGTATTGCACTGCTAATGGAGAAAAAGTGTCTTCAGGAGACACTGGCCCCACCATGGCCCACCCAGTTGACTGTAGCTGAGAGGTTGCAGCACATGCCTAGCGGGTGGAAAACATGTTTGACAGAACGTTTGAACCTTTGTTTCTGATCTACCAGGGGAGTACTCAAATCACTGGACTTACAGGGTCTTGCGAGGTAATTTTTTATCTTCATTGCTCTTGATGTGGCCCAGGGTGAACACAGCCTTGGTCTTGGTGAGGAAAGGGAGGCTGTAGTGGTGCCACAGGACTTACAGCCTGTGGCCTGGAATAAGGGTTTGGCTCTGGCAGAGCTTGTGGGAGGAGGCTGCAGCTCTGACAACAGCTGTTTCTCCCCCGTCCTCCAGCAGGCTTGCTCTTAGGAGCTGTTCTGCTTTGTAAAACACTTAAATGTGAAACTGGAATGAAGTCTGGGACTGGAGTTTCCCAGCAGAGCAGCGCTACCACCAGGCTGTAGGGTCATTTCTACTCTCTGGCACAACAAACACACATTCAGAATGAGATAGTTTCAAAACAAATGTCTGAGATGGACCCATCTTGCTGTAGCCTACAGCCCAATGGGGAGGGCTCAGAGCTGATTATTGAATCTTTGCCCTGATTTAAAAACAGCTCTCCCATGTCCTCTGCTTGTTGCCACTCAGCACATGTGAAGATGGCAGCAACTCCTCCTCCTCAGTTATTTTGGAGTGCAAGGCCTGGCCTTAACCTGCTTTCTAACTGTGCAAAAGGTGTGTGACAGAATACTGAAAGGAACAAAATGCCTTAGACAGTTTGGCTTTCAGTGCCTGATTCCCCATGTGGATGAGGACTCGTTCCCTGCTTCTTTCCCCAACATTTTGCAGCAGGCACAGCAGATGTTGCCCAGTGTGTAGAAGATAGCTCAGTGCCCACTGTACAGCTCATAAACATGTCTCATGTCCAGCACTGCAGAGACTGCTGGGCATTGATCTCAGAGCTGGGCACTCCAGCATGAAGGTCTGAGAGTTTGTGCTGTGATGCTGAGAAACATCATCCTGAGGGATGTCTGTTACCAAAACCAAACCTTGCCAGCACCTGCATGCTCTCAACAGAGGTCATGGTGCAAGCAAGTGACAGCTGTGGACCTTGCACATGGTTGTTTTTTTCATTACTATAACAGGAATATTTGTCAAACACTTGATGCACATTAGTAATTTTTCTTTGAGTAAACATTTCCATTGAACCGGATTCATCGGGAGTAAAAACTGCAATAGTTCCACTGAGTTCAGTGGAGCGAACCCAACCAGAGGGAAACGGACTCATATCAGTACAGATCTGAGCTAAAAAGCAAAGAAAAAAAAAATGAACAGGTTACCTCTGAGCGACCCATACGGTCCAGGTTGGAAATGTCATACACATCTGCTACAGCTGCCGTATCCACTCCACCAGTGCCACGCTTTTGCAGACGCAGGTTCTCCAGGATTTTTGGAAACCTGGGATCCTATCACAAGAAATAGGTTTGAGCTTATTGCCCTTTAGCCTGCGGATTGCGCTGAATCGTTGCAATAGTGTTATCCATAACTTAATAACATCTCCAGAAAGACATGGCAGAGACAGATAGTTTTCTCAGTCCTTGGATTACAGCCTGTCTTGGTGGCTGTCTGCTGAGTAGATTAATTTCAATAACAAATATAATAATTTGCAGAATAAAAGTGTGCTCAGTTAGTTCTGCGTTATCCCTGGGACCTTGTTACACATCATGCTAATGTGCAGTCACTGTAAGCTGTCATTTTCCATTTGTTCCTTCATAAATCAGAAGAGCAGCTCTTTCTCACTGGCTTTTTAAATGACTTACATACCTTGCTAAGCTTGGGCAGCTTGACGTGGACTCCAGCGCGCAAACCAGTTCCCAAGTTGGAAGGACAGGTCAGAACATACCCAAGACGCTCATTCCACATGAACTCCCAGCCCCGTTCTTTAATCAATCTTTCCACCTATGATGGGAAAAAAAAAAGGCAAAGAGAGAAGGGCAGCATACAAATATATTATTTTAAGATGTATGCTTATAACTGAGATTCTTTTCACCAGGTATCTGTGTTGATCATGAGCTTCACTATCACCAGTAGAGTTGCATAAATATACACCCCAGTACAGCCTGGTTTGGATCTGATGCAAATGTTTGCATTCATCAGACACTAAGATCTCCATTGCATATTACAAGGATTTCTTTATCATTTTCTCATGATCACTAGCTTGCAAACTCTTTGTCATGTAATCACAAAACTCCCCGTCATAGCCTTAGGCCATGAAGCCATATTTTCACATAAGAATTACGGCTTTACAATGTGTTTCCAACCTTGGTATTTTTGGAGCAAGGTTGCCACACACAAGCCCAAGTCTCAAACACTACAAAGCAAAAAAAAAGGAGATGAAGCTGAGTTTTGTGTAATTTTCAAGGTAATGCTATGGCTCTCAGAAAAGGACACTTCTTAATACCCAATATTAACAACCACACTTCCATTATAAAGAGACAACATAGCTTGTATATAATACTTTTAATTAGTGGATATCTGACCGTATTAGAAAGGAGAGTGAAATAACCATCCCCATAAAAATCACAAGGGTCTATTGACTTTTGAATAGGCTGGAACTCTGTTCACTCATCTACACTTCTTGGACTTCTGCAATCCAAATACGATTTCAGTTCACTTCTCCTCCAGAGGAGAATCAGATACATAAACCAGCTCATGCTCACAAGCCCTCTGCAGCTATAAGTGAATAATTCCATTCTGCAGAAGGATACAGAATAAAGGACTCTCTTAACTTAATTTCTGTATTGTGAGAGGACAGCAGAATTGGTGGTGGAAAACTACACCTGATCCCCTGCCTTGGGCACTTGCTGTCATTGCAGTTCCCGAAGCTGTCTGATCACTTCCCATGGCCAGGTCCATAGGTCCACCTCTGTTGAACGTGAGCTAAGCACAGTAGCAGAGGCAAAGCTGGGAGCAGCATCCACAAACCATGTCACCTGGGCCACCACCAGTACATTGTCTCATGGGTATACCTTGGGAACCTAGCAGGTTCCTGTTAACCACCCCAATGCCAAAGAAGCATACATTAGGTGCTTTTGTGTTCCTCTGTTCCCAAACCCACTATGTACTCAAACTTTCCCATGCTCTGAACTTGCTTTGCTTCTACAATCGTGAGATCGTAGTTCCCCGCTGTCCCTGCTTGGCCTTGCTTTTTTTTGGCTGGGGGGCTGTGAAGTGATACAGCAGTGGTGCACAGCTGTATCAGCTCTGCACTTGCTGGGCTGTTCCCGAGACACAGACGTCTCTAGAAAGCCAGAAAAGCTGTTTTGCCAAGGTAAGAAGAATGAAGTGAGTGGTCCAAGGCTGGCCCAATATGCATTTCCATACCCAGGAAGAAATGCAGTGTGATGGAGAAAAATGCTGTTCCTTCACAGTTGAGGTGAAGTGAGCATGCCAAGGACCCCAATAGGGAGAAATAATTGCTTCATGCAACTTGAAATTCTGACAGTTTTGATGACAATTTCAAGTCAGTTTCAATCTGACACAGTTTAACTTCCAGGATGCCATGTGTTGTGGTGATCCAACCAGGAATGATGTGGACAAGAGTATTGGTGAGTACTGTTTGGTCATGTCACCTGTCCCATTGCACCTAGCTATGTTGATCGTGGGAGACACTAAAATCCTCTTTCTCTAATAAAGCAACTTTTTCTGTGCCACAGCTTTATGCAGCAGTGCGCTGGGCCAGAGCCAACTTGTAACCATACCTGGATTGTCTAGACAAAGCTCTTTTAACCCACACACCATCTCATGATTATTTGTCTCTATGAATAGCTAGACCAGGAACCCTGGCTATCAGTTTTTAGTATTTTAATCGCAAAACCTCATATCTCCCCAAAATGAGCCCAGGGGTCCTAAGCCCTGAATCCTGTGCACAAGCTCAGCAGCATCCACTCTGCTCCCAGCACCAGGGATGAGAACCAAGAGGCTGGGCCAAATAAACTCCTGGTTCAAGCAAAAGAAGCAATCCAAATAAAATGCTTGATTTATGAATTCCCACAGCCGGCAGGGACAAAGTGGCAAAAGGGCATATTTATTCAGCCACCTTATGCTGAGATTTTAATACAAAAGGTATGGAGACACTTTATTTCTTTATCCCTACAACTCAGCTAGCAATTTGCCCATGTTTCCTTCTTTAACTGCATTAGTGTGGCTTGCTATGTGGACTGGTGCTACTTCATTTTGTTGCTCCTGGAGATGTTAGTTCTGTATGAACCACGGTAAGCAATGCTGACAACAGCCCAACCATAACAAGCAGGAAGAGTAAATTCATTGAGATTCTACCTCTTTTAAACCACGGCAAAATCTTTCAAACACTCGTTTCATGTTGCCACCCTTCTCCATGGAGATCACCCTGGTGTGGTCCTCTTCATTAATCCAGACGAGAAACGTCTTGTCATTGTTATGCCTGGTTGAGGGGGAAAAAAATAGAAGTATGTTTAAAAAGACAAGCCCTGAAAAATAATTATCAGTATCCTTGGTTTTATCGCAGTCTTTCAGGACTGTGGAGAGGTTAAGTGCAGCAAAATAACATTGTTCTGCAGAGTCAGGGATTCGAGATGGTTTCACAATTGGATCCCCCGTGCCAATGGCATTATGTGGGCTTCTCAGGCACAGCAAGAAGAGCAGTTTTTCTCATCACATCACACTGCCGCGGTGCTGAGTGAGGAAGGACGTGTTGTTCTCTAGCATGAGCACAGCTGGGAGGTGCAGCAAAGGGAGAAGCCAAGCTCTGCATCCTGTGTCACCAGCGAGTTTTATTGTTCTTAGAATACCCTGCAGCTAGGAAAAAAACCTAGCATTTTTGTGCTGCTGGGGGCCAAGCAATATGTCCATACTTAATTGTATTCTCCCTTAATCAAATCCCAGTGCCTTCTGTATTGCCTGGTAGTGCTGGGTTGCCACATCAGTCAAGTGACGAGTCCGAGGACAGCAGCTGCACGTTGCTTCTGGGCAGCGCATTAGTGATGCTGGCTTGTCAGAGAAGATAAAAACGCCTGAAGATACTCACTCGTGCTTCAAACAGGCCAGTTGTGGCTAGGTTTGTTAAGTGCTGGGTCAAACCTGAGGTCACTTTTCCTGGCTTCTCCTCTACTTTCTCCATCTTCTGCCTGCAGCATTTCTACAGCATGCAGAAGGTGATTGATGAGATCAGACTCATTTGTACAAAGAGTGGAATATCACCAGGTTTGGAAGGCATGAATTTTGGAAGTTAAAGTTCACTGAGAGCCTGACTTTCAGCTGTTCTTCTACTGTGACTGCCTTTTTTTTTGTACTTGAAGTTTGCTGGTGCAACACTGAGCAGTTGCCCTGACATTACGGTCACCTGAGGTGCAGTTACCTCATCTTTGGTCATGCACAAATGTTCAGGGGAGTGTGACCCTGGTGTCACCACCAGTGAGGGCAGTGGGAGTAGTCCGGCAGGCCATAAAATGGACAGGATCACAATCTCTATAAGCAAAACAACTTCCAGAACATGTGCCCTTTGACAACAATTTATTGTAAGACAAGGCAGGTTTTACAAACGTGGCATACTGGAATACTTTCCAATCATACTAATTTTTCCATTCTGCCTGATATTTCACATGTAAAACAAGCTAAATACAGATCTGTTTGACTCAGGAGGTCCCTGGATAGTATTTATATTGTTGGTACTTCTGTTTGTATGTGGAGAGTGTGGGATGTCTCAGATTTTTCCTTTTCATCCTCCTCAGATTTAAACAGGGACTGGGAAATTAATCTGTAGCTTGTTCAAATAAAGAAATCCTCACAGATTTCCCACAGGTCATCAGGTTTCACATCTGATCGGGTTTCACAGCGCCTGCTCTCCAGCAGAACTCACGTTTAGCTCATTGCAGTAACACTGGCTCTGCTTCTGAACATGGGCCAGTACCGTCATACACTGCTTGGAGGACAGTTAGGGCTTTTTTTTCCACATAAATTCCCATTCTTTCTGAAAGTTCTGAACCTGTCTAGGGCAAGGAGATAGGCTAGGTGGTTCTTCAGAATCCTTTTTAGCCTAATTTTTCAGAATTTAAGCATCTGGTAATGCCTAGAAGTGTACGGGGATGGATGCAGATGCTATGCACTGCACAGCTGCCCCATCCTCTGCTAGCAGGTGTGTGCACTGATCTTGCAGCTATTATCTCCTTCTCTCCCTGGAAAATATTGTTTCAGGGCACAAAATATGTCAAGTGTGTTACGAAAGCAGAAACAGACCTAGAAGAAAATAAGAAATTCAACCTCTGTATCTCCTTTTTGCTCAGTTCATTTGGAAGGAAAGGGTTACTTTCAGCTCTGGGAATTAAAATAACACTGTGTCTCTTGACAGTGAGGAGGGGGACAGGAGTTTGCAGTGTGGCGTCACGCAGGGGGTGGCCGGTGGTTCCCAGCTGACAGCATGGCTGCAGACTGGTGTTGGAGCTGCTTTTGTCACCGCAGATTTGCCAACCACATGGTGACTCAGGGGCTCTTTCCCAAAACAAATTTTTATCTAGAGAGAGAGAAAATTGAGATAAAACCCCAAAGAAAGAGCCATGCCCATGATACTGTGTTGTGTGGATGATGTTAGTGATGGTTTCTTGAGTATAAATGTGTTACCCATCCTGTTGTTCGTTACCGAATTTTGTTTGGGTTGTTTTTTTTAAATCAAGCTGAACATGCTGTGAGTATGAGCATAGAGTGTCTGCAGGGTTAGGGCAAGCAAGGAGATTTGTAATGCAGTCTTTAAAACATGACACAGACTTCTACATGTCAAACAACATACCAGATTCCTCTGGCATCTGGCCAGTCACGTGCCATCCCAGCACACGTTAGCAAGGGGGACACTGGCTTGTCAAAGAGAAAGTGATCCTGGACACCGAAATGGGGCCGAAGAGAGAGAGAAAGAGAAAACAAAACAAAATTCAGGTTTTATTCAAGGAAGCAGTATAACGCTACCTAACACATTTTGTGTGAAGGCGATCAACATACAAGTAAATCACAGCACAGCCTGTGTATCTGGTTCCTTCTTCTGAAAAATAAAAGCATTTTACCCAGGTGATCTTCTTGAATCTTGCAGACTCTCACTGACATTGATAATATAACTACGTTTTGCCGGAAATATTTTTCAAATATGGGAAGGAGTGTGAGGTGCTGACCTAATACCGCAAACACACACCAAAGGGTTCTCTGGAGGGACCTGACTGCTAGGACCAGAGGTGTTTTCTGCACACAGACGTGTGTCAGGGTATGAGAAGGCAGCGAGTTCTTAAAGACGGAAAAAAATTAAAAACGCTAATTCTGAAAAGCTATTTCTCCAGTATTTAGCAATTTATTCTGAGCATGAAGTCAAGGTAGGAATTAAATTAGTGCTAATCTTGACCTTTCTGAATCACAGACTTGTTCTGTTCCTTAACAGAGATGCTGTTTCTGATTTAATAAATGTAGCACTTGCTGTGCCCCTGACTTGCCACGTTCCAGATGATTTAGACTTTTTTTTTTAAACTGAGCTTTTTCTTTTTTTTTTCCCCCCCAAAGCAAATCAGTATTTGATTTTCACGTGTGTGCCGAAAACGTTAGTTCTGAATTCCTCAAACAGTGCCGTATCAAATGTTGTGTGTGTGTGGGGAGGGTGGTTGTTGGGGGTTGGTTGTTTTTTGTTGTTTTGAGGTTTTTGGTTGATTGGTTGGTTTCCTGGTTTGGTTTTGTGGTTTGTGGGGTTTGTTTGTTTGGTTGGTTTGGTTTGTTGATTTGTTTGTTTGTTTTTTGTTTGTTTTAAATCTAGAGTTTAATTAAGAATAGTGAGGCAAGCTATTCAGAATAAATATGACATGGTTGACAGGTTTATATGCTTTGCTTCTTTTTCGCCCTAGAGGAGACTTTTAAGTTTTCATCTTTGAATACCCTGTGATGAACATGATGCAGCCAGAACCCCAGCCATACAGAAAGGAAAGCTATAGAGTTCTATGCTTATCACAGGGACAAAACATTTCCTTCCTCGGCATCTTCTTTCTTCCTCTTGAAAGAAAAATTCCTCTTTTTGCAAGAAAAGCGCTGAGGATTATTAGTTTCCCTTACGTGCATAAGGCCAAATCTGCAAAGTACCAAATGCTTTCTGTGCTGAACGGCATTCAGGTAGAAATAATTTGATCTTACAGAGATCAGATGGTGCTTATTAAAGGCTGACAGGAGGCTTGATAACATAGATTTTCAGGGTCCTGAAGCACTGGAGGAGGTGCATGATAGTATGAGTTAAAGATGGAATCTGAGGTTACAACATTCAGTGCCCTGATTTCTGTAGATTTGCATGACCATAAAAACAAATAAAACAAGGTTAAATGCTGAATGAGTGAAGCCTATACCACTTCCCAAGGGATTCAGCCCTAAACCATGAAGGACTTATGTTCTCCATGCTCCTATTTCGACCACTGTTTTCTGAGGAGCTCTCTCCTGGTGAAAAAGGCAATGAAATAAAACCTGCAATAGGCCATCAACATCTTGTCAATAAACATATTACCAAGGACATTCAATTTAAAAAGTTACTGACCTTACATAAATTCTTAACTCCTGGTTAATCCAGACTGTGACACCTAGTTCCAGGGTTATAAATAGTTATGTTACTTCATCAGCTCCCTTTTGGTTGATGTTATGGATTAATGTGCCATGAATATAGCTAACAGGGTACAGCCATTCCTTTGGATACTTAAAATGCACATTCGAGGTTTGTTTGACATGTCACATGCTGTGACAAAATCCATGATGAAAATCCTTGTGTTTCCATCTGTGTGACAATGAAAACTCTTGTTATGGGCCTGATCCTTCAAGTCCTTAAACACAGTTACAGGACTGGGAAAAGGTCACCTGGGTGCAGTTGGCTACAGCCATTTTGGGGAGATTAGAATTAGTGTAGTTTTGACATAAAGAAATCACAGCCAAAGCCTCCCACCCCAGCAGTCCAGAAAACAGATAATACATGATGGTTATCCCAATGCAATCTTTTTAGTTAGAATGGTTATTAATATAGAAAATATCAATCTTTGCTTAAGGAAATGACCAATAAAACGTCCTGAATTTACTTCATTATTTGTTCAAAGAGTTGACAGCTGCCATGTGTATTTGATTTTAAACAGATCTTGCTACCTGGAATATAACTCCATTTTTTGCACCTGCACAGTGTGTACTATTATCCAAAATGTAGACCCTGGATGATTTGTATTATATTAAAAATATCAACAGACCATTAAACATTGGGTTAATGCTCTGATTATCCTCCTTAGCTACACAGGAAAGCAGGTACCCCGAAGAAAGGTCAAGATAAAACGAGAGTAAATGAAAGTGGTGCCAGCACTGGAGCTATACTTACATCGATAAGCTGCTGCTGATCCCTCTCGGACATATTGGTCAAGCTGTAGTACTTGCCAGAGAGCTCTCCCTTCAGCCCGGCCAGCGCGGTGACCACCACGTTCTCCACCTCCCTCCGCTCGGCCCTGGTGCAGGCAGGGGGGAGGCTGAGGCCACGGATGCTGCGGCCGGTTCGCACCCGCGATGAGAGGACATAGCGCTCATCAAATTGACCATGAGTGATCTGGGGAAGAACATTTCATCGGTTCACACACAGTTCCTTGTGTTGTAATCCACCATTACAAAAACCCAGCAAATCCCATCATACAAAAAGAGGGACATATTTCTGCCCAGGCATGATGACCTGTCCACAATAACACAAGTTCTCTGGAGGCCCTTGGAGTTTCAGGCACCATGAAGTGGTTTTTTTTGGGAACAAGAAGTTTCTTTGGCTGAGTGAATGTGGCAGAGTAACCAGCCAGTCCCTAATGGTCTCAAAATATAAAGGAATCTGTGTTGCTTTTGGAAATACAGATATAGGCAGAGGCCAGGGGCCAAGTACACAAGATTGTCTGAAAGAGAAAATCCCAAGAAGATGCTATACCAGAGAGCAGTTGAACTATGAAGGAAATATTAAGCAGCAGGTAAAGTCTGATCACGTGTATGTGGGCACAATGGAGTCAACACCTGCTTTCATTCCAGCCCTTGGACACAGGGTTATCTGTAAGCTCATGAACAGACCCACAGTGCCAAGTGAGACTGTGGCCCAAATGCCTCATACAGATGAGACTGATGCCTCTGTGAGGAACCAGGTAGGGATGCAGCCATCTTGCTGTTAGAGCCAGGAGTGGCATCCCACTTCCCTTAACCCTAAAATTTACAGAATCACAGAATGATAGGGATTGGGAGGAACCTCGAAAGGTTGTCCAGTCCAGTCCCCCTGCTGGAGCAGGAACACCCAGATGAGGTTACACAGGAAGGTGTCCAGGCAGGTTTGAATGTCTCCAGAGTAGGACACTCCACAACGTCCCTGGGCAGCCTGTTCCAGTGTCTGTCACCCTCACTGAGAAGAAGTTTCTTCTCATATTATAGTGAAACATCTTGTGTTCCAGTTTGTACCCATTGCCCCTTGTCCTATCATTAGCTGTCACCGAGAAGAGCCTGGCTCCATCCTCATAACACTCACCCTTTACATATTTATAACCATTAATGAGGTCACCCCTCAGTCTCCTCCAAGCTCCAGAGCCCCAGCTTCCTCAGCCTTTCCTCACACGGGAGATGCTCCACTCCTTTGAGCATCTTCGTGGCTGTGCTGGACTCTCTGCAGCAGTTCCCTGTCCTGCTGGAACTGAGGGGCCGAAATATTCCAGGTGTGGTCTCACCAGGGCAGAGTAGAGGGGCAGGAGAACCTCTCTGACCTACTGACCACCCCCTTCTAATCCACCCCAGGTACCACTGGCCTTCCTGGCCACAAGGGCCCAGTGCTGGCTCATGGTCATCCTGCTGTTCACCAGGACCCCCAGGTCCCTTTCCCCTACACTGCTCTACAACAGGTCATTCCCCAACCTATTCTGGAACCTGGGGTTGTTCCTGCCCAGATGCAAGACTCTCCACTTTCCCTTGTTATATTCCATTAAATTTTTCCCTGCCCAACTCTCCAGCCTGTCCAGGTCTCTGGATTGCAGCACAGCCTTCTGGCGGGTCAGCCACTCCTCCTTGGTGTCATCAGCAAAGTTGCTGATAGTACACTCCATTCCCTTATCCAAGTTGTTGATGAATATATTACATAGCACTGGTCCCAGTACCAACCCTTGAGGCACTGCACTAGACACAGGCCTCCAACTGGACTCCACCCCATTGACCACGACTCTCTGCCTTCTTTCCTTTGGTCAGTTCACAGTCCACCTCACTACCCAATCATCCAGTCCACACTTCCTCAGTTTAGCAGCAAGGATGCTGTGGGAGACTGTGTCAAATGATTTACTGAAATCAAGGTAGACCACATCCACTGTTTTGCCATCATCTATCCACCTCGTTATGTCCTCATAAAAGTCAATGAGGTTGGTCAAGCATGACTTCCCCTTGGTGAAGCCATGCTGACTGCTGCTAATGACCCTCTTATCCTCTATATGCCTTGAGATGGCACCAAGGACAAGCCGTTCCATTACTTTCCCAGGGATGGAGGTGAGGCTGACCGGTCTATAGTTACCCGGGTCCTCCTTCTTGCCCTTTTTGAAGACTGGAGTGACATTTGCTTTCCTCCAGTCCTCAGGCACCTCTCCTGTTTCCCAAGACTTAGCAGAGATAATGGAGAGTGGCCCAGCAATGACCTCAGCCAGCTCCCTCAGCACCCGCAGGTGCATCCCATCTGGACCCATGGATTTATGGATGTTCAGATTGCTTAATTGGTCCCTAAAATTACTGCCTTTGGAGTTGGATCAGGAAAAAGAGAAGTGCTATTACATGCCATGTCATCACTGTAAGAAGCAACCCTGAACCTTCATTTCTTAATCCCTTTATTTCAATCCTACCTTGGATGCGTCCAGATCCGTGTGGTGCTTCATGGTCCGTGGATCATAGCCATTATGTCTCACTTTAATGACAGGGTCAAAAATTTCAGCAAACACCTATGGAGACAAGAGAATCTAGAAAGACTCTGTAGCATCACAGAAACATTTAATGCACCAGCTTCAGCCACAGAAGTGTCTTGGCACAGGCTCCTGGGGAACAGACGTGAAGGAGTCTTTGCAAATGCAGACAGAGCTAAATATGAAAAGAGGGGGTGCTTTTGACCTAGACAGTGCTCTGCAGTGGTTTCTCATCCTCACAAGAAAAAGAAGGTACAATTGCACCATACTTAAGTTACAAGCTTACTCTAGCTATCAGAGGCAGGTACTGGATGTGGTGGCAACCAGATTAGGTTTCAGGATGTATTACCAACCAGAACACACACTCAGAATTCCCCAGCAGCTTGCCTCTTCTTGGGTCATGCAGGAATACCCTATGTCTTCATTGCTATGGGATTCAATCCCTTGTTAGAGCCTCTTGGCTCAAGTGTGTCGACACCACCACAACCACACCGTGATGCGGATGAGAAGCAATGGCACATCTAAATGAGTAAACCGAATGACAGGCATTGATAGTCCAGAATGCCAGATGTCCCAGTCCATCCCCTGCACCCCAGTGTTTGAGATGTTACTAGGAGACAGTATAGTGATAGGTACCATTGTATGGTAAACTGAAGGAAGGAAACTACAGAGATTAATTAAAAAATAAGGATTTTCTTCTCTTTTCTTATTCTAGAGTCAAATAAACCTGCCCATCCTAATGCTGTCTATCTTCAGCTTTCATCATCATCATCCAAAAGCTGTGGCTTAGTGATGTTTGGTACTTCCCAGAAGACAGGTTTTTTTCACTTCTACCTCTGCTGTTCCACAATGTAGTTTCCACATTACCTTTATTTTGTGTGTCTCAGGGTTGCATAGCTTTACCATAAACTAAGTTTACTCATAGGAAGGTGGGCAGCTGCTGGAAGCAGTTAGCAGCGGGTCCCAAGGAGGAACATTTTATTAATTTCAGTTGCAGAGAGAGGGCACCTGTAGTAACATCTGATGTTCATGCATTTGCTAACGGGGAAGAGTAGGGAAACCACAATCTTTATGCACATGGCCTCACACTTACATGCTCGTTGAGACACAATTTATCTTGGGAGCCCATATCCTACCAGGAACCTGTCTTCACCTAAGGATCTCTTGTGAACGATGAAGGCTGAACCAAGTACAACAGTTATTGTGGAAATGTCTTACCTCATAGGATTCTTCATCACCTGCAACCATGCCCACAGTTTTAATGAAAGGATGGCCAGGATTGTCAACCCCGGTTTGGATGCACTGATCCAGGGTGTAGCCATTGGGAGTCATCTTGTCCCTCAGCCGGCAGTAAATGGCCGGGGTGAGGCACTCGGCCATACAGTTGTTATGTTTGCGTAGATCCGGATAGTCCGCGCTGGAGAGAGGAAAAGTCCCAAGAAATTAATGTGGCACCTCTGAAGGCTAATCCTTGCTGGTTTATGAATGTGATTGCGAGATATAGAGTACACAGCATGGTTTAAAAGTATAATTAGTTCTCCATTTATATGTTGCATTGAGTTTTAGGAAAGGAGGAAGATTCAGGTAACTGGAAGTGCCCCACATGGCAGACCGGTGGGCCACCACATCGACAGGCAATTGCAGCTTTCTGCTGCTCAGGGCCATCAGGATAATGAATCCCAGTGAGTCCTGAAAGCGTATCAAGCCCCATTAAATCTCTGCTGAGACACTCATGTTCCGAAATAAAAGAGTTCTAGCATTTTTCTTTCAAGTAGGAAGGGAATTAAGTTTAGCTGGAGAAGTTATTTGTGATTCGGAGCCCAGGTACTCTCACAGCTTTGTGGACATCTGTGGGACTGTCTGATCTACATCAGCAGGGAAGCTTGTTCTTCTACAATGTCTAGGTTTGCTTTAATGGCATTATTATTTGCAGAGGGTGCATGGTGTACTAAGTCAGGGAAAATGAAGATGTTATGCTTTAGCAAGGCGTATTTTCAACTGAGTCAGACCATATCTACCTTGTACTGGCAACAATTTACTTTATGCACAACTTTGTTATTTCTGAAATAATATAATTTAACTAGGATACTATTCACTACTTAAAAAAATAAGATAAAAAGTTGGTTAGAGCCTGATCCATATTGTTTTTCGTAAGTATGGCCAGCAAAGTCAATGTACACAGAAAAAGATCTATAATTAGTTTCTGAGCATCAGCCAGCCAGTTTGTAACAGAAGTATTTAAAATAAAATATGGGAGATTTCTTTACTACTTGCATAATGGAAATATTTTCACATTTCCTAATGGTAGAGTCCATGGAATGAGCCAGTGCAATAGACTGACCTGCAAAGTGATTGACAGCTGATGGGATAACATAAGTACTAATTTAGTGTTCTGTCTAAAATTTGAAACATTTTTTAGGCTTGTCATCATTTGGCAATGGTTTTTTTTTGGGTGCGTGTCAATGCTACCACACATCCTGGCTTTGTGGTCTTGAAATCCATTGCTGTTTCTACCTAAAACTGGGGTTATCAAGAAAGGGTGCTGTTTTTCAGGTCATCAGTCCACACAGCCCATGGACAGACACACAGATGGTGCGACCACGTGAGGACCCCGCAGCTTTGATGGGGATCTTCTCCCTCCAAAGAGGTAAACGTTGCCCCTTGCCCCGTTAACGTGGCGCTGGGTCCAGCTGGCTGTCTCACCCCAAGTGCTCACCTCGGAGGGAAGAGTTTCTTTTTTTCCTGGACAGCAGCCTTCACATTTTGCTGGTTGAGGAGGTACCCGGTGGTTATCACCCCTGTGCCTGCAGCTGCGAAGAGTGCAGTGCTTGCACGGCCAGCCAGGAGACGGCAGAAGGTGCTAGCCATTCCCCTCGGAGGATACGGATTCTGGAAGAGAAGACAGCCCAAAGTCAACCTGTAAGTCCTCATACAGTACCAGACAAATAAACGCTCATTTTTAATGGTAGCCCTGTAAAAGAAGACGTTTATTTTTGTTATTGGTTTGCACTTCTGTAGGGTGTTGAGAAAAATGGTTAGTATGTATATGAATCATTTCTATACCTGTACCTTAGATTTGGGAAACAGTTGACTTTTTGGCGCTGTATTGAGCACACAGTTCTAAACCCAACACTCTGAATATTTTAATTGTTTCAGTGATTTAGGGACATAATTGAACTCTTTAGCTTGCTTTGTAGCAACAACGCTTTTTGGCATCTTTTTTTGGCATCTTTTCAGTGGCCAAAAAGGTACAGTAAGGTACAGTCACGTGTGGTAGGATGTGACATTGGCCAGGTCGTTCCTTTCATCGCTATTACCTACAGAAACTCTCGTACCTTTTTCATGTTTGTTTGAGTTGTTAAATATTTTGTGCTTTTTTCTTTTCCCCTATGAATAAATTTGGAGTAGGCTTGAAGTCATCATCAGGGGAAGGTGGATATTCTAAGGACCTAAAAATCCTCAGTGGACTAGATGACCTTTAAAGGTCCCTTCAACCCAAATTATTCTATGATTCTTTGAAATCTGAGAGTAATTTTTTTCATATCCTGTAACTTGTTTAAACAGTTTTATTCCTGATTTTTGTTATTCTGTCTCCTCCATATCCTTGAAATGCAATATACATTTATCTAAATAGAGAGGAAGGTGCTGACTGATTGACAGAAATTCCTTTCCCACCCGCCCTGCCAACAACTGAAAGAATTTCCCTAAAACAGAAATGGGGAGAGAGCACACAGGGAAGCTTTTTTTTTTCCCTATTAGGAATATATTGAAATTTCAACAGCTATTCAAACTCCTCGAGAATCAGTTCCACAGCACTAGAATACAATGAAATATGTGCTGACCCCGAGCTGGGACAGGAGGCAGATCACTGTAGTAGCCTTATCTTATCTCTGGGAATGGCTCCCTCCATCCTTGAATTTGTTTAGGTGAGTTGCAGGACAGAATGTCCTGACTGCAGCAGGATTTTCCCCTCCAAAAATACAGTGGGAGAATGTTTGACTGTAAATCAAAGTAAAATATGAGGTTTATGATGGAGTGCTGCTTTTTTTGTGTATTTAGCAGCTGGTTCTTGTGCCTTTTCACAGTATAGCATCCCCATCCTACACTCTGGAAATATTTGCTTGTGACTAATCTGCACAGAACTATTATTGTTATACCTAACTGTCTGAGAAACAATACGTGTATTTTCACAGCAGCTCTGTGTATTTATAGTTCTGTTTCACAGATGCTACATTTACTGCAAGAAATTGGCTGGCAGTCAGAATCCTGTCCTGAAAACTAGAAGCCGTATCAAAAATCCCCTTGCAGACAGTGACATTATGACTTCAACGACCTCAGGCACTCATCAGCATCTCCACCAGCTTGGATTTTTTGTGAGCCTCTCAGTCCTGTGTCACTTTGAGGGACATGTCTGGTCCATGCCTCTGAATAAATCAGAGGAATCATGTGCAGTATATATTTAGAAAGAAGTGTGAGGCACAACAGTATAATTGTAATGCTTCAGAAATAACAAGAGCAGTGCAGCTACTGACTACAGAATGTACCACAGCCCAGCAGGTAAAGCCGACAGCCCTAGATAGCTCATTGTATTTAGCCAGGTCGCACTATCTGCTGGCAAGGCTGCATTGTGTTGTTTGCTGCTTCCACATAACCTCCATTCCTGGTACCAATGCAATGTGGCAGGGAAGTCCCATTCTTTGCAACAGCTGCTATTGATTGACTGGCTGCGTGTTTTTCTACATTCGAGCCTTTTCTGATGATCCAGGGTGCACAATGGATAGAAACAGTGTCCCAGCCAGAAAGTTACTGTCTGAATCAGCACGGTGTAGTGGTCTGGGACTGAAAGGCAAGCACAGCATGCTTTTTGCTGGGGACCTGGAATTAATTTGTTCTGGAGGACCTGAGAAGATCACAGGAGCTCTGTGAGAGTGAAGGATGCTAGAAGCTGCTGTCTGTGATTTTCTTGGGGGAAAATCTTTGCTCGCTGAGGCTGTTAAAAGCTAAAGTTTGTTTAGCTGCCGATTCAGTGCTTCTTGTATCCTTCACCTTGCCCTTGCAACAGGTATTGAGTAAGAGAGTGCCCGATCCTGAGAGCAGCTGAGCAGAACAAACCTTCTGCAGAACGTGGTGGGCAAACCACAGCCTGGGTGGCTGCGGGTAGTTGGCACCCTGGGCTTTCGGGCTGAGCTACACTGTGTGACTGAGGTGTAGAGCTGTAACAGGAATCACAGCCTGCGAACAGATAGAGAAATAAACCACCTGGAAAAAAGAACTAGATGAACCCGGCAGAAAAGAAACCAGGTTGAAAAGACAAAGAGACTTCCTTGGTAACTCACATGGTGAAGGTTTTGTGCCACGGCTGATCTGGGAAACAAGGAAATTCTACCTTTACTCCTGCTGAATGAGTATGAGTACCACCTCCCCACTCTTATCTGTGCCTTTCTTTGAATGTGCAATACCAAACGTTAATCCCTCTCAGTGCTGTCCCCTCCTTCCTCGTTCAGGCAGCATCAGCAGTTTTCCCACCCTTTCAGGGTTTGATACATCGAACAGATCTGTACCCTTGGGACACAATGATTGACTTTTGGACACCTGATCAAAAGTGTATTTCATGCTCATGAAGTATTTTTCCTTGAATAAAGTCCCATAAGGCAAGTATTTTTCTTGTTGGCAATGTCATCTTCCATTGTGGCTGCATGCCTTGTCCCCCAGGACATTCTTGCCTTGTTGGATCACAGAAAAATGTTTCTCTTACCCAGAGGCAGGCTCTACTTTACCTGACAGATGCCTGTCTAACAGCTCTTAAAAGCCCCCTGGAGAGAAAGGAGTTCTGCTCCAGAACACTGGAGATGCCACAGCCTGTGGTGGCTACCTAAAAAAAAGCAAGAAAAAGAAAAAAGAGAAGTCTGAGTAAGACAGGGGTTTTGTTTATTTGTTTGTTTGCTTGCTTGTTTTTTAAACAAATGTCTAACTATACATCTCTTGTTACAGTTGAAGCTCAGAACTGCTTATCCAGACATCTTCTTCCCCAAACTTTGCAGATCTGTAAGCAGAAGTTCAGTTTCTGTCTTTACCAGTAAGGGACTCAGGTTTTTAGAACCAGTCACTTCTGCGGAAGAGGTGACTCTGCTGAGAGGGTGACCTGACAAGCATCAATCATAGCATCCCGTGGCTGCTGCCTGTAGGAACTGGGAGATGACAGCTGGTCTGATCTTCTGCTCCTTAGGTAGGAGCTTCTGACTGCAGCGTCGGACCATCATTTGTGACTGTCAAACGCAAAGTGTCTAGGGGAACATGAAAGTTACCATTTCTTATGAGAAGACAAATATCATCTGGACTGCTGTGGGAAAGGGACTGTAATCCTTTTTATCAAACCAGTGTAACTCCTAATTCAATAGACACGTCTTGCCACAAGGGTGGACTATAGCTCAGAATATAAATACATATAGTACTGCAGTACAAACTGAGCCCATGTTGTGCCTTGCACAGGTAGTCCAAATGCAATCAAAATAGCACAAATGGACTTGTCCAAAAACCTGGTGTACAAGTTCATCAAACAAAGTTTTTTCATAATGAGGGTACATGATGAAAAAGACACTATACCTGACAGGAAACAAGACCATTTTGGTTTGGTTTTTATTTTTTTTTCTCTCTAAAAGCAGCATGATTTCTAAGTAAAGTATTGCTTCAAACTGAACATTTCAAAAAGATCCATTTGAAGAGAGTCTGAATGGAATGGTCTTGAATTAAAAAAAAATTCTCATCAAAGCTGTTTGTCAAATCTGGCCTCAAATACCTGACAGATTCAGCTTTTTTTTTCCCCACAGAACATGTTAACCTACACTAACAATAAGTTCACACCATCACCACTTCTGTGGGTTCAGAGAAATGTAATCACTCCAGACAAAGGTGTCGTTAAAGGCGGAAGATTTTTCTAAGAACGCTTCACCAGAGATACCATGCTGTGATTCAGGTTTAACTGCAGACCATCCTTAGGCCTCCACTGCGGAGATTTCTCTTTGATCAGGGAAATTTAGACACTGCACAGCCTAAAAAATTGATATTGCATGCTTTTCTTTTTTAGGAGTTTCCTAAGGGTCTTCCCTTGTGCCCATGATGATAGAAAATCAGTTTTCTAGTAGATGCTTATGGTGTTACCGTAGCACAGCTGTGAAAGAGAAAGAATAATTTTTCAAGATTGGAAGAACTTTTGTGATTATCAATTTTAACCCTTGAAAAGGAATTGAGTGCCTGCCTGCACTGACCAGGCATGCTGGAAGGAAAGCATCCATCCTGCATCCAAAACTGTCTAGAGAGAGAGTGGTCTGGAAAAGATAAAGGAGTTCTAATAGTTAATCAACCTGAGTTGAAAAACAAAAGACAACTCTTATTTTTGGCCTGTATTTGTTTGTCTTCAGTTTGGATCACTGGCTTTTGTTACTACTTTTATCAGTTTGTTGTAGAAATTTCTGCTCATTATTTGTTCCACATGCAGCTGCCTAATAGCCAGCTCTTTTTTATGTCTCTCAATCTGCTTTTTATTGTATTTTCAAATTTATTAGTCACTCCCTGTCTCTACCTTGAACTGTTTCCATTTTGTTTCCTCCTCAACATCCTCCTGACACCAGAACAGTCCTTTCATCCCAGTAATGGTCGCGCCAGGTCCCCAGCATGGAAGCAGCAGAGCATCTCCCTACTAAATAGCTTTTGCATTTGGAGATCTTATCAGCCCCATGGGACTCCAGTGGTTCACTAGAAGTGGACACCATGGTTATTGTCTGCCAAGTGTTGGTTCCTTATGGGGACCATACTGTCCCCTGAACCGTGAGTAAGGAGGGAGAAGCCAGGGAACTGCATCTGATATGGACATAGATACTCTTCAGAGTAAGAGTATGTGATGGGGTTGTTTGGAACAGAAGGAACCTGGTTAACCGAAGTCTCTATCAGTCCCATCAATTTTTTTACCATTACTTCCACCTTCCCTTTAAACTGGAATGCTTCCTGATAGACAGAGGAAATTTATGCTCTGTTGTGGAATTCTGAATGCACTGATAAAATGATAAAACCATCTTAAACAGTTCCAAATTATAATTTGTGGTTTTCTATTTAAAAATCGTTTCTCTGCTAACTGGTTCAGAACTTCACCAACCTTGCAGCAGTTTCACTTTCTTTCAACACACCACAATCTACATATGAACTTGGACTCTATTTTGGTAACACATAAGACAGAAATAGCTGCCTCTAAGCCTCCTCATTTTCAGTTTTGCAAACATCTCTTCTTCAGTTGTCCAAACAAGATCTAACTTCTGTGGTATTGGACACAATGCTTTTTTGGAAAGCTTAATAATTTTATTTTATAGATTTTAAGGACATTTTTAGGATTCATAACATGAGACGTCAAACAGGTGTCACTTGTATAAAACACTTGAAAATATACACTGGAGTGCCAGCTCAAGTCCAGAGATTGGGATAGCACTGATGTTGCAGGCTTATGGAAAGAAGAGTGGGCAGGGAGTATCAGGGAGAGAAGAGGATGAGCTTCTCAAATGCCTCAGCGAATGGCAGAAATACAAAAAACGGACTTCATGAGCACTGCGATGCCAGCCGTGGTGTAACTGTGAGGGTGAATCTGCTTCTGCTGCACGTGGCATCACTTGGGTTTGGCTCACGGACTCTCTCAAGTGAGTGCCATTGCTTCATGCAATGAAGTCAAGTCAGGTCATTTATCTCCTGATTTTCCTTTAGCATGGTCAGGTCTGATCTACTCTGCTGTCACCCAGCACTTACACCACGTCTGTCTCCCTTTCCTTTGCAGATGGCGTGATCTTCAACAGTGCCCACAACTGGGTAACCTTTAACTGGTGAAGGTGGAGGGTAAGATATACATGTCTCAGCTGATAGCCAGCATCAGGTAGATTTTCTACAAGAAGAGTGGCAGGCAAGGGTTTTTGGTTTTATTTTTTTTTCTTTTTAGTCAAGTGTGCTACAAGACACTTCAATGGCTCACAGTATTTGAATCTAACAGCTTTACAAAATGCTTGGAATACTTGCCTTGTCCATTTCCCCCTTATTACGTCATTCTGCTCATACTTTGGATACTGGCTTTGCCTCATGATAACTATTTAAGATGTCTTTTGTGTGCCTCCAGGATTACTCATGCCTTTGGCCCAAGGGCAGGGCATGGAGCATCGCTCAGTAACTTTGAGAGTGGAATTTGTCACTGGCAACATGTCCTTTGAAGTTTTATTTCCAAGGTCATTTGTACTTGTTCTGTCACATGGGGAAGATACTGTTGTACAGGAGAGAAGAAACACAGAGCAGTTGGCTCAGGAAAACTTGCTGTGTGTCCCTCATGCACCAGGTTCCCTCCTACAGTGAGGAGTTTTGATTAATTCCTTACAAGTCATCTTGCAGATCAATGTCTGCTGTGGTTAATTGTGAGGGGAGGAAATACGACACTGACTTGAAGTAACAGCCACTAAGCTATACAGCATGTAGTGTTAAGTGTCTGCAAAAACAAGGTTTATTCATTCCTGTTCTCTCACCACATTGGCACCATAAAAGGTAAACAAATTTAGATGGAAGTTGGCATTGACTTTTCCAAAGCAGTATTCCAATGCATCGTGATGACTTATGGCCAGCGGATCAGCAAAACCTGTCTGAAAGGTCATGATCTTGGAGGTCACAGCCTTTAACTCTCTGCTGTCCCCTAGGATGTGCTCAGCTACCTGTAACCAGTCTTCAGGACATTAATGTCCTGCCAGGAGTGTATTTTGGTTTTAGAACTGCATTTTCATGTGTGTATCACCTATCATCTACAGAAGGTGGAGACAAAAGCCAGCAGCAAGATTTAGCAGAAGTTGCTACTGCAGTCTGGTGCTGACTGAGGAACAGTCCAAAGGACCGCAAGTATTATTTAAAGTGGAGCATGAAAAAAAGTGAAGAATGCCTATTTCAGGGACTTAAACCAGTTTTCCCTCTTATTCATGATACACCTGTATTAAAACCTCTGTTAAAGTTGACAGTAGTCTCCAGAAGAAACATGTCTTTTCTACTGCAGGTTCCTCACTGACACTAAAAAGGTTCTTCTTTGAAATCAGCAACTTAAGAAAACTGCAACACAGCAAAACTCCCCTTGCTGCTCTAACCAGAGGCTGCAGAGGGTCTCCAGGACATTTGATTCACAGCTACCAGTGTTCTTGGGCTGCTTTGGCCATGTCCCATCACACACAGTGATCCTGGGATCTGCACACTGGTGAAGATGCTGCCTCCCTCTCTGGAGACTTCAGAGGCAAGAGAATCATCAGAAATGCACAAACCGCCTCTTTACCCTTTAAGGAACATGTAAAATTTATTACTTCTTTCAGCATTTTAAAAATAATGCTTTTGCTATTAATTCTTTACTTTCTTGAACTTTTTTTAAAGAGGAAGTTGTCAGCTCCGTTTCTCCTTTAATGTATTTGACGGCAGGTATTGGTTATCCTGTATTTCACACCAGGCAGCACATGTGCTTTTAGCCAAGGAGGGCAGGAAGGTACAAGGGTTACAGTGACATTTCCAGAAATAGAACTAGATTAAATATTTAAACCATGTCATGGGTGGTATTAATTGCAACACCATGTGATCCTGAGCGACATTTTAGAGGAATGGCAGAGTCATAGCTAAAGTTCACATGGGCTTGTAATCACAGATAATGTATACGCACATCTTAAACTGTTAAGCCGTTTAGCTAACGGTATCACTGCAGTGAGCTAAACTTTCACGTGGTGGAGGGAGAAGGAGGCTGGTCTTTTATATCTGAGAAGTAATTCCTTTGAGTCATCCTTAGCGTGAGCTAAAGCCTATGGATGCCAGTGGAAAGTTTTCTGTGCCCATCTACGGAAGTTTCTGGCACCTTAGAGACATCTGCAATAAATGTCACAAGTGAGGCACCATTTTTAGATGCCCAGAAAACAGTTTACGTTGCTCTTGATTTGAGGTATCACTCTACAGGTTCAGAGGATAAGATATAAATTAAGACATTAAATCTCATAAAGCAATGTTGTTCTGGTTTTCAGTTTTTCATAGCTCACCCTGAGCAAGAGTTGAACCTTTCTGGGTTTAATAAAATATCTCTGGAGTGCAGAAACCATCTCAGTGCAGACATCAGTCTAACTGTGCCTTAATCACACCATGGAATATCTCTATGAATAATAAATTAAGATTCCATTTCTTTCTCCTTTTAATGCCAAAGGTTAGTGAATGGTTAAAAAAATCTAATAATCTGGGAGGAAAAAAAATCCAAACTAAGAATCTATGAATAGATTCAGATGAATACAGAAGATATGGAAAAGACTCTTCATAGATCACAGGTTCTCCCTAGTAACTACTGGTTAGTAACAGCATGATTTTTGATTTCTATTAGCTGAAAGTCTGACCCATCAGACCCCACCTGGTGAGACTCAGAAGCCCAAATTCTCCTATAGAAGTCCAGCCAAGGTGCTGGGAGTGCATGTCCTTCTGAACCAATCCAACATTATTTTACAGTATAAAACCCTCATCTCCACAGCTCCATGAGCTTATTGAATTAGGTGTTTTCTCTGAACTTGTTACACATCTGCAAAGGGACTTATTTTTCCTTTAAACTCTTGCTTAAGGGTCAGCTGCACAGTGAGCTGACACATATTTCCTGCACCAAGTAGTTATGCGAATCAATAAATTATAACCAAATTACACCACATCCTGTGGTGCTTTGAATTCATTTTTAATAACCCTCATGTTCAAAACGCTACCATTTGAGGTGAGAAAAGCAATACAGGGAGTTAAACTGACCTTGAAGATGAAGGTAGACGTCCTGCTGCCTGCAGCGAGCCCAGTGTAAAGGGAATAACAAGTTGGTGCGCTGACAGGAGCCCAGGTAATTTGAGAGGGGAAAAGGAGGTGAGGGAAACAAAAATAATTGCTGCAGTGGCCAATCCCACTTCACCCAGTTACATGAGTGACATTTGCTCGCACTCAGTGCCCTTGAGGACGTAATGGGGGGGCATGTCAGAGCTGAGTGACAGCAACATCACCTTTCAAAGGCTTCTCAAAGGGAAGGAGTTATGTCAGCAAATGGTTGGCCAGATGCTTGACTGCAACAAGATGCATCTCCGCTGCTTTGCCCCCAATGACCCATTTAGTAATGGCCAAAAGAGAAAGGTCAAGTGTAGCTTCTGCGCTGGATTGCCTTGCCTACCTGAACAGCTCCCGAGAGACAGGGAGAGCAGGAGAAATCCACCCGCAAGCTTCCCAGATGGAAATGGGTCAGAGCAGAATGGGACGCAGAATGAGCTGAGATCACTGTGGGCATTTTTTCTTTAGCCTTTACTTTTTAATTCATGACATTAGTTCGTGACTCTTGTAAGGCAGAGAGGTCCAGAAACATGAAATGTAAAAGGATGATGTCTGAACCCTCCCATTTAGAACTACTATAACTGCATACTGGTAGAGTGCTGGAAGAGATAACACGTGGTGGTTCAGAAAGCAAAAAAGAATAATCAATTTAATCCATCTAGCTCTGCTCCCACCAAAGCTGAACATTTTCAAGGCTGACAGAGGAACACAGAGGCCAATACTGTTCAGCTTTTAAAAATCCAAGACTTTAAAATGCTTTTTCTTTTGTACATTTAATATTCCTTGAATTTTACATATCAATTTCCGAAACCCACAACTCAGATTTATGAAAGTTTGCAAAACTTAGACATCTCTCCCCCAGAATGTCATGACTTGTTTGGATTAATGAGATCCACGCATCCCCACCATAATTAAAAACAAAACAACCACTCCAGATTAATACATCTGGACTCCCAAGTATTTGAAACACCCCCTTTTTGCCACACCTGCTTTTTATCAACCCAACATTATGTTTCTGATATTGATAGGGAAAAATAAATCCAGTTGAGGATTTCTTGAGGTAACACGAGTACAGAAATATGAGCATGGCATAGTAAGCAGTAACTGGCAAAGAAAACAGAAACCAGCTTTTCCCTTTGTACAGGGCAGGATTTCCTTTGTGGCTGTGTCGCATCTTCTGCTCTGGCTGTAAGCCCCCCAGCCTGCATTTAATCCAGACCTTTGTGTACCATCACTTCTGCAGGGGCTGTCACCTCCTTGTCAGCAACACAGCCCCCATTTTAAATTTTTGACTGAAGACTGCTTTTTTCATAGCGCCATTAAAGAGACAAAGACCTTCACCTCGAAGATGATACCATGAACCAAAGTGCCTTGCTGGCTTATGCAGATGTTTAAGCTATTTGCCAGCGCAAAGCCTGGAAGAACAGAAGATGCAAACAAAACTTAGCTTGCCAGCTAGCATTGGAAATACCTGGCAAACAGTGTTAGCAAGTTCCCTTATGATTTCTGAAGAATATATCATTAATACTTAAAAAATAGCTTGGTATTACTACTGTTCTTTGATCTATTTTGTGAGGAACTCAGCTACAGAAACAGTTGGGATGCTAAGTACCATCCATAAATAATGTCATATTTTCATCTCTATCTAACCTAAATATTTATGTGAAATCTCCCAATTAAAATGCTGTCTTGGTTTCATTGCTTGTTCTGAGGAATTAGCAGCAGCTGAATGCTTATTCAATTGCTATTCATATTAATGCCATCTGTCCCTGCACAGGGAGTTCAGCTGAAATTCAGCAATAGTTTGTGCCCCATTGGAGTTTGTTGTGGAAGCTGCTGAACAGTGAACTCACCTGTATGGACCAGATGAAGGTAATTTTGTTTTATGGGAAGGCCTTTCCAATTAGCACATTTCTTTCAAAGAAAATGTCTATAAAGTCATATTTCCACATCTGCAAAATAATTTATTAGTAATCAAAGGGATCAAGACAGAAACAATCACTGGTTTTCAAGTTTGGCAGTTCTTTAATTCTTGAGATTCCTAAAGACGGACTTGGAATAATGCAGTGAAACATACAATCTTGGGAATAAATATAATTGCTTACCAAGCGATTGCCAGACCTCTTACTGAGATTTCCTGGTGACTGTGGATGTTCAATATCTACTTACATAGCATACATGCAGTCAGTGAGATCCCAAACTGGAAAAAAAATCCGTTTTGAGGTGGCACTCAACCACTTACATCCCAATGCAGCTGATGGAATTTAAGCAAGTATTTGTTCCTAAGCATGGGCACAAATTCACGATGGTCAAACGCATAAGTAGGCACAGAACAGTCCTCCTACAGTTAGGGTTACTCCAGAGAAGGTCACTTTAATGTGCTAATACAGGTCTGCTAAAGAAAGAGATGGACTAAATTCAACAACCTGTCAAAAATAACCTCATTTTTTTAAAGGTATTTAAGTTACTTTTCACAGGACTTCCAGCACATACTATGGGAAAGGTTCTCTATAATTAGCAGTGTGTTTTCTGGCCAAAGGGAGGAGAAAAGCTTGTCCTAAAAAAGGACCGGACCCTTTGGAAAAGCAGGAATATCCAAAATCCTTATGACAGAACCATGTGGACTTCAGTTCAATTGCCTTGAAAGCAATCACACAGTTTTTGCCAGCTGTGTTGCAGATTGCATTGCACAGTATCACAAGGCATATGTTTCTAATTAGAGCAGCAAGACCGATGGTAGGTATTGTCTAGTGTAGATCATGTGTGTGAAAGGGGGGACAATGCTGTTTCAGAAAATTTCAGCCCTTCGAAAAGTTGCTCTTGTGTGACATTTTGGCAAAGCTTTTGTCTCATTTAAAAAAGGGGAGAAAGAGTATTTGTACCTCACGAAATGCTGTTTTCTCTCAAGGGTGTATGTTGAGAACAAGATCATGAACTAACATTACTGCTTTACAAGATGGGGCTTTGACATCCTCTGTTCTCTGACCCAGCAGAGGGTTCTCCACTGCTGCCACAGGACCCGCCGCTACTGGTGATGGAGCCCACAATCCAGCAGGCCATTGCTTTCACTTCAAAACATACCCCAACTATGGATCTAAATCCCTAGTACTGGCCTTTCCACTGGGGGCGTTCTTATTCCCCTCATAAAACAGTACTGAAAATGCATCAGTTCATTTAAAATGGCCAAAATGGGGAAATTAATCAAGTCTGAGATTGTGGCTGTCAAGGAATTCAAGAGAGTAATGACTAGAGAAACACAGCCAACAAACATGTTCAGATATTTTGAAGTCTGGACACCTTCCGTCTTTTCACCACGCTGATCCAACATTTCTGTCATGGAAGCTCCAGCAGACGTGGTTAGAGAAGGAAAAAGGTGCTATTTTTCAGATGGCTCTCCCATTGGAGATGGAATTTTAACGGTGAACAAAATGGAGTAAATAAACAATTCAGATTCAGAGCAGAATAGATAGCATTGACAGGACTTTGTGTCTTCTCTGGCTGGAAAAGTTACTACTTTTGATTTATGTGAAACATATCTAGGATTTAGACATGATTTATACATATTGTCCCCAACCTGTATAAAGGAGGAGCTTCCAGGAAGACTAGTGGGAGAGAACACAAGCCCTTAGTAATGATTATTTCTTGGTTTCTGACCCATCCATCTAGGCATGTGCACACCATAAGCAGCAGTAGGATGGTGTTTGATTCCAAGAGGCTTACACGGTTGAGTTGCTACCTCTAGGAAAACAATGACTTCTGCTACTACACTTATCAACAACCCACATGTGCAGGTTGGCTCCAGTAGTCAATCAATTGGAATAAACACAAATGATTTTTCAGTCCTTTTTGAAATGGGGAATTTCAAGCAAAATTCTTATATTTTCAAATTTTACTTCCTCTAGGCTATATGTAGGTAGGGCCAGAACACTCTAGTATAACTTTCAATACATAGTTTGGTCTTCACAGTTATCATTAATTATTTTTGCACAATTAGTCAAGACCAATTTCCGTTTTCTCTTCATGGAGCTGAGGTATTTGAATAGCCTGTGCCAGCTGCCTTCCCCCTCAAGATTTAAAAGGGTTGTGTGCTGTGGTATTTCCTCAGAGATTTGATAATTTAAGTAGGTCTATAATTTTACAGAATATTTAGTTGTTTTCTTGCAACATGCTAAAAAGTAATAAACAGTTTCCCCACAATGCAAACTATTCTATGATGCTATGATTCTATGATAAATCATTCTAAACAATAATCCATGATCTTACTGTGCCTGGTAAGATCTTGGAGCAGATCCTCTGGAAACATGTCAAAACACAGAAGGCAGGGAGCTGACGAGAGACAGCCAACATGGCAAATTGCAGCTGACTAATCTTGTGGCCTTCTATAATGGAGTGACTGCATCAGGGGACAAGGGAAGAGCTACTGCTAGTGTCTGTCTGGACTTCTGTAGGGCCTTTGGCATGATCCCCCACAACATCCTTCTCTGTAAACTGGAGAGATACGGACTTCATGGATTTACAGTTACATGGCTGAGAAAATGGCTGGATGGTGGTGCCTTGAAGAGTTACGGTCAATGGCTTAATGTCCAAGTGGAAAACGGTAACCAGTGGTGTCCCTCAAGGGCCCATAATGGGATCAATACTATTTAATATCTTTGTTAATGAGATACACACTGGGATTGAGTGTGCCCTCAGCAAGTTTGCAGATGACACCAAGCTGAGTGCTGCAGTTCATTCACTGGAGGCATGGGCTGCCATCCAGAGGAAGCTGGACGGGCTGGAGTGGTCCTGTGGAAACTCCATGTAAATCAACAAGGCCAAGTGCAAGGTCCTTCACCTTGGTTGGGGCAAACCCTGATATCGCAGAATCACAGACTGTCAGGGTTTGGAAGGGACCTCGAAAGCTCATGCAGTGCAATCCCCCCACTGGAGCAGGAACACCCAGATGAGGTTACACAGGAAGGTGTCCAGGCGGGTTTGAACGTCTGCAGAGAAGGAAACTCCACAACCTCCCTGGGCAGCCTGGGCCAGGCTCTGCCACCCTCACTGCGAAGAAGTTTCTTCTCATATTTAAGTGGAACATCTTGTGTTCAGTTTGTACTCATTGCCCCTTGTCCTATCACTGGTTGTCACTGAGAAGAGCCTGGCTCCATCCTCGTGACACTCACCCTTTACATATAGATAACCATTAATGAGGTCAGCCCTCAGTCTCCTCTTCTCCAAGCTCCAGAGCCCCAGCTCCCTCAGCCTTTCCTCACACGGGAGATGCTCCACTCCCCTCAGCATCTTTGTTGCCCTGCGCTGGACTCTCTGCAGCAGTTCCCTGTCCTTCTGGAACTGAGGGGCAACAACTGGACACAATATTCCAGGTGTGGTCTCACCAGGGCAGAGTAGAGGGGCAGCAGAACCTCTCTGACCTACTGACCACCCCCTTCTAATCCACCCCAGGTACCATTGGCCTTCCTGGCCACAAGGGCACAGTGCTGGCTCATGGTCATATCCGTACAGACTAGGGGATGAAGGGACTGAGAGCATCCATGCAGAGAAAGGCTTTGGGATACTGGTGGACAAAAAGCTGGACATGAGCCGTCAATGTGCACTTGCAGCCCAGAAGGCCAATCGTATCTTGGGCTGCATCAAAAGGAGCGTGACCAGCAGGTGGAGGGAGGTGATTCTGCCCCTCTGCTCCGCTCTGGTGAGACCCCACCTGGAGTCCTGTGTCCAGCTCTGGGTCCTCAGCACAGGACACACATGGACCTGTTGGAGAGGGGCCAGAGGAGCCACAGAAATGATCAGAGGCTGGAACAGCTCTGCTGGGAGGACAAGCTGAGAGAGTTGGGGTGTTCAGCTGGAGAAGAGAAGGCTCCAGGGACACCTTATTGCGGCCTTTCAGTACTTAACAGGCGCCAATAAGAACGCTGCAGAGAGACTATTTACTGAGACTTGTAGTGACAGGACAAGGAGCAATGGTTTTTAAGTGAAAGCAGGTAGATTTAGACTGGACATAAGAAAGACATTTTCATGATGAGGGTAGTGAAACTCTGAAGCAGGTTGGCCAGAGAAGTTGTGGATGCCCCATAATTGGAATTTTGGCAGGACAGGTTGACCTGGGCTTTGAGCAACCTGATCTAGTGAAAGATATCCCTGCCAATGGCAGGGGGTTGGACTAGACTATTTTTAAATGTCACTTCCAAACAAAGCCACTCTGTGATTCTATGGCCCTGTGATGACAGCCTTAAGGAAATCTGTAAAACCAGCCAAGTCTTTGGTACAAGGTTAATGAAGTGGTTTGAAGTGTGGGGAAAACAACTTTAAATTAAAATTATCCTGCAGTACGTTTAAACAGAGCTGCTTGGCAAGTAGTTTGATCTTTTCTCTTGCACTGAAGATGTCTGACAACTTCAAGAGTAAGTTGCTTTCTTAGTCAATTAGTTTTTATGTGAAATATCAAAAATGTAAAAGATTGCAGAAAATGCGACTGCAAGGTCACAGAGTACTGAATAGATGCTGATTTAAATATGTCACTTGCTTTATCTCCATCTTACGTAGACCTGACTTGCTGCTGTTTAGTTACTTAAAATATGTTATTTCTTAAAATAAATTTAATAGGTATCTTTCTATCTTAAAGAAATTACCCAGTTCAGCAAAGGAAAGCAGTAAACAGTGATTAAAGCATATAACAGAAGCTGGAGACCTGATTTTGCAGTCTTAAACCTTATTAACTATTTTGCTTCAATTTGCAAGTAATTTTATCTGTGTGTGACTGGACTTCCTGTTGCAAGAGAAGGGACATTAACATACTTAGAAAATGTTTTCTGTGTTTACTTGGGTATAAATTTGGCCATACTAGTTCTTTAAATCCAGGGCAGGACACCAGCAAGATGTTTAGACAAAGTCCAAACCCTTAATAACAGGAATAAGAAGTTAGGGACAATGTTATCTACTCTCTATTTATGTAATTCATTGCCTTTTGCCTGAAGAAGTTGTCTATTGAAATGGTAAGTCCTTAAACACCTTCTGGGATTGTATTTAAACTCCACCTACTTGTACCTTCCTACAAAGGGAGCAAAGGTGTGGAAAGGGAGAGGCTTTCCTCAGCCGAAGAAGAATGAGTTGTGTGGCTGGTTTGGTTTAATGTGGTACTTGTCTTATTTAGTTATTTACGCTGTACACTTCACAGTGGATCAGCATTTCTACTTGTGTGTGAAGTAGGCCTCATTCTCTGTTCCAAGTTAAAATCAGCATTATTGCCAATGATGCCCAGAGCAGCTGCAATGCAGCCTGAGCAAACGAAGAATAAAATGCACTAATTCAAACCATTATTTTCCAGTAAAGAGAACCAGATTTCTGGTTTTTTTTCCCCTTCTTATTAATGGCTTGTGCCTTGTGCTCCCATGTTTCTCCAAAAGACTCAGTAATTCAGAAGGACTAGATTATTTAAGATTTCAGGGGAGGGGGATGTGTGTGGAATTAAACAGATACCAGTAAGGACTCTTGAAACTCAGGAAAAAAAAGAATGTTTAATTAGCATATAGGCACAACACCCTGCCTGATATGCCTTACTAACAATACAAAGCAATAACCCGAGGTCAAAAGTTAAGTTACAATACATGCAAAAACATCTGGATTGTGCACTACGTAACATGTTAGGTATAAGTACATCTGTCAAATAAACATACGTCTATTCTCCTAAAGAACAGAACTTCAGAGACTATTTCAAAAGTAAAGGTACAACAAAACAACCATAGTTGAGCAGCGTATTGGACACAAAGCATCCTACACAGAGACATTTGACCTTTGGAGGCAAAAACTGTAACAGGCAAATAGCTGAGAGCCAGATCCCCAAATACTTACTTATGAAAAGCTCTCAGTGAAGCCTAAGGTATTATCAGAATGAGGTCTGAAGGATTTTGCCCTTAATGAATAACAATTATGAATGGGTAAAATGTCTGTGTTGGTGAGAATTTTAAATCATATATCTAAGTTTGATGTTGCTGATTAGAGTGAAATGAGGAAAGACTGAATATCAATACAAATAAAACAATATTTTTGTAAACCCCTTAAAATAAATAATGATTACGAAGGAAAATTTGGGATCTCATATGAACATGTCCTGAAATCAAAATCAACATGGTTAAAGTTAATAAATACTTTAAATAGTTAAGTTCCTTTTTATCCTACAGAAAAATAATTAGTATTAAGAACTAAGAAAGCAGAAAGAGGATGGACACCTCTTCCTTACTTTTAAATAAGGGTGGTCAGTCCCAGTATCATCTGTCACTATTAAGCTATGTGTTCATGTATTACAGGACTAGCCAAAAGGGACAGAACATACACTTACTGCCACTGTACATTCAACACATCTGGTTTTTCTTCCACACGATGACCAGTCACAGGCTCAGTCCGCTAACAATACTGGTGAATGTGGTGTGGGGAGGAAAGGGATGTGGGGAGTGAAGGCTGGGGTGAAGGCAACTCTAACCCCATATCAGCGTGTGACAAGTGCTCTCTGTCACATGGAAGGGGACGTGTCTGTGCTGCCGCCCAGGTTCCCACATAACGACGGGCTGAATCCGGGCTGCTACGTATGCAATAAAAGAACTTACTGCAAAACTTCCCCTCGGACTTTGCTGGCAAACGCATTCACTGCTGAAGCAGCGGGTGAAGTAAGCTATCCCCATCACAGCCAGCCAGCCCGCACACCCTGAGGCGGTTTTTGTCCGGAGGCTGCTGACGGGAGCAGCCTCTCCAACGTGAGAACTGCTGTTGCATCTGACCGGCGCAGCAGGGCTGAGGAGCTAAGAAAGGCAAGTAACAGGCGCTTCAGCCCTTCTCTTCCTTGCAAATCCTGAATCAGCTCGGCTTTTTCAGCTCTGACTGCAGAAAAGCAAGTCTGCTCTGCTTCCACGGCGTAAAAGCTATAATGGACAAGATCCTAGAAGACAGCAAGATCCAAAGCCCTCACTTGGAGACATCCTCCCAAAAACACCAGAGGCAAATAGTGGGTGTTTTATGACTGGGATTTCTATCTCTATATATTATATGGCTGTTGTGGAGTGGCACAGAGAAGCCAGTAGCAAGGAGCTCTACAATCCCTGTACAGGGAGATGACCGCACTCACTAGTTGAATAGATGTAATAGGCAAAGCCCTATGTATAGCAGGTTGGTGCTGCCCACTGAGTATTGCCATGGCTCAAACTCTGCAGCAGGACCACAGCAGAGGCACTCGGGCCACTCACACCTGAAGTTCAGAACACAACTCTGCACTCGCTGCGTAGGATTTCTGCAAAACAGCTGCTTCCAGCTGTGGTGAGGGTTCCAACACTGGCTAAGGGTTGTGGATAACAAGATGCACACCCACTTCTTTGAGCAGTCACCTCCTGTTTTTTAATGAATGCACGGTATCCCCATACAAAAAGATTAACATTAGACATCAGCAAATCAAACATTACTGTGACCATAACCTTTTTTTTTGTTGCTCTAAGCACAAATAAAGTATCTAGTTACTCTAGTGACTCTAATCTAAATTGTGCCACTGACCCAGGAGGTAAGTTTTGGCATACAAATAGTATAAGCTTTTCCAGAGGGGCTGAACTATCGCATTGTCTACTAGTTTTAACATAGAGATGCTCAGCACCTTTGAAAAAAACCCCATGTTTAATCCTTCGTCTTCCTCTGTCCATTTGTAATACTGCAGCACGAGCACAGCAGCACCCCTGCATATTGCAAGCATCAAAATGGCATTGAGTGTTTTGAAACTCTGAAGAACTGATATACACACATAAAGTACAAAACACCAAACTGTGAAAAGAGTAAGATGAAGAATTGTACCCTGTAACCCTAAGAACACCAGGGAAGTTTGACAGAATGGGGTACAGGCAGATAAAGCAGCAGTTAACAGCATACAACAGAGATGCCAACTGGAATTGACAGTTGTTACACATTTCCTTTTAAAAGAGAAACAGTAAAACCAAGTTAAGAAATTACTTTTTGGACCACTTTTCCCCCGTTTCTTCATTACTTCAAAGTGTTTCATGAAACTACTGTATGGTAACTGCTTTTGTACAGAAAGTACACAGTAAGTTGGTTTTGTGGTCCAAACAAAAACATGCTTTTTCTGTTTTTTAATATCATGCATTGGAATGCTATCAGCTTCTTGTCAGTCATTAGTAAAAAGAACAAGCACATTTTTGACAACAAAAATCTTCTATAAGTAACATTTTCCATATTCATTCCTATAGCAATCACTAGCCAAAACTATTGAAAATATTTCTGGAATTTCATTTTCTGTTGCTATCTGCATTTCTCATTGAGGAATTTTCCGGTATTTCTGATGTTTCCTCATGCAGTTATTTACAAAGAGATGGTCCTTGTGGTAAAGAACCTTAGTGAAATTTACAGTTGCTAAGGTACATTTATAAATGCTAGCAGCTACAGTCAGACAGAACGAATGGAATTTATTGTGCAGCTCTGGGCTGGGCCAGCAATATAATTAAAGTGCAAATAAAGACAAAAACCACAAGCCAGGCAGACCCACTTTTCATCGCCAGCGTTAAGAAGCATCATGACTGTCATAAGAAATGTCAGATCAAATAGGCCTAGGTCACAATCTATTTTAAACACCTGTCTCCCTGAGAGGATTTAAGGGAGGTATACAGTGATATAGCCCTATTTCTTCAACTGGCTGAATATCATTGGAAAAGTAAGGACACTTTTCCAGCCAATTTTTTCAACAGTGCTAATACCTGTGTTTTATGCCATGATGCACTTTACAGCATGCACTCGAGCTCACTTTCCATGCAGCTACAACAGGCCGCTCTTGATCAGGAAGTACCAACTAGCTATAGAAATCACATCTACCTACCTGGTATTTCACAAAAGCATAGGCTTTGAAAACAGTTACAAATAGCATATTTTCTTAAGCATATGCCCATATGCAAATGATAATATTAGTTTAAATAAAAATACACAGTCTGTGTCTACTGGCATACAAAGTTTGCCACTGATGTGAACAATTTTAGAGCTTAGTCAGTGTTGAATGGCTGAATAGAAAAACAGACATTTTTCAAACCACTGATTCCATGAAAAATGAAACTGTCACGCCAACTCCTAGTGTTCCTTGCTGATCACTACCCATTGCCAGACCATACTGTGTCCAGAAAGTGCTCTGTAGCCTGACTTGTCAGAGAAGCTGCAGGAGGTGCAGAAAAATAAAGTGTCTTTTCCAGGGCTGTGTGCAACGTGAGTAACCATC